>NW_027206375.1:0-463258 GCF_024711535.1 Dipodomys merriami
CTCACCCTAAACCTCATCCTAACCCTAAACCTCACCCTAACCCTTACCCTCCAGCTTACCTGCACCGTAAACATAACCTGAAACCTAACCCTAACACTAACCCTCATGCTAACCCTCACCCTAACACTCAAGATAACGCTAACACTCACTCACACCCTAACACTCACCCTAACCCTAACCCTCAACATAACACTCACCCCCATCCTAAACCCAACCCTAACCCTAACACTCACCCTTATCCTCACACTCACCCTAAGGCTAATTCTAATCCTCACTCTCACCCTATCCCTCACCCTAACCCATACCCTCACCATAACACTAACACTAACCCTAACCCTAACCATCACACTAAACCTAGCCCTCACCCTCACCCTAAACATACCCTCACCATAAACATCACTCTAACCCTTAGCCTCAACCTAACACTCAGCCTAAGCCTTAGCCTCACCCTAACCCTCATCCAAACCCTAAGCCTAACCCTAATCTCAACCTAATGCTCACCCTAACCGTAACCCTAACCTTAACACTCACCCTAATCATCACCATAACCCTAAATCTTACCCTAACCCTCACACTAACCCTAAACCTCACCCTAACACTATCCCTACCCCTCATTCTAAACCTCATACTAAACCTAACCCTAACCCTCACCCTAACCCTAAACCTAACCCTCACACTAACCCTAACCCTACCCCTCACCCTAACCCTAACCCTACCCCTCACCCTAACCCTAACCCTAACCCTCACCCTGACCCTGGCCCTCACACTACCCCTAATCCTAACACTCACCCTCACTCTAACCCTTACCCTCACCCAAACCCTAACCCTAACTCTACCCATAAACCTCACAATAAATCTATCCTTCACCCTAACCCTAAACCTAAGCCTCACCCTAACCCTAACATTAACGCTAACGCTTACCCTCACCCTCACGCTAGCCCTCACTCAACCCCTAATCCTAACACTTACCCTCACCCTAACTCTAACCCTCACCCTCACCATAACCCTCACACTAACTATTATCCTCAACCTAACCCTACACCTAACCCTGACCCTAACTCTCACACTAACCCTAACTCGAACACGAACCCTAACCTTAAACTTACCCTGAACCCTAACACTAACCCTGACCCTAAGCCTCACCCTAACCCTAACATTAACGCTAACGCTTACCCTCACCCTCACGCTAGCCCTCACCCAACCCCTAATCCTAACACTTACCCTCACCCTAACTCTAACCCTCACCCTCACCATAACCCTCACACTAATTATTATCCTCAACCTAACCCTACACCTAACCCTGACCCTAACTCTCACACTAACCCTAACTCGAACCCAAACCCTAACCTTAAACTAACTTCGAACCCTAAGAGTAACCCTGACCCTAACCCTCACAGTAAACCAAACCCTAACCCTCACACTAAACCTAACCCTACCTCTCACTCTAACCCTCACCCTAACCCTAACCCTAAACCTAACCATCAACATAACACTAACCGTAACCCTCACCCTCAGCATAACCCTCACTGTCACCCTAACAGTCTCCCTAACCCTAACCCTCACCCACAACTTAACCCTCACCCTAAACATCACCCTAACTCTAACCCTCATCCTAACCCTAACCCTTACCAAACCGACACCCTCACCCTTACCCTCACTCTATCCCTAACCCTAAACAAACTACCTAACCCTTACCTACATAAACCCTCACCCTCACCCTCACCCACACCCTAACCCTCGCCCTCACGCAAGCCCTCCTCCTAGCCGTAATACAAAACATAACCCTCACCCTCACCCTCACCCCTCACTCTAAACCTAACCCTAACCCTCACCCTCACCCTAACCTGACCCTTAACCTCAACCTCAACCTAAGCCTAATTCTATCCCTAACCCTCACACTAACCCTAACCCTCAACATAACCCTAACCCTACCCCTCACCCTAACACTCACCCTAACCCTCTCACCCTAACCCTAAACCTAACCCCCACCCTCAACCTAACACTCACTGTCACCCTATCCTTCACCCTAAACCTAACCCTCAGCCTCACCCTAACCGTAAGCCTAACCCTAACCCTAAGCCTAACCCTCACGCTCACCAAACCCTCACCCTAAACCTTACCCTCACCCTCACCCTAAAGCAAACCCTAACCATAAGCCTCACAGTAAACCTAACCCTCACCTAACCCTAAACCTCAACTTCATCCTAACACTAAACCTAAACCTAACACACATCCTAACCCTAACCCTAACCCTAAACCTCACCCTAACCATTACCCTCACCCTGACCCTTAACATACACCTCACACTAACCCTCACCCTAACCCTCATCCTAACCCTAAACCACAGCCTCACCCTCACCCTCAGACTAACCTTAACGCTAACTCTTACCCTCAACCTCACCTCTTATATTCACACTCACCATATCCCTAATGTTAAACCGAACACTCACCCTCACCCTAACCCTCACCCTCACCATAACCCTAACCCTCACCCTCACCCTAACCCTAAACCTAACCCACAACCTAACCCTAACCCTAACCCTCACCCTATCCCTAAAAATCACCCTAACCCTAACATTAACCCTCACCATCAACCTCACCCTAACACAAACACCTTAACCCTCACCCTAACACTAATGCTAACCCTAAACCTCACCCTCAACCTAAACCTCACCCTAACACTTACCCTCAACCTAAATCTAACGCTAAACCTAACCCTAATTCTCACACTTACCCTAACCCTAACCCTAACCCTAACCCTCACCCTAACCCTCACCCTCACCTAACCCTAACCCACACTCCCACCCTCACCCTCACCCTAATCCTTACTCTCACCCTAACCCTCACCCTAACCCTCACTCTAACTCTCACCCTAACCCTAAACTTAAACCTCACCCTAACCCTCACACTAGCGCTAACCCTAACCCTAACCCTCACTGGAACGCTAAACCTAACCCTAAACCTAACACTTACACTAACCCTCACCGTCATCCTAACCGTCACCCTAACCCTAACCCTAACCCTCACACACATACTTACCTTCACTCTCACTTGAACCCTCACCCTCACCCTAAACCTCAACCTCACCCTAAACTTCACACTAACACTAAACCTCGCCCTCACCCTAAAACTCACCCTTACCCTAACACTCACCCTAAACCTAACCCTAATCCTAAACCTAAGCCTCCCCATCATCCTCACCCTAACCCTAAACCTAATTCTAACCATCAGACAACTATCACCTTAACCCTAACCCAAACTCTAAACCTTAGCCTAAAACTAACTCTCATCCTATCCCTAATCCTAACCCTCACACTCAACTAACCCTAACCTTCACTGTAACCCTTACCCTCACCCTAAACCTAATGCTAACCTTAACCCTCACCCTCACCGTAACCATTATCCTCACACTAACCCTAGCCCTAACTCTAACCCTAATCCTCAAAATAACCCTACCCCTCACCATAGCCCTAACCCTACACCTCACCCTAACCCTCACCCTAACCCTAACCCTCACCCTAACCATCAACCTCACACTAATCCTCACTGGCACCCAACCCTCACCCTAAACCTAACCCTCAACCACACCTTAACTAGAACCCTCACCTGAACCCTCACCCTCACCCAAACCGAACCCTCACCCTAAACATCACCCTAACCTTAACCCTCACCCTAACACTAAGCCTAACCCTCATCCTAACCCTCACCCTCACCCTAACTCTCACCTTCAACCCAATCCTCACACTAACCCTAACCCTCACCCTAACCCTAACCCTCACCCAACCCTAGCCCTCACCCGAACGCTAACCCTAACCCTCAATCTCACCCTTACCCTCACCCTAACCCTTACTCTCACCCTAACCCTAACCCTAAACCTCTCTCTAATTCTTACCCTAATCCGAAAAGTAACCCTCACCCTAACGCTAAACCTAAACCTCACCCTAACGCTAACCCTAACCCTAACCCTCACGGGAATGCTAAAAGTAATGCTAAACCTAACACTTACACTAACCTTCACCGTCACCCTAACCGTCACCCTAACTCTAACCCTCACACACACCCTTACCTTCACACTCAACTAAACACTCACCCTCACCCTAAACCTCAACGACACCCTAAACTTCACACTAACACTAAACCTCACCCTAACCCTCACCCTCACCCTAAAACTCACCCTTACCCTCACCCTCACCCTAAGCTTAACCCTAAACCTAACCCTAATCCTAAACCTAAGCCTCACCATTACCCTCACCCTAACCTTAAACCTAATCCTAATCCTCAGCCTCACCCTCACCTTAACCCTAACCCTAACACTCACCCTAACCCTAATCCTAACCCTCACACTCACCCTAACCCTAAACCTAAATGTAACCCTCACCCTCACCCTAAACCTAACACTAACCCTAACCCTCACCCTCATCCTAACCCTCACCCTAAGCATTACTCTCACACTAACCCTAACCCTAACTCTAACACTAACCCTCACAATAACCCTAACCCTCACCATAACCCTAACCCTACACCTCACCCTAACCCTCACCCTAAACCTAACCTTCACTCTAACACTAACCCTAACCCTCAACCTCACATTAATCCTCACTGTCACCCTAACCCTCACCCTAAACCTAACCCTCACCAACACCCTAACCCATACCCTCACCCTCACCTTCACACTCACCCAACCCTCCCCCTCACCCTAAACATCACATAACCTTAACCCTCACACTAACCCTAATCCTAACCCTCACCCTAACCCTCACCCACACCCTAACCCTCACCTTCTTCCTAATCCTCACCCTATCCCTAACCCTAAGCAAACTACCTAACCCTTACCTACCTAAAGCCTCATCCTCACCCTCACCCACACCATAACCCTCGCCCTAAAGCAAGCCATCCTCCTAACCGTAATACTAACTGTAAACCTCATTCTCACCCTCACCCCTCACTCTAAAGCTAACCCTAACCCTAACCCTCACCCTCAACCTAACCTGACCCTTAACCTCAACCTCAACCTAAGCCTAATTCTAATACTAACCGTCACACTAACCCTAACCCTCAAAATAACCCTAACGCTTCCCCTCACCCTAACTCTCACAATAACCCTAAACCTAACCCCCACCCTCACGCTAACACTCACTGTCACCCTATCCTTCAGCCTAAACCTAACCCTCAGCCTCACCTTAACGTAAGCCTAACCCTAACCCAAACCCTAACCCTCACTCTCACACTAACACTCACCCTAAAACTTACCCTCACCCTCACCCTAAAGCTAACCCTAAACATAACCCTCACACTAAACCTAACCCTCACCTAACCCTAACACTCACCCTCATCCTAACCCTAACCCTAAACCAAACACACACCCTAACCTTACCCTAACCCTAAACCTGACCCTAACCCTAATGCTCACCGTGACCCTAAACATACACCTCACACTAACCCTCACCCTAACCGTCACCCTAAACCTAAACCTCAGCCTCACCCTCACCCTCAGACTAACCTTAACGCTAAGACTTACCCTCACCCTCACCTCTTACACTCACACTCACTATATCCCTAATGCTAAACCTAACACTCACCCTCACCCTAACCCTCAACCTAATCCTCACCCTAACCCTAACCCTAACCCTCACCCTAGCGCTAACACTAACCCTAACCCTCACTGGAACGCTAAACCTAACCCTAAACCTAACACTTAAACTAACCCCCACCTCATCCTATCCGTCACCCTAACCCTAACCCTCACACACACCCTTAACTTCACCCTCACCCGAACCCTCACCCACACCCTAAACCTCAACCTCACCCTAAACTTCACACTAACACTAAACCTCACCTTAAACCTCACCCTCACCTTCACCCTAAAACTCACCCTTACCCTCAAATTCACCCCAAGCTTAACCCTAAACCTAACCCTAATCCTAAAACTAAGCCTCACCATTACCCTCACCCTAACCCTAAACCTAAACTTAACCCTCAGCCTCACCCTCACCTTAACCCTAACCCGAACGTTAAACCTTAGCCTAAACCTAACCCTCACCCTATCCCTAATCCTAACCCTCATACTAACCCTAACCCTAACCCTAACCTTAACCCTAACCCTCACCCTAAATCTAACACTAACCCTAATGCTCACCCTCATCCTAACTCTCACCCTAACCATTACCCTCAAACTAACCCTAACCCTCACCCACACCCTCACCTTCACCTTCACCCGAACCTGAACCCTCACCCTAAATTTCAAACGCACCCTAAACTTCACACTAAACCTAAACCTCACCCTAACCCTACCCCTCGCCCTGAACCTCACCCTATAACTCACCCTTACCCTCACCCTCACTCTAAGCCTAACCCTAAAACTAACCCTAATCCTAAACCTAAGCCTCACCATCACCCTCACCCTAACCCTAACCCTAATCCTAAAACTCAGCCTCATGCTCACATAAACCCTAAACCTAACGCTAAAACTTAGCCTAACCCTAAGCCTCACCCTAACCCTAATCGTAACCCTCAAGCTCACCCTAACCCTAACCCTAACCGTAACCCTCACCCTCACCCTAAACCTAACGCTAACCCTAACCCTCACCCTCACCCTAACCATCACCCTAACCCTTATCCTCACACTAACCCTAACCCTAACTCTAACCCTAACCATCACACTAACCCTAACACACACCATAACCCTAAACCTACCGCTCACCCTAACACTCACCCTAACACTAACCCTCACCCTAACCCTAAACCTAACCCCCACCCTCGCCCTAACACTCACTATCACCCTAATGCTCACCCTAAACCTAACCCTCACCCACCAGCTAACTTTCACCCTCACCCTAACCCAACCCTCACCCTCAACCTAAACATCACCCCAAACTTAACAATCACCCTAACCCTATTCCTAACCCTCACCCTAACCCTCACCTTCACCCTAACCCTCAACATGACCCTAATCCTCACCCTATCCCTAACCCTAACACTTACCTAACGAAACCCTCACCCTCACCCTCACCCTAACCCTAGCCCACACGCAAGCCCTCACCCTAACCCTAATCCTACCCATAACCCTCACCCTCACACTAACGCTCACCCTAACCCTAACCCTAACCGTCAGCCTCACCTAATACATTACCCTAACCCTGACCCTAACCCTCACACTAACACTCACCACAACACTCACACTCACCATAATCCTCACGCTCACCCTAACCCACAACCTAACCCTTACACTTACCCTAACCGTACACCTAGCCCTCACTCTAACCCTCACACTAACCCTAAACCTAACCCTAACCCTCACCCTAGAACTCACCCTAAACCTAATCCTAACCCTAACCCTCACACTAATCCTTATGCTCACACTAACCCTAACCATCAACCTCAACCTAACCCTCACCCTAATCTTCACCCTAACCCTAACCCTAACCCTCAAGCTAGCCCTCACCATAACCCTCACCCTCACCCTAACCCTCACCCTCACCCTAATCCTCAACTTCACGCTAATCCTCACCCTATCCCTAACCCTAACACTTACCTACCAAAACCCTCAGCCTCACCCTCACCCTCACCCTAATCCTCGACATCATGAAAGCCCTCACCCTAACCCTAATCCTGACCATAACCCTCAACCTCACCCTCACCCTCACCTTAACTGTGGCCCTCACACAAGCCCTTACCCCAAACCTAACCCTCACCCTAACCCTAATCATAACCCTCACTTTAACCCTCACCCTAAACCTAATCCTAACACTAACCCTGACCCAGACCCTCAACCTCACCCTAACCCTCACCCTAATCCTTACCCTCACCCTAACCCTAAACCTATCCCTCATCCTAGACCTAACCCTAACCTTCACACTAACAGTAACCCTAACCCTAAACCTCACCCTCACCGTAACCCTAACCCTCACCCTAACCCTAGACCTCACCTTAACCCTAATTCTAACCCTAACCCTCAGCCTCACCCTAACACTCATCCTAACCCTAATCCTCACCCTCACCCTAACCCTCAACCTCACCCTAACCTAACCCTAACTATAACCCTAACCCTCACCCTAAACCTAATACTAACCCTAACCCTCACCCTCATCCTAACCCTCACCCTAACCATTACCCTCACACTAACCCTAACCCTAATTCTAACCCTAACCCTCACAATAACCCTAACCCTAACCATAACCCTAAACCCACAACTCACCCTAACCCTAACCCTCACCCTAACCCTATCCCTAACCCTCAACCTCACACTAATACTCACTTTCACCCTAACCCTCACCCTAAACCTTACCCTCACCCTAACCCTAATCCTAACCTTCACCCTATCCCTCACCTTCACCCTAACCCTCAACTTCACCCTAAACCTCACCCTATCCTTAACCCTAACCAAACTACCTAACCCTTACCTACCTAAACCCTCACCCTCACACTCACCCACACCCTAACCCTCGCCCTCATGCAAGCCCTCCACCTAACCATAATATTAACCGTAACCCTCATCCTAACCCTCACCCCTCACCGTAAACCTAACCTTAACCCTCACCCTAACCCTAACCTGACCCTTACCATCAACCTCAACCTAAGCCTAATTCTAACCCTAACCCTCAAACTAACCCTAACCCTCACCATAACCCTAAACCTAGCCCTCAACCTAACACTCACCCTAAACCTAACCCTCACCCTAAACCTAAACCTAACCCCCACCCTCACGCTAACACTCACTGTCACCCTATCCTTCAGCCTAAACCTAACCCTCAGCCTCACCCTAACCGTAAGCCTAACCCTAACCCTAACCCTAAACCTCACACCCACCCTAACACTCATGCCAAACCTTACCCTCCCCCTCCCCCTAACGCTAACCCTAACCATAACCCTCACAGTAAACCTAACCCTCACCTAACCCTAAACCTAACCCTCATCCTAACCCTATCCCTAAACCTAACACACACCCTAACCCTAACGCTAACCATAAACCTCAACCTAACCCTAACCCTCACACTGACCCTCAACATACACCTCACACTAAACCTCACCCTAACCCTCACCCTAACCCTAATCCTCAGCCTCACCCTCACCCTCGGAATAACCTTAAAGCTAACTCTTACCATCACCCTCACCTCTTACACTCACACTCACCATATACCTTATGCTAAGCCTAACACTCACCCTCACCCTAACCCTCAACCTAACCCTCACCCTCACCCTAACCCTAACCCTCACCCTCACCCTAATCTTAAACCTAAACCTCACCATAACCCTAACCCTAACCCTCACCCTATCCCTAAACCTCACCCTAACCCTAACACTAACCCTCACCCTAACCCAAACCCTAACTTTCACCTTAACCCTCGCCCTAACACTAACGCTAACCCTACACCTCACCCTCAACCTAAACCTCACCCTAACCCTTACCCTCAACCTAAATCTAACGCTAAACCTAACCCTAACCCTCACACTTAACCTAACCCTAACCCTAAACCTAACCCTCACCCTAACCCTCACCCTCACCCAACCCTAGCCCTCAGGCGAACGCTAACCCTAACCCTCACTCTCACCCTCACCCTCACCCTAATCCTTACTCTCACCATAACTCTACCCCTAACCCTCACTCTAACACTCACCCTAACCCTAAACGTAACCCTCATCCTAACCCTAACCCTCACCCTCACCCTAACAATAAACCTAACCCTAACCCTCATTGGAATGCTAAACCTAACCCTAAACCTAACACTTACACTAACCCTCTCCGTCACCCTAACCGTCACCCTAACCCTAACCCTTACACACACCCTTACCTTCACCCTCACGCGAACCCTCACCCTCACCCTAAACCTCAACCTCACCCTAATCTTCACACTAACACTAAACCTCACCCTAACCTTCACCCTCACCCTCACTCTAAAACTCACCCTTACCCTCAAACTCAACCTAAGCATAACCCTAAACCTAACTCTAATCCTAAACCTAAGCCTCACCATCACCCTCACCCTAAGCCTAAACCTAATCCTAACCCTCAGCCTCATCCTCACCTTAACCCTAACCCAAACTCTAAACGTTAGCCTAAACCTAACCCTCACCATATCCCTAATCCTAACCCTCACACTCACCCTAACCATAACCTCACCCTAAATCTAATGCTAACCTTAACCGTCACCCTCACCCTAACCGTTATCCTCACACTAACCCTAACCCTAAATCTAACCCTAACCCTCACAATAACCCTAACCCTCACTATAACCCTAACCCTACAACTCACCTTAACCCTCACCCTAACCCTAACCCTCACTCTAACCCTCACCTTAAACCAAACCCTAACCCTCAACCGCACACTAATCCTCACTGACACCCAACCCTCACCCTAAACCTAACCCTCACCCACAACTTAACCCGAACCCTCACCCGAACCCGAACCCTCACCCAACCCTCACCCTCACCCTAAACATCACCCTAACCTTAACCCTCACCCTACACCTAATCTTAACCCTCATAGTAATCCTCACCCTCACCCTAACCCTCACCTTCAACCTAATCCTCACACTAACCCTAACCGTCACCCTTAACCTAAACCTACCCCTCACACTAAAGCTAACCCTAATCCTCACCCTAACCCTAACGCTAACCCTAACCCTCACCCTAACCCTAACCCTCAGGTTCAAGCTCAACCTGTCTAACCCCAACCCTAATCCTAATCCTAACCCTAAACCACACCCTCACCCTCATCCTAACTATAACCCTAACCCTAACCCTAACACTCACGCTCACATTAACCTCACCCTCACCCTCACCCTTACCCTCACCCTCACCTTAACACTCACGATAACCCTAACCCTCACTCTCACCCAAAACCTCACCCTAACAATTACCCTCACCCTAACTCTAACCCTAACCCTAACCCTCACACTAAACCTAGCTCTCACCCTAACCCTAGCGATACCACTCACACTAACCCTCACCCTAACCCTAACCCTAACACTCACCCTAAACCTAATGCTAACCCTAACCCTCAACATCACCCTAGCTCTCAATCTTATCCTAACCCTAAGCCTAAATTTCACACTCAAACAAACCCTCAGACTAACCCTAACCCTCAACCTAACCGTAACCCTCACCCTCACTCTCACCCTCACCTTCAGCCTAACCCTAACCCTAACTCTATTACTAACCCTAACCCTCAACCTCACCCACACCTTCACCCTCAACCTACACCTAACCCTCACCCTAAACCTATCCCTCACCCTAATCTTAACCCTAACACTCACCCTCACCCTCACCCTAACCCTAAACCTAACCCTCAGCCTGACCCTAACCGTAAGCCTAACCCAACCCCTAACCCTAACCCTCACTCTCACCATAACCCTCACCCTAAACATTACCCTAAACTTCACCCTAAATCTAACCCTAACCATAACCCTCACACTAAACCTACACCTCACCCTAACCCAAAACCTAGCCCTCACCCTCACTCTAAACCTCACCCTCATTATAACCCTAACCCTAAAACTAACTCACCCTAACCCTAACCCTAACCCTAAACCTCACCCTAACCCTAACCCTCACCCTAACCCTCACCCTCACCCTAACCCTCAACCTCAGCCTAACACTAAGCCTAAGCCTAACCCTCACTCGAACCCTCACACTCACACTCACCATAACTCTAATCCTAAACTTAACACTATTCTTAACCTCAACCTAAGCCTCACCCTCACCCTAACCCTAACCCAAATCCTCACACTAACCCTCACCCTAACCCTAACTCTAACCTTAATGCTCACCCTCACCTTAACCCTAACTCTAACCCTAAAACTCACCCTAACCCTAACCTTCACCCTCACCCTCAACCTCACCGTAAATCTAGCCCTAAACCTAACAATAATACTAACCCTAAACCTAACCCTAACCCTAACCCTCACCCTCAGCCTCACCCTCACAACACACTTATCCCTAACCCTAACACTAACAATAACCCTAATCCTAAGCCTAACCCTAACCCTAATTCTAATCCTCACCTCCACAGTCACCCTCAGCCTAACCCTAAACCAAACCCTAACCCTAACACTAACCCTAAACCAAAACCTAACCCTAAATCTAACCCTAAACCTAACCCTAATCCTCAGCCTCACCTGCACCCTAACCCAAACTCTAACCCTAACCTTCACCCTAACTCTAAGCGTAATCCTAACCCTAACCCTAAGCCTCACACTTACCCTCACCCTAACCCTAATCCTAAACCTAACCCTATCCCTAACCCTAACATTCACCCTATCCCTCACCCTAGCCCTCACCCTAACCCTAACCCTAAACCTCATCCTAAACCTGACACTAACCATATCCGTAACCCTCATCTTAACCCAAAACCTAACCCTCACCCTCATGCTCAGCCTAAGCCTAAGCGTAAGCCTAACCCTAACCCTCATCCTAACCCTAACACTAACCCTAACCCTAACCCTAAATCTCACCCTCAACCTAACCCTAACTCTAACCCTAACCCTAACAATAACCCTAACCCTCACCCTAACCATAATCCTCACCCTAAAGCTAAACCTCACCCTAAAACTTACCCTCACGCTACCACTAACACTAACCCTAACACTAACCCTCATACTAACACTAACCATAACCTCAGCCTAATACTAAACCTAACCCTCAACCTAAACCTAACACTCACGCTCAATGTAACCCTCACTATAACCCTAACCCGAACCATCACCCTAACCCTAATCCTCACCAACACCCTCACCCTCAGCTTAAACCTAAGCTTAACCCTAAACCTCACCCTAACCCTCCCCCTAACCCTAACCCTAACACTAAACCTCACCCTCTGCCTAACAATAACCCTAACCCTAAACCTCAACCTAACCATAAACTTCACCCTCACCCTCAACCTCACCGTAACTCTAACCCTAACCCTAAAAATAACACTAGCCCTAACCCTAACCCTAACCGTAACCCTCAGCCTCACCCTCACGGCAAACTAAACCATAACCAAACACTAACAATAACACTAACCCTAAGCCTAACCCTATCCCTAACCCTAATCCTAACCCCCACCCTCACCCTCAGCCTAACCCTAAGCCTAACCCTAACCCTAACCCTAACCCTCTCCGTAACCCTAACCCTAACCCTAAAACAAACCCTAACCCTAAACCTAGCCCTAAATGTAACCCTAAACCCAAACCTAATCCTCAGGCTCACTCTCACCCTAACCCAAACCCTAATGTTAACAGTCAGGCTAACTCTCAGTCTTACCCTAAACCTAAACCTAATCCTCACACTCACTCACACCCTAACCCTAATCCTAAACCTAACCCTATCCCTAACCCTAACCCTCACCCTAACCCTCACCCTAGCCATCACCCTAACCCTAATCCTAATCCTAAACCTCATGCTAACCCTGACCCTAACCCGAACCCAAACCCTAAGCCTAACCCTAAACCTAATCCTCACCCTCAGGCTCCACCTAAGTCTAAGCGTAAGCCTAAGCCTAAGCCTAACCCTCCCTAACCCTAAACATAAGCCTAAACCTAACTCTAAACCTCACCCTAACCCTAAGTCTAACCCTAACCCTAACCCTAAAAATAACCCTAAACCTCACACTAACCATAATGCTCACCGTAACCCTAACCCTCAACCTAACACTTACCCTCCCCCTAACACTAACCCTAACCCTAACCCTAACCCTCACACTAACCCTAACCCTCACCATAATCCTAAACCTCACCCTAACACTAACCCCAACCCTCACCCTCACCCTAGCCCTCTCCTTAACCCTTATTCTAAACCTTACCCTCACCCTAAGCCTAACCCTCATCCTCACCCTAAACCTCACACTCACCCTAAACCTAATCCTCAATTTAACCCTCATCCTAACCCTAACCCTAACCCTTACCCTAGCCCTAAACCTAACCCTAACCCTCACACTTATCTTAAGCCTCACCCTCAGCCTAAACCTCACCTTTACCCTTACCATCATCCTCAGACTAACCCTCACCCTAATCCTAAACCTCATCCTAACCGTCACCTTAACCGTAAACCTAAGCATCACACTATCCCTAACTTTCACCCTCAACCTCACGTTCAGCCTAACCCTAAGCCTAAGCCTAAACCTTCCCCTAACCCTCCCACTCACCCTAGCACTCACCCTAACCATAATCCTAACCCTAAACCTCATCCTAACCCTCACCCTAATCCTAACTCTGTCACCATAACCCTAATCCTCACCCCCATCCTCACCCTCAGCCTAACCCTAAGCCTAAGCCTAAGCCTCACCCTAACCCTCACCCTCACCCTCACCCTAACCCTAGTCCTAAACCTAACCCTATCTATAAGCCTCAACATAACCCTCACCCACACCCTAACCTTAACGCTAACCCTAACACTAAACTTCACCCTAACCCTCCCCTAAGCATAACTCTAACCCTAAACCTCAACCTCACCCTCACCCTAACCTTAACCCTAACCCTAAACCTCACCCAAACCCTAACACTCACCCTCGCCCTCAACCTCCCCATAACTCTAAACCTAACCCTAACAATAACACTAACCCTAACCCTAACCATAACCCTAACCCTCACCCTCAGCCTCAGCCTCACCACAAACTAATCCCTAACCATAACACTAACAATAAACCTAACCCTAAGCCTAACCCTAACCCTAACTCTAATCCTCACCCCACTCTCACCCTCAGCCTAACCCAAAGCCTAAGCCTAACCCTAACCATAACCCTCACTGTAACCCTAACCCTAACCCTAACACTAACCCTAACCCTCAACCTAACCCTACATCTAAACCTAATACTCAGCCTCACCTTTACCCTAACCCTAACCCTCACCATAACTCTCAGCCTAACAATATCCTTAACCCTAACCCTCACACTCACCGTCACCCTAACCCTAATCCTCAAACTAACCCTATACTTAATGCTAACCCTCACCCTCACTGTAACCCTTACCCTAACCCTCACCCTAAACATAAAATTAACCCGAATCCTAAATCTCACCCTAACCCTAACCCTAACCCTCACCCTAACCCTAGCCCTAAACCTCACCCTCACCTAACCCTAACCTAATCCTAACACTAACACTAACACTAACTCTAAACCTAACCCTAAATCTAATCCTAAACCTAACCCTAATCCTCAGCCTCACCTGCACCCTAACCCAAACTCTAATCCTAAACATCACCCTAACTCTAAGCCTAATCCTAATCCTAACCCTAACCCTCACCCTCATCCTAGCCCTCAACCTCACCCTAACCCTAACCTTAAACCTCATCCAAAACCTGACACTAAACACAACCCTAACCCTCACCGTAACCCGAACCCTAAACCTAACCCTCATTCTCAGCCTAAGCCTAAGCCTAAGCCTAAGCCTAACCCTAACCCTCACCCTAACGCTAACACTAACCCTAACTCTAAGCCTAAATCTCACCCTCACCCTAACCCTAACGTGAACTATCATCCTAACCTTAATTCTCACCCACACCCTCACCCTCAGCCTAACCCTAAGCCTAACCCTAAACTTCACACTAACCCTCCTCCTAACCCTAACTCTAACCCTAAACCTCAACCTCTCCCTAACAATAACCCTAACCCTAAACCTCACCCTTACCTAACCTTCACTCTCACCCTCAACCTCACCGTAACTCTAACCCTAACCGTAACAATAACACTAGCCCTAACACTTACCCTAACCCTAACCCTCAGCCTCACCCTCCCGGCAATCTTAACCATAATCATAACACTTACAATAACTTTAACCCTAAACCTAACCCTATACCTAACCCTAATCCTAAACCCCACCCTCAACCTCAGCCTAACCCTCACCCTAACCCTAACGTGAACCATCACCCTAAACTTAATTCTCACCCACACCCTCACCCTCACCGTATCACTAAGCCTAACCCTAAACCTCACCCTAACCCTCCCACTAACCCTATCTCTAACACTAAACCTCAACCTCTCCCTAACAATGACCCTAACCCTAAACCTTACCCTTACCCTAACCTTCACTCTCACCCTCAACCTCACCGTAACTCTAACCCTAACCCTAACAATAACACTAACCCTAACACTTACCCTAACCCTCACCCTCAGCCTCACCCTCACGGCAACAATAACCATAACCATAACACTTACAATAACCCTAACCATAAGCCTAACCCTATACCTAACCCTAATCCTAACCAGCACCCTCAACCTCAGCCTAACCCTCAGCCTAACCCTAAGCCTAACCCTAACCCTAACCCTCACAGTAACCCTAACTCTAACCCTAACACAAACCCTAACCCTAAACCTAGCCCTAAATCTAACCCTAAACCTAAACCTAACCGTCAGCCTCACACACACCCTAACCCAAACCCTAACCCTAATCCTCACCCTAACTCTGAGTTTAACCCTAACCCTACCCCTAACCCTCATACTCACCCTCAACCTAAACCTAATCCTAAACCTAACCCTATCCCTAACACTAACCCTTACCTTAACCCTCACCCTAGCCCTCACCCTAACCCTGACCCTAACCCTAACCCTAACCCTAAGCTTAAACTGAAACCTAATCCTCACCCTCATGCTCCGCCTAAGCCTAAGCGTAAGCCTAAGCCTAACCCTAACCCTAACTCTCCCTAACACTAACCCTAAATCTAAACCTAAATCTCACCCTCACCCTAACCATAACTCTAACACTAACCCTAACAATAACCCTAAACCTCACCCTAACCATTACGCTCACCCTAACCCAAAACCTCACGCTAACACTTACCCTCACCCTAACACTAACCCTAACCCTAACACTAACCCTCACACTAACCATAACCCTCACCCTAATCCTAAACCTCACCCTAACCCTAACCCCAACCCTCACCCTCACCCTAGCCCTCACCCTAACCCTAATTCTAAACCTTACCCTCATCCTAACCCTAACCCACATCCTCACCCTAAACCTCACACTCACCTAAAACTAATCGTCAATTTAACCCTCACCCTAACCCTAAACCTAAACATTAACCTAGCCCTAAACGTAACTCTAATCCTCAAACTTATCTTAACCCTCACCCTCAGCCTAAACCTCACCTTTACCCTTACCATCATCCTCAGCCTAACCCTCACCCTAACCCTAAACCGCATCCTAACCATCACCCTAACCGAAAACCTAACCATCACCCTAACGCTAACCCTCACCCTCAACCTCCTGCTCAGCTTAACTCTAACCCTAAGCCTAACCCTAACCCTAAACCTCACCTTAACACTAACAATAACCCTAACACTAATCCTAACGCTATACCTAACCCTAAATCTAACCCTAAACCTAACCCTAATCCTCAGCCTCACCTGCACCCTAACCCAAACCGTAACCCTAACCCTCACCTTAACTCTAAGCCTAAGGCAAACCCTAAAACTAAGCCTCACACTCACCCTCACCCTAACCCTAATCCTAAACCTAACTCTATCCCTAATCCTACCCTCAACTTAACTCTCACCCTAGCCCTCAACCTAACGCTAAACCTCATTGTATACCTGAAACTAACCATAACCCTAATCCTCACACTAACCCGAACCCTAAACCTCACCCTCATGCTCGGCCTAAGCCTAAGCCTAAGCCTAACCATAACCCTAACCCTCACACTAACAATAACCATAAAACTAACCCTAACTCTAACCCTAAACCTCACCCTCACCCTAACCCTAACTCTAATCCTAACCCTAACCCTAACAATAACCCTAACCCTCACCCTAGACATAATCCTCACCCTAACCCTAAACCTCACCCTAACACTTACTCTCACCCTAACACAAACCTGAACCCTAAAACTAACCCTCACAATAACCCTAACCCTAGCCTCACCCTAACCCTAACCCTAACCCTAACCCTCAACATAACCCTAAACCTCACCCTCAACGTAACCCTAAACCTAATCCTGACCCTCACCCTAAAACTTGCCCTCACCCTAACACTAACCTTAACCCTAATCCTAACCCTAACCCTCACCCTCACAGTAACCATAATCCTAACCCTAACCCTAACAAAAACCCTAACCCTAACCCTAACCCTAACCGTAACCATTACCCTCACCCTAAACCTAACCCTCACCCTAACACTTACCCTCACATTAACACTAACCATAACCCGAACACTAAGCCTCACACTAACCCTAACTATCACCCTAACCCTATACCTCACCCTAAAACTAATCCTAAACCTCAACCCAACCCTAGCCCTAACCCTAATACTCATCCTCACAGTAAACCTCACACTAACCCGAACACTAATCCTCAATCTAACCCTCACCCTCACCCTAACCCTAACCCTAACCCTCGCCCTAACCCTAACCCTTACACATATCGTAACCCTCACCTTCAGCCTAATCCTCACCTTACCCTTACTGTCACCCCCAACCTAACCCTCACCCTAAGTCTAACCCTCACCTTAACACTAACTCTACACATAAACCTCACCCTCACCCTAATCCTAACTCTAACCCTAGCCCTAACACTAAACCTAACACTAACACTAACCCTAACCCTCACCCTCACCCTCACCGTAAACCTTACCCTAACCAGAACACTCACCCTCACCCTAACCCTAATCTTAACCCTAAACCTGAACCTAATCCTAACCCTCAACCTCACCGTAAACCTTACCCTAACCCTCACCCTAACCGTAAACTTAACCAGAATCTTACTCTCACCCTAACCCTAACCCTAACTCTGACTTTATCCCTAACATTAAAACTCACCCTCACCCTAGCCCTCACCCTAATCCTAATCCTAAACCTAACCCTCATCCTAACCCTCCCCTTAACCCTTAACTTAACACTCACACTAACCCTAAACCTCAATCTAATCCTGACCGTCAGCCTAACCCTAAGCCTAACCCTAAACCTAACCCTAACACACACACTCACCCTCACTCTAACCTTAATCCTAAACCTAACCCTCACCCTCACCCTCAGTGTAACAATAAGCCAAAAACACACCCAAACCCTAACCCTCACAATCACACTAACCCTTACCATAATCCTAATCCTAACCCTAACCCTAATGCTAAACCTCAGCCTCAACTTAACCCTAAATCTAACCCTAAACCTCACCCTCACCCAAACCCTAAACCTAACCCTAACCTTAAATCTCACCCTAAACATCACCCTCACCCTAGCCCTCACCCTAAACCTAATCCTAACCCTAACCCTCATCCTGACCTTCCCCATAACCCTAACCCTAAATCTCACCCTAATTCTAACCCTCACCCTCATGCTCAGTTTAACACTAAGCCTAAGCCAAAACCTTAACCTAACCCTCACCCTCACCCTAGTACTCACCATAACACAAATCCTAACCCTAACACTCAAGCTAACCCTAAACCTCACCCTCACCTTAACCCTTACCCTAACCCTAACCCTGACCCTCACCCTAAGCCTAATCTTAACACTAAACCTCAACCTAACCCTAACCCTCAACCTCACTGTAACCATAACCCTAACCCTCAACCTAACCCTAAACTTAACCCGAACGCTACTCTCACCCTAACCCTAGCCCTTACTCTCACCCTAACCCTAACATTAAACCTCAACCTAACCCTAGCCCTCACGATAATCCTAATCCTAACCCTTACCCTCACACTCACCCTCGCCCTCAGTGTAACCCTAAGCCTAATACTAACTCTAACCCTAACCCTCACACTCACCTTAACTCTTACCCTAATCCTAATCCTAACCCTAACTCTCACCCTTACCCTCAGCTTCACCTTAAGCATAACTCTAACCGTAAACCTCAACCTCACCATAACCTCAACCCTAAAACTAACCCGATTCCTCACCCTAACCCTAACTCTAACCCTAAACCTCACCCTCACCCTAACCCTAAACATAACCCTAAAACTCACCATAACCCTAACCTTCACCCTCACCCTCAACCTCACCGCAAATCAATCCCTAACCCTCACAATAATCCTAACCCTAACCCTAACTCTAAACCTAAGCCTCACCCTCACCCTAACCTTAAAACTAAACCTCAACCTCAGCCTCACCCTCACCGCAAACTTAACCCTAACCATAACACTAACATTAACCCTAACCCTAAGCCTAACCCTAACCTTAACTCTAATCCTCACCCCCACAGTCACCCTCAGCCTAACCATAACCCTATCTCTAACCTTAACACTAACCCTATCCCTAAACCTAACACTAAATTTAACCCTTAACCTAACCCTAATCCTCAACCTCAACTGCACCCTAAACCAAACCCTAACCCTAACCCTCACCCTAACTCTCAGGCTAAACCTAAACCTAACTCTAAGCCTCACACTCAACCTCACCCTAACCCTAATCCTAAACCTAACCCTATCCCTAACCCTAACCCTCAACCTAACACTCATCCTAACACTCACCCTAACCTTAACGCTAACCCAAAACCTCATCGTAAACATGACAGTAATCATAACCCTAAACATCACCCTAACCCTCACCCTAACCCGAACCCTCATGCTCGGCCTAAGCCTTAACCTCAGCCTAAGCCTAAACCTAACCCTCACCCTAACCCTAACCCTAACACTAACCCTAACTTTAACCCTAAATCTCACCCTCACACTCACCCTAACCCTAAATCTAAACCTACCATAACCCTAACAATAACCCTAACCCTCCACCTAACCATAATCCTCACCCTAACCATAATCATAACTCTAACCCTAAAACTCACCCTAAAACTTGCCCTCACCCTACCACTAACCCTAATCGGAACACTAACCCTCACAAAAACCCTAACCCTAAACTCACCCTAAACCGAAATCTCAACCTAAGCCTAATCCTCACGCTCAACTTAACCCTAACCCTAACCATAATCCTCACCCTACCCCTAACCCTCATACAACACTTACCCTCACCCTAACACTAACCCTAATCCTAATCCTATCCCCAACCCTAACCCTCACCCTCATGCTCACCGTAACTATAACCCTAACCCTAATGCTAACAATAACCCTAAGCAGAACCCTAACCCTCACCCTAACCATAACCCTCACCATAACCCTAAGCTCACCCTAACACCCTCACCCTAAAACTAACCCTATCCCTGCCACTAACCCTCACACTAACCCTAACCATCACCCTAACACTAAACCTCACCCTAACACTAACCCTAAACCTGACCCTCACCTTAGCCCTCACCCTAACCCTAACCCTCATCCTCACCCTAAACCTCACACTAACCCTAACACTTATCCTCAATATAACCCTCACTCTCACTCTAAACCTAACCCTAACCCTCACCCTAACCCTAACCCTCACCCTTTCCATACCTCACCCTCAGTCTAACCCTCAACTTTACCCTTACCGTAACCCCCACCCTAACCCTCACCCTAACCCTAACTCTACCCCTAAACCTCACCCTCACTCGAAACCTAAATCTAACCCTAACCCTAACACTAAACCTCACCCTAAACCTAAACCTTATCCTCAACCAAACGCTCAGCCTAACCCTAAGCCTAAGACTAACACTTACCCTAAACCACACCCTCACCCTAGCCCTCAACCTAACCCTAATCCTAAATCTAACCCTCATCCTAACCCTCACCCTAACCCTAACCCTAACCATCACCCTAACTCTAATCCTCACCCCCACCCTCACCCTCAGCCTAACCCTAAGCCTAAGCCTAAGCCTAACCCTAACCCTCACACTCACCCTCACCCTAACCCAAATCCTAACCCTAACTCTAACACTAACCCTAAACCTCAACCTAACCCTCACCCTAATCTTAACACTAAAACTAACCCTAACCCTAACCCTCGACCTAACCCTCCAACTAAACCTAAACCTAACCCTAAACCTCACCCTCACCCTAACCCTAAACCTAACCCTCACCCTCACCCTCACCCTCACCATAACTCTAACCCTAACCCTAACAATAACAGTAATCCTAACTCTAAAACCAACCCTAACCCTAACCCTAATGCTAACACTCACCCTCACCCTAACCCTAATACTAACCCTAACCCTAAACCTAAAACGCCCATTAACTCTCAACCTAACCCTAACCCTACACAAACCATAACCCTAACCCTCAACCTAACCCTCACCCTAACCCTAACTCTAACCCTAAACCGCACCACCACCCAAAGCTAACTTTAACTCTAATGCAAATCCTAAACCTCACGCTAACCTTAACCGTAACCCTCACACTCACCCTCACCATAACCTTAACCCTAAACCTAACACTATCAATAACCCTAACCCTAATCTTAACCCTCAACCTAACCATAAACCTGACCCTAAGCCAAACCCTGACTTAACACTTATCCTCACCATAACACTAACCCTAACCCCAACCCTAACCCTCACACTAACCCTAACCCTAACCTCACCCTAACCCTAACCCTAACCCTAACCCTCAACCTAAACCTAAACCTCACGCACAACCTAACCCTAACCCTAACCATAAACCTCACCCTAACCCTAACCCTCATACTAACACTTACACTCACCCTAACACTAACACTAATCCTAATCCTAACCCTAACCCTAACCCTCACCCTGACCCTCACCGTAACCGTAACCCTAACCCTAAAGCTAACAATAACCCTAAACCTAACCCTAACCCTAACCCTAAACATAACCCTCACCATAACCCTAAGCTCACCGGAACACCCTCACCTGAGCTTAGCCCTCAACCTAAACCTAACACTCATCCTCACCCTAAACCTCACACTAACCCTAACATGAATCCTCAATCTAAGCCTCACACTCACCCTAACCCTAACCCTAATGCTCACACTAACCCTCACCCTAACCCTAAACCTCAACTTTACCCTTACTGTCACCTTCTCCCTAACCCTCACCCTAAACCTAAACCTCACCCTAACCCTCATCCTAAACATAACCCTAACCATCACCCTAACATTAACCCTAACCCTCACCCTTACCATAACCCTCACCCTCAGCCTAACCCTCAACTTTACCCTTACCATCACACCCACCCTAACACTCACCCTAACCCTAACCCTCACCCTAACCCTAACTCTACCCCTAAACCTCACCCTCACCCTAACCCTAACTCTAACCCTAACCCTAAAACTAAACCTCACCCTAACCCTAACCCTAAACCCTTATCCTCAACCAAAGGCTCAGCCTAACCCTAAGCCTAAGACTAACACTTACCCTAAACCACACCCTCACCCTGGCCCTTATCCTAACCCTAATCCAAACCCTAACCCTCATCCTAACACTCACACTAACCCTAACACTAACCATCACCTTAACTCTAATCCTCACCCCCATCCTCACCCTCAGCCTAACCCTAAGCTAAGCCTAAGCCTAACTCTAAACCTCACATTCACCCTCACCCTAACCCTAATCCTAACCCTAACTCTAACACTAACCCTAAACCTCAACCTAACCCTCACCCCAAACTTAACCCTAAAACTGACCCTAAACCTAACCCTCGACCTAACCGTCCAACTAACCCTAAACCTCACCCTCACCCTAACCCTAATCCTAACCCAAAAACTAAACCTCACCCTAACCCTAAACCTAACCCTCACCCTCACCCTAACAATAACTCTGACCCGAACCCTAACAATAACACTAATCCTAACCCTAAACCTAACCCTAACCCTAACCTTAATGCTAACACTCACCCTCACCCTAACCCTAATCCTAACCCTCAACCTAACCCAAACCATCAACTTCACCGTAACCCTTACCCTCATCCTAACCCTCACCATAAACCTAACCCTAACCTTAAACGTTACCCTAACACTAACCCTAATCCTCACCCTCAAACTAGCCCTCAAGCTAACCCTACTCATAAAACCTAAACCTCATCCTAATCCTCAACCTAACCGTAATCCTAACCCTCACCCTAACCTTGACCCTAACCCTGAACTTAACCCTAACCCTCATCCTAACACTTACACTCACCCTAACACTAACCCTATCCTAATCCTAACCCTAACCCTTACCCTCACCCTCAACCTCACCGTAACAGTAACCCTAACCCTAACGCTAACAATAAACCTAACCCTAACCCTAAACCTCACCCTAACCATAACCCTCACCATAACCCTAAGCTCACCGTAACACCTTCACCCTAACACTAAGCCTAACCCTAACACTAACCCTCACACTAACCCTAACCATCAACCTAACACTAAACCTCACCCTAACACTAACCCTAAACCTCACCCTCACCTTAGCCCTCACCCTAACCCTAACCATCATCCTCACCCTAAACCTCACACTAACCATAAAACTTATCCTGAATCTAACCCTCACTCTCACTGTAAACCTAACCCTAACCCTCACCCTAACCCTAACCCTCACCCTTACTATACACCTCACCCTCAGCCTAACCCTCAAATTTACCCTTACCGTCACCCCCACCCTGACCCTAAACCTAACCCTAACCCTACCCCTAACTCTACCCCTAAACCTCACGCTCACCCTAACCCTAACTCTAACCCTAACCCTAACACTAAACCTCACCCTAAACCTATCCCTAACCCTTATCCTCAACCAAACACTCCCCCTAACCCTAAGTCTAAGCCTAACACTTACTCTAACCCAAAACCTCACCATAGCCCTCACCTAACCCTAATCCTAAACCTAACCCTTATCCTAACCCTCATCCTACCCCTAACCCTAACCATTACCATAACCATAACAATCACCCCCGCCCTCACCCTCAGCCTAACACTAAGCCTAAGCCTAAGCCTATCCCTCACACTCACCCTCACCCTAACCCTAATCCTAAACCTAACTCTAACATTAACCCTAAACCTCAACCTAACCCTCACCCTAACCTTAACCCTAAAACTAACCCTAAACCGAATCCTCAACCTAACCCTCCAACTAGCCCTAAACCTAACCCTAAACCTCACCCTCACCCTAACTCTAATCCTAACCCTAAACCTAAAACTCACCCTAACCCTAAACCTAATCCTCACCCTCACCCTCACCATAACTCTAACCCTAACCCTAAAAATAATACTAATCCTAACCCTAAACCTAACCCTAACCCTAACCTTAATGCTAACACTCACCCTCAACCTAACCCTAATCCTAACCCTAACCCTCATCCTAACCCTAACCCTCACCCTCACCGTAACCCTAACCCTGATCCTAAATATCACCCTAAATCTAACCCTCATCCTAACACTTACACTCACCCTAACACTAACCCTAATCCTCACCCTCAACCTAACCATCAACCTAACCATAATTGTAACCCTAATCCTCATGCTAACCCTCACCCTAACCGTAATCCTAACCCTGATCATAACTCTAACCCTAACCCTCAACCTAACCCTAACCCTCACGCTCACCATAACCCTAAACCTAACCCTCACACTAAACCTAAATTTAACCTGAACCCTAACACTCAAGCTAACCCTAACCCTAACGCTCAACCTAAAGCTAACCCTCACCTTCACCCTCTCCCTTACCCTAAACATAAGCCTAAGCCTAACCCTAACCCTAAACCTCACACTCACCCTAACCATTACCCTAATCCTAATCCTAACCCTAAGCTTAACCCTCACGCTCAACCTTAACCTCACTCTAACCCTAACTCTAAAACTAAACCTAACCATAACCCTCAAACTCAGCCTCACCCTTACCCTAACTCTAACCCTGAACCTCACACTCACCCTAAACCTAACCCTAACCCTAACCCTAAACCTCACCCTAACACTAACCTTAAACCTCACCCTCAGCCTAGCCCTCACCGTAACCCTAATCCTTACCCTCATACTAAACCTCACCCTAAAACAAACCCTAACCCTCAACCTAACACAAATCCTAACCCTAACCCTCAACCTAACCCTAAACCTCAGCGTACCCCTTAACTTAACCATCACCCTAAACATAAAATTAAACCGAATCAGAATTCTCAACATAACCCTAACCCTAACAATCACCTTAACCCTAACCCTAAACCTCACCCTCATCCTAGCCCTCACCGTAACCCTAATCCTAAACCTAACCCTCTTCCTAACCCTTCCCCTAATCCTTACCCTAACCCTCACCCTAACCCTAACACTCACACTCAACCTAAGACTCAGCCTAACCCTAAGCCTAAACCTTATCCTAACCCGAACCCTAAACCTCACATTCACCCTAACCCTAACCCTAATCCTAACCTTAACCTTCACCCTCACATCACCCTAAACCTCATCCTAACCCTAACCCCAAACCTAACATTAACCCTAACCCTAACCCTCACCCTCAACCTCAATCTAACCCTAACTCTAACCCTAAACCTCACCCACACCATAACCCCAACTCTAACCCTAACCCTAAACCTCACCCTCACCCTATCCCTCACCCTAACCCTAATCCTAACCCTAACCCTCATCCTAAACCTCCCCATATCCCTAACCCTAACCCTCACCCTAACCCTAACCCTAACACTCACACTCACACTCAGCCAAACCCTAAGCCTAAACCTAATCCTAACCCTAACCCTAAACCTCACACGCACCCTTAACCTAACCCTAATCCTAAACTTATCCTTAACCCTCACCCTAACCCTAACCCTCACCCTAACCCTAACACTAAACCTAACACTAACCCTAACCCTAAACCTCACCCTCAGCCTCACCCTAACCCTAACTCTAACCCTAAAGCTCACCCTCACCATTACCCCAACCCTAACCCTAACCCGAAACCTCACCCTAACCCTAACCCTAACCCTAACCCTAAACCTCACCCTCATCCTAACCCTATCCCTAACCCTAAAACTCACCCTAACCCTAATCTTGAACCTCACCCTCAAAGTTATGGTAAATCTAGCCCTAACCCTAACAATAACACTAAACTTAACCCTAACCCTCACACTTACCCTCAGCCTCACCCTCACTGCAAACGAAACCCTAACCATAACACTAACAATAACCCTAACCCTAAGCCTAACCCTAAACCTAACTCTAATCCTCACCCCCAGTCACCCTCAGCCTAACCCTAAGCCTAACCCTAACCCTAAGCCTAACCCTCAACATAACACTCACACTAACTGTAACCCTAAACCTAACCCTAAATCTAACCCTAAACCTAACCCTAAACATCAGCCTCAACTGCACCCTAATACAAACCGTAACCCTAACCCTCAACCTAACTCTAAGCCTAACCCTAACCCTAACCCTAAGCCTCACACTCACACTCACCCTAACCCTAATCCTAAACCTAACCCTATCCCTCACCCTAAACCTCACCCTAACCCTCAACCTAGCTCTTACCCTAACCTTAACCCTAACCCTAAACCTCATCCTAAACCTGACAGTAACCATAACCGTAACCCGAACCTTAACCCGAACCTAACCCTCACCCTCATGCTCGGCCTAAGCCTAAACCTAAGCCTAACCCTAACCCTCAACCTAACCCTCACCCTAACACTAACCCTAACTCTAACCCTAAAGCTCACCCTGACCCTAACACTAACTCTAACCCTAACCCTAACCCTAACACTAACCCTCACCCTATCACTAACCCCAACCGTAAAACTAACCCTCACACTTACCCTAACCCTAAACTCACCATAAACCTAACCCTAAACTTAACCCTCAACCTAACCCTACCCTCACGCTCAACCTAACCCTAACCTCACGCTCAACTTAACCCTCACCCTAACCCTGACCCTCACCCTAACTATTACCCACACCATAACCCTAAGCCTCACCCTAACACTTACCCTCACCTTAACACGAACCCTAATCCTAATCCTAACCCTAAACCTAAGCTTCACCCTCACAGTAACCGTACCCCTAACCCTAACCCTAACAAAAACCCTAACCTTAACCCTAACCCTCTCCCTAACCATTACCCTCACGCTAAACCTAACCCTCACCCTAACACTTACCCTCAACTTAAAACTAACCGTAACCCAAACACTAAGCCTCACACTAACCCTAACCATCACCCTAACCCTATACCTCACCCTAACACTAACCCTAAACCTCAACCTAACCTTAGCTCTAACCCTAACCTTAACACTCATCCTCACGGTAAACCTCACACTAACCCTAACACTAATCCTCAATCTACACCTCACCCTCAAGCTAACCCTAACTCTAACCCTAACCCTAACCCTCAACCTAACCCTAACCCTCACCCTTACCGTAACCCTCACCCTCAGTCTAAACCTCACCTTAACCTTAGTGTCACCCCCACCCCAACCCTCACCCTAAGCCTAACACTCAGCCTAACATTAACTCTACTCCTAAACCTCACCCTCACCCTAACCCTAATTCTAACCCTAACCCTAACACTAAACCTCACACTAACCCTAACCCTAAACCTCACACTCACCATCACGCTCAGCTTAACCCTAAGCCTAAGCTAAACCCTAACCCTAACCCTCACCCTCACCCTAGCCCTCACCCTAAAACAAATCCTAACCGTAACCCTCAATCTAACCCTAACCCTCAACCTCACCCTAACCCTAATTTTAACCCTAAACCTCAACCTAACCCTAACCATCAACCTCACAGTAACCCTTCCCTAACCCTCACCCTAACCCTAAACTTAACCCGAATCCTAATCTCCCCTAACCATAACACTAACTTTCACCCTAACCCTAACCCTAAAGCTCACCCTCACTCTAGCCCTCACCCTAACCCTAATCCTAACCCTAACCCTCATCCTAACCCTGCCCCTAACCCTTAAACTAACCCTCAGACTAACCCTAACCCTCACCCTCACCCTCACCCTCAGTGTAACCCTAACCCAAACCCGAACCCTAACCCTAACACTCACAATCACCCTAAACCTTACCCTAATCCTAATCCTAACCTTAACCCTAACCCTCACCATCAGCCTCACCTTAACCCTAACTCTAACCCTAAACCGCACCCTCACCCTATCCTTAAAACCTAACCCTAACCCTAAACCTCACCCTAACCCTAACCCTAAACCTGACCCTCACCCTAGCCCTCACCCTAAACCTAATTCTAAATCTAACACAAATCCTAACCCTCCCCATAACCCTAACACTTACCATCACCGAACCCTAACCCTCACTCTCACCCTAAACCTCAACCTAACCCTAAGCCAAACCCTAAACTTAACCCTAACCCTCACACTCACCATAACCCTAACCCTAATCCTAATCCTAATCCTAACCCTAAACCTCACCCTCAGCCTCACCCTCACCTTAACCCTAACCCTAAACCTAAAACTAACTCTAACCCTAACCCTCACCCTCAGCCTCACCATAACACTAACTCTAACGCTAAACCTCACCCTCACCCTAACCCTAACACTAACCGTAACCCTAAACTTCACCCTAAAACTAACCCTAAACCTAACCCTCACCTTAGCCCTCACCCTAACACTGACCGTCATTCTCACCCTAAACCTCACACTAACCCTAACACTTATCCTCACTCTAACCCTCACCCTCACTCTAACCCTAACCCTAACCCTCACCCTAACCCTAACACTAAACCTTACCATAAACCTCAACTTCAGCCTAACCCTCACCTTAACCTTACCATCACCCCCACCCTAACACTCAACCTAACCCTAACTCTAACCCTAAACCTCACCAACACCCTAACCCTAATTCTAACCCTACCCCTAACACAAAACCTCACCCTAACCCTAATCCTAACCCTTATCCTCACCCAAACGCTCAGCCTAAACCTAAGTCTATGCCTAAAACTTACCCTAACCCACACCCTCATCCTAGCCCTCACCCTAACCCTAATCCTAACCATAACCCTCATCCTAACCCTCACCCTAACCCTAACCCTAACCATCACCCTAGCCCTAATCCTCACCCCCACCCTCACCCTCAGCCTAACCCTAATCCTAAGCATAAGCCTAACCCTAACCCTCACACTCACCCTCCCCCTAACCCTAATCCTAACCATTAATCTAACACAAAACCTAAACCTCCACCTAAACCTCACCCTAACCTTAACCTCTCACACTAAACCTCAACCTAACCCTAACCATATCCCTGTCCCTAACCTTCACCCTAAACCTCAAACTTACCCTAACCCTCACCCTCACTCTAACCCTCACCCTAATCCTTAACCTCACGTTAACCCTAACACTAACCCTCACCCGAATTCTTACGCTCACCCTAACCCTCACGCTATCTCTCATCCTAACCCTCACCGTAATCCTTATCCTAAACCTAACCCTAACCCTAACCCTCACCCAAACCGTAACACTTACCCTAACACTAACCCTCACCCTCACCCTAAACCTCACCCTAGACCTAACCCTAACACTAACCAAAATCCTGACATTAATCCTCACACTAACTCTAACCTTCACCCTACCCCTACCCCTAAACCTAACCCTAACACTCATCCTCACCCTAAACCTCATCAGAACACTTACCCTCACCCTAACCCTCACCCTAAATCTAACCCTAACCCTACCCTATCACTCACCCTAACCCTAACCCTAACCCTCACCCTCACTCTAACCCTCACTCTAAACCTTACCCTCACCCTAGCCATAATGCTAACTGTCACCATAACCCTCACCCATAACTTAAGCCTAAACCTAACCCTAAACCTCACCCTAACCCTCCCCATAACCCTAACCCTAATCCTCACCCTCAACCTAAACCTAACCCTAATCCTTAATCTCACCCTAACCATAATCCTAACCCACACAGTAATCCTAACTCTCACCCTAACCCTAACCTTATCCCTCCCTGTAACCCTCACCTAACACTAACCCTAAAATAAAACCTCACCCTTAGCCTAACCCTACCCCTCATGCTCAACCTAACCCTCAACCTCAACATCACCCTAACCCTAACCCTAACCATCACCTAAACCCTAACCCTCACGTGAACCCTCACCCTCACCCTCAGCCTCACCCTCACCCTAAACATCACACTAACCTTAACCCTCACCCTAACCCTAAACCTAACACTCAGCCTAAACCTAAAGGTCACCCTAACACAAAAACTCATCCTAAACCTCAAACTAACCCTAACGCTAACCATTACACTAACCCTAACCCTCAATCTCAGCCTCACCCTCACCCTAACATTAACCCTCACCCTCAGCATCACCCTAAACCTAACACTAACGTTCACCCTCACCCTAATCCTTAACCTCACGCTAACCCTAACCCTTACCCTAATCCTAACCGTCACTCTAATCCTAACATTCACCCTAACCCTAAACCCACCCCTTGCCCTAACCCTCATCCTAACCCTAACCCTAACCCTAACCCTCACCCTAACCCTAACCCTAACCCTAACCTTAACCCTAGTATTAATCCTATCCCTCACCCTATCCGTCAACCTAATACTAACCCTAACCCTAACCATAACCCTCAACCTAAAGCTCACCCATACACTAACTCTCAACCTCAACCTAACCCTCACCTTAACCCTTACCCTCAACCTCACCCTAACTCTCACACTAACCCTAACACTCACCCTAAACCTAAAGCTAAACCTAACTCTGACCCTAACCCTAATGCTCACCCTAATCCTCACCCTCACCCTAACACTCACCCTAACATTTACCCTCACCTTATCTCAAACGCTAAACCTAACTCTACCCCTCACACGAAACCTACATCTCACTCTAACACTAAACATTCTCCCTACCCTAACACTAACCTTCACCCTAACCCTCAGCTTAACCCTTACCCTAACCCTAAACCTATCCCTAACCCTAAACATCACCTTATCCCTAACGCTAACCCTAACCCACACCCTCACCCTAGCCCTCACCATAAGCCTCAACCTAACCCCAAACCTCAACCTAAACCTAACACTTAACCTAACCCAAACCCTTACCCTCAACCTAACCCTCACCCTAAAACTAACCATACCACTAAACAAAACCCTCAGACTAAACCTCACCCTAACCCTAACCCTAATCCTACCCCTCACCCTACCCCTCACCCTAACCCTAACCCTAACTCTCACCCTCACCCTAACCCTCACCTGAACTCTTACACTCACCCTAACCCTCACCCTATCCCTAACACTAGCCCTCACCCTAACCCTCACTCCAACCCTAACCCTAAACCTAACCCTTACCCTCACCCTAACTCTCACCCTAACCCTAAACCTCCTCCTAACTCTAAACCTAAACCTTAACCTAAACCTCACACTATCCCTAACCCTCACCCTAAACCTAACCCTACCCCTTACCCTAATACTCATCCTATCCCTAACTCTAAACCTAACCCTCACCCAAATCCTCATTCTCACCCTCACCCTCATCCTCAACCTAACCCTAACCCTAACCATAATCCTAACCCTAACCCTCACCCTAACTCTTACCCTAACCCTCACACTCACACTCACCCACACCCTAACATTCACCCTAACCCGAACCCCAACCCTCACCCTCACACCTTAAAACTAACCCTAACCCTAAACCTCACCCTCACCCTAAACCTCACCCTCACACTTACCCTCATCCCAACCCTAAGTCTAACCCTTAACCTAACCCTCACACTAATCCTAACCCTCACCCAAACCTTAACCAAACCCTCACGCTAATACTCATCCTATCCCCAACCCTAATATTGACCCTCACCCTAACCCTAAACCTAACCCTAACCCTAAACCTAACCCTCAAATTTATGTAAGCGAAAACCTCACCCTCAACCTCACCCACACCCTAACCCTCACCCTCACCCTAACCCTCACTCTATCCCTAACCCTAACGCTATCTCTCATTGTCACCCTAACCCTCAAACTCACCCTCACCTTAACACTAACCCTAATCCTCACCATAGACCTTCCCCTAAACCTAATGCTATTCGTAAAGCTCATCCTCACCCTAAACCTTATGCTAACCCTATCAATCACCCTCACCCTAACCCTCACCTTAACACTTACCTCACCCTAAACCAAACCCTAACTCTAACTCTAACCCTCACACTAACCCTAACCCTAACCCTCACCCTAACCCCATCCCTAACATTAACCCTAAACTTCACCCTAATTCTCAACCTAACCCTAACATTAACCCTAACCCTCACCATCACCCTAACCCTCACCATCACCCTAACCCTCACACTAACCCTAACCCTAACCCTCACCCTAACCCCATCCCTAACATTAACCCTAAACTTCACCCTAATTCTCAACCTAACCCTAACATTAACCCTAACCCTCACCATCACCCTAACCCAACCCCTAAGCCTAAACCTAACCCTAACCCTCAGCATAACCCTCACCCTAACACTAATGCTAACCCTAACCCTCACCCTCACCCTAAGCCTCACCCTAACAATTACCCTGACCTTAATCCTAACTCTAATCCTGACCCTAAACCTCACAAAAAACCTATCTCTCAGCCTACCCCTAAACCTAAAATTCACCCTAACCCTAACCCTAAACCTAACCCTAACCCTCACCGTAAACTTTTCCCTAACCCTAAACCTAAACCTAACCCTAAACCTCACAATATCCCTAAGCCTAACCCTAACCGTCACACTCACCCTAAGCCTCACCCTTATCCTAACCCTCACCCTCATTCTAATCCTCACCCTAATCCTAACCCTAACCCTCAACCTAACCCTAACCCTGACATTAACCATAACCCTCACACTAAACCTCAACCTAACCCTAAACCTACTTCTAACACTAAACCTCACGCTAAACCTCACACTTACCTTAAACCTCACCCTCACCCTAACACTCACAATAACCCTTACCCTCACGTTAACCCTAACACTAAACCTAAGTCTAAGCCTCACACTAAACCTATCCCTCACTTTACCCCTAACCCTAACATTCACCTTAACCCAAACCCTAACCCTCACTGTAAATTTTACCCTAACCCTAACCCTATCCCTAACCCCAATTCCAACCCTAACCCTAACCTCACCCTCACCCTCACCTTAGCCCTCACTCTAACCCTCAATCTAACCCTAACCCTCATTTAACCCTAACCCCTACCCTAACACTAAGCCTCACCCTCACCCTAACCCACACCCTAACCCTAACCCTAACACTAACCAAAACCCTCACCCTAACCTCACCCTAACACTAACCCTCACCCTAATCCTCACCCTCACACTAAACCTCATCTTAACCCTAACACTAACCCTCAACCTAACCTTAACCCTCACCCGAACTCTTACCCTCACCCTAACCCTCACCCTAACTCTCATCCTAACCCTCACCCTAATACTTACTCTAACCCTAACCCTAAACCTCACAATAACCCTCACCCAAACCGTAACACTTACCCTAACACTAACCCTCACACTCACCCTAAACCACACCCTAGACCTAACCCTAATACTAACAAAAACCCTCAAAGTAACCCTCACCCTAACTCCAACCCTCACCCTACCCCTAACCCTAAACCTAACCCTAACACTCATCCTCACCCTAAACCTCCCCCGAACACTTACCCTCACCCTAACCCTCACCCTAAATCTAACCCTAACCTCACCCTATCCCTCACCCTAACCCTAACCCTAACCCTCACCCTCACTCTAACCCTCACTCTAAACCTTACCCTCACCCTTGCCCTAACCGTAAACCTCACCGTAACCCTCACCCTAAACTTAACCCTAAACCTAACCCTAACACTCACCCTAACCCTCCCCATAACCCTAACCCAAACCCTAATCCTCACGCTCACACTAAACCTAACCCTAATCCTTACCCTCACCCTAACCATAACCCTAACCCACACAGTAATCCTAACTCTCACCCTAACCCTAACCCTATCCCTCCCTGTAACCCTCACCTAACACTAACCCTAAACCTAAACCTCACCCTAACCCTAAACCTAACCCTCATGCTCACCCAAAACTTCAACCTCACCATCACCCTCACCCTAACCCTAACCCTCACCAAAACCCTAATCCTCACGAGAACCCGAAACATCACCCTCAGCCTCACCCTCACCCTAAACATCACACGAACCCTTAGCCTCACCCTAACCCTAAACCTAACACTCAGCCTAAACCGAACGGTCACCCTAACCCAAAACCTCACCCTAATCCTCAAACTAACCCTAACGCTAAACATTACCCTAACCCTAACCCTCACCCTCACCATCACCCTAAACTTAACACTAACCCTCACCCTCACCCTAATCCTTAACCTCACCCTAACGCTAACCCTTACCCTTACTCTAACCATCACCCTAATCCTAACATTCACCCTAATCCTAATGCTACCCCTTACCCTAACCCTAACCCTAACCCTCACCCTAACACTAACCCTAACCCTACCCCAACCCTCAAAAACACCCTAACCTTCACCCTAACCCTAATGCAAACCACAACCCTAAACCTCACCCTAACCATAACCCTAACCCTAAACCTCTCCTAACTCTCACCCTAACCATCACTCTAAACCTAAACTTCATCTTATCCCTGACCCTCCCCCTAATTCTCACCTTAACCCTTACCTAACCGAAACCCTCACCCTCAACCTCACCCTCACCCAAACCCTCAACCTCACATTAGACCTCACGATGAACCTTACCCTAAACCTAACAATAACCCTCACACTAACCCTCACCATCACCCTAAACCTAACCCTAAGCCTTAAACTTACCCTAACCCTAACCCTAACTCTAACCCTAACACTAACCCTAAACCTCATCCTAACCCTAGCCCTCAGCCTCACACTAAATCTCACCCTAAACCTTACCCTCACCCTAACCTAACCCTAAATCTAACCCTCAAAATAACCCTAACCCTCATCTTAACCCTCACTCTAACACTTACCCACAACATAACCCTAACCCTAACCCTAAACCTAAACCTAACCTTAACCTAACTCTAACCCTAACACTAACCCTCACACTAACACTCACCCTAACCGTAACCCTAACCTTCCTGCTCACCCTAACCCTCACACTAACCCTAACTCTCACCTTAAACCTAAACTTAACCCTCACCTTCACCCTCAAACTCACCCTCAGCCTAACCCTAACGCTAACACTAATCCTAACCCTAACCCTCACCCACACCCTCACCCTAACACTAATCTTAACCCTCAACCTCATCCTCAGCCTCACCCTAAACCTCACCCTCACCCTAACCCTAAACCTAACCCTATCCCTATCGCTCACCCTAACCCTTATGCTTACACTAAACCTCAACCTCACCCTAACCCTCACACTAACCCTTACCCTCACCCTAACCCTAACCTCACCCTCATTCTAACCCTCACTCTAACACTTACCCAAAATCTAACCCTCAGCGTAACCCTCACCCTAACCCTAACACTAGCACTAACACAAACACCAACTCTAACCCTCACCCTCAGCCTAACCTAACCCTAAACCTCACCCTCATCCTAACCCTAACGCTAATCCTAACCCTCACCCTCACCCTAACCCTCTCACCAACCCTAACCCTCATCCTAAACCTAAACCTAACACTAACCCTCACGTGAAACCTAACCCTCACCCTAACCCAAACCCTCACCCTAACCCTATCCCTAACCCTAACCCTCACTTAACCCTAATCATCACCCTAACCGTTACAGTCACCCTCACCCTAACAATCACACTAACCCTAAACCTCACCCTCACCCCAACCCTAACACTCACCCTCACCCTCAACCTCAGCCTAACAAAAACCATAACCCTAAACCTCACCCTCACCCTCACCCTAACCATTACCCAAACCCTTACCCACACCCTAACAATCACCCTATCGCTAATGCTAACCCTAAACTTCACCCTCACCCTAACCCTTACCCTCACCTTAACCCTAACCCTAACCCTAACACGAATCCTCACACTAAATCTAACCTTAACCCTATCCCTCAGCCTAACCCTCACCCAAATCATAACACTAATCCTCTCCCTATCCCTAATCCTAAACCTAACCCTAACCCTCACCCTCACCACTAACCCTAACCCTAACCATCACCCTCACCCTAACCCTCACACTAACCCTAACACTAACCAAAACGCTCATCCTAACACTCACCCTCACGCTAACACTAACCCTCACCCTATTACTCACAATAATCCTAACCCTATCCCTCACCCTCACTCTAACCCTCACTTTAAACCTTACCCTCACCCTTGCCCTAAACCTAACGCTCACCGAAACCCTCACCCTAAACTTAACCCTAAACTTAACCCTAACCCTCACCCTCACCCTCCCCATAACCCTAACCCTAACCCTAAACCTCACCCTCACACTAAACCTAACCCTAATCCTTACCCTCACCCTAACCATAACCCTAACCCACACAGTAATCCTAACTCTCACCCTAACCCTATCCCTCCCTCTAACACTCACCTAACACTAACCCTAAACCTAAACCTCAACCTAACCCTACCCCTACCCCTCATGCTCACCCTAAACTTCAACCTCAACATCACCCTCACCCTAACCCTAACCCTCACCCAAACCCTAACCCTCACGAGAACCCGAACCCTCACCCTCAGCCTCACCCTCACCTTAAACATCACACTAACCCTAAGCCTTACCCTAACCCTAAACCTAACACTCAGCCTAAACCGAACGGTCACCCTAACCCAAAACCTCACCCTAATCCTCAAACTAAACCAAAAGCTAACCATTCCCCTAACCCTAACCCTCACGCTCACCATCATCCTAAACCTAACACTAACCCTCACCCTCACCCTAATCCTTAACTTCACCCTAACCCTAACCCTTACCCTTACTCTAACCGTCACCCTAATCCTACTATTCACCCTAAACCTAACCCTACCCCTTACCCTAACCCTCATCCTAACCCTAACCCTAACCCTAACCATCACCCTAACACTAACTCTAAACCTACACCTAATCATCAAAAACACCCTATCCCTCACCCTAACCCTAATGCAAACCGAACCCTAAACCTCACCCTAATCCTAACACTCACCCTAAACCTCACACTAACTCTAACCATCACTCTAACCCTAAACTTCATCCTATCCCTGATCCTCCCCCTAATCCTCCCCCGAACCCTAACCTTAACCCTTAACAAACCGAAACGCTCACCCTCACCGTCACCCTCAACAAAACCCTCAACCTCACATTAGACCTCACCATAAACCTTACGCTAAACCAAACAATAACCCTCACACTAACCCTCAAGGTCACTCTAAACCTAACCCTAAGCCTTGCCCTCAACCTAACCCTAAACCTAACTCTAACCCTCACACTAACCCTAACCCTCATCCTAACCCTAACCATCACCCTCACCCTAAACCGCACCCTAATCCTTACCCTCAACATAACCATAACCCTGACTCTAACCCTCAAACTAACCCTAACCTTCATCCTAACCCTCACTCTAACACTTACCCACAACCTAATCATAACCCTAAACCTCTCCCTAACCCTAACCCTAACCCTAACACTAACACTAACCATAACCCTTACTTCACCCTAATCTTCACCCTAAGCGTTACAGTCACCCTCACCCTAAAAATCACACTAACCCTAATCCTCACCCTAACAACAACCTTACCACTCACTCTCACCCTCACCCTCAGCCTAACAAATATCCTAACCCTAAACCTCACCCTCACCCTCACCCTAACACTAACCCTAACCATCATCCTAAAACTAACCCTAACCCTCACACTCATCCTCAGCCTAACCCTAACCCTAACCCTAAAGCTAAACCTAACCCTCACCCTCACTCTTACCCTAAACGTACTCCTCACTCTAACCCAAACACTAACCCTAAACCTCACCCTCACCTTCAGCCTAACCCTAACCCTAACCCTCACCGTCACCCTAAACCTCAACCTAACCCTAATACTCACAATAACACTTAACATCACCCTAATCCTAAAATTAACCCTAACCCTCACCATATCCTTCATCCTAATCCTAACCCTAACCCTAACCCTAACCTCACCCTAATGCTAACACTAACCCTCACCCTCACTCTAGCCCTCAACCTAACCCTAATCTTAAACCTAAACCTCACCCTCAGTCTCACCTTAATCCTAACACCCTAACCCTGACCCTCACACTTATGCTTGGCCTAAGCCTAAGCCTTAGCCTAAGACAACCTAAGCCTCACACTCACCTTCACCCTACCCCTAACCATAACACTAACCCTTACCCTAAACCTCACACTAACTCTCACCCTAACGCTAACTGTAACTTCTACCACACCCTAACCCTAACACTCAACTTCACCCTAGCCCTCCGCCTAACACTAAGTCGAACCCTAACATTAACCCTAACCATAAATCTCACCCTAACCCTCATCCTAACCCTAACCCTCACCCTCACGCTAGTCCATACCCTAACTCTAAGCCTAAGCCTAACCCTAAACCTAAACCTCACTCTAACCCTAACCCAAACCCACAACCTAAACCGAACACCCACCCTGACCCTCACCCTAACTCTAATCCTAATCTTAACCCTAAACCTAATCCTCAAACTCACCCTCACCTTAACCCTATTCCTAATCCTAACCCTAGCCCTAACCCTCACCCTAAACCTCACACTAACACTACCTCTAACACTAACCCTAACCATAAACCTCAACCTCAGCCTCACCCTCACCACAAACTTAACCCTAACCATAAAAATAACAATAACCCTAAAACTAACCCTAACCCTAACACTCACTGTAACCTAACCCTAAGCCTAACCATAGCCCTAAACCTTACCCTAACCCTAACCCTAACCCTAATCATCACCCTCACCCTCACCCTAACCCAAACCCTAACCCTAACACTCACCCTAACCCTAACCCTAACCCTAAACCTACCCTAACCCTAACCATAAACCTAAACCTAACCCTAACACTGAACCTCATCCTAACCCTCACCCTACCCCTAACCCTAACCCTCACACTAACCCTCACCCTCATGCTCGGCCTAAGCCTAACCCTAACCCTAAACCTAACCCTCACCCTAACCCTAACCCTAACCCTAACTCTCACCCTCACAGTAACTTTAAACCTAATCCTAATCCTACCAATAACCTTAACCCTAACCCTAACACTCACCCTATCCATAACCCTTACCCTAACCCTAACCCGAACACTAACTCGAACCCTCACTCTCACCCTTAGGCTCGGCCTAAACCTAAGCCTAAGTCTAAGACTAACCCTTACCCTCACACTCAACCTCACCCTAACGCTAACAGTAACACTCACCCTAACCCTAACCCTCACCCTCACCCTCACCCTCCGCCTAACACTAAGACAATCACTAACCCCAACCCTAACCCTAATACTAACCCTAAACCTAACCCTCACACTAAACCTCACCCTAACCCTCACCCTCACCCAAGCCCATAACCTAACCCTAAGCATAATCCTAACCCTCACCCTAAACCTCACTCTAACCCTAACCCCAACCCTCACCCTAACCCTAACCCTCACCCTCACCCTCTGCATAACTCTAATCCTATCACCAACCCTAACCCTCACCTTAAACCTCACCTTAACGCTAACCCCAACACTAACCCTAACCCTAAACCTAACCATAAACCTCACTCTCAGCTTCACCCTCACTGCAAACTTAACTCTAACCATAAGACTAACAATAACCCTAACGTTAACCCTAACCATAACACTAACCGTCACTGTAACCCTACCCTTAACCCTAATCCTAACCGTAACCCTAAACCTTACCCTAACCCTAACCCTAACTCTAACCCTAATTCTCACCCTCAACCTCACCCTAAACCAAACCCTAACTCTAACCCTCACCATAACCCTAACCTTCACCCTAACCCTCACCCTAATCCTAATACTAACCCTCAGCCTAACACTTACACTAACCCTAAGTATAAACCTAGCCCTAACCCTCACCCTAACCCAAACCCTAACCCTAACCCTCACCCGTACCCTAACCCTCACTCTAAGTCTTAACCTCAGCCCCACCCTAAACCTCACACTTAACGGAAATCTCACCTTAACTCTAAATCTAATCATCACCCTCACCGTCACCCTCATGCTAACCCTAATCCTAACGCTCACCCTAACCCTAAAACTCACCCTAAACCTCACCTTAAACCTCACTCTCACCCGCACCTTCACCCTAACCCTAAACCTAACCCTCACACTAAACCTCACCCTAAACCTAATGCTAACTCTAACACTCACCCTAAACCTCATGCTATCACTTATCAACACCAAAAACCTAACCCTAACCTTAACCCTCACACTCACCCTAAATCTCACCGTAACCCTAAACCTAATCATAACCCTCACCCTCAACATAACCCTAAACCTAACCCTCACCCTCACCCTAACCCTCTCCATAAACCTTACCCTCACCCTCACCCTCACCCTCAACATAACCCTCACACTAAACCTAACTCTCACCCTAAACCTAACCCTACCCCTCACCCTAACCCTCACCCTAAACTTAACCCGTACCCTATCCCTTACCCTAACCCTCACCCTTAATGTAACCCTCACCTTTACACTTACCATCACGCTCATACTAACCCTCACCCTAACGCGAACCCACATCCTAACCCTCACCCTAACCCTAACCCTAACCATCACCATAACCCTAAGCCTCACCCTCACCATCACCCTCAGCCTAAACCTAACCCTAACACTAACCCTCACCCTCACCCTAGCATTCAGCCTAACCCTAATTCTACCCCTAACTCTCATCCTAAACCTCACCCTAACCTTAAGGATAACCATCACCCTAAGACTCATCCTCACCCCCACCCTCACCCTCAGTCTAACCCTAAGCCTAAGCCTAATCCTAACCCTAACCCTAACACTAACCCCAAACCTCAAAGTAACCCTCACCCTAACCCTAAAGCTAACCCTAACACTAACCCTAACCCTAACCCTCAACCTAACCCTCCCCCTCAACCTAACTCTAACCCTAAACCTCATCCTGACCCTATCCCTAATCCTAACCCTAACCCTAAACCTCACCCTAACCCTAACCCTAAAGCTCACGATCAACCTCACCTAAACCTCACACTAACCCTAACCGTAATCCTCAATCTAATCCTCACCCTAAACCTAACCCTAACCCTTACCCTAACCCTAATCCTAAACTTCACCCTTACCCTAAACTTAATCCTAACCCTAACCCTAACCCTCACCCTAACCTTAACCCTCACCTTTAAGGGAACCCTAACACTCATCCTAACCCTCACCCTAACCCTAATCCTAAACCTCACCCTAACACTAACCCTAACACTCACCCGCACCCTAGCACTCACCCTAACCCTAAACCTAACCCTAATCCTCATGCTACCCATCACCCTAACCCTAACCCTAACCCTCACCCTAACCTTAACAATAGCCCTCAACCTAACCCTAATCCTCACGCTCACCATAACCCTAACCCTAACCCTAAACTCAGCCCGAACCCTAACTCTCACACTATCCCTAACCCTAGCACTCAACCTAACCCTAACCCTCACCCTTACCCTCACCCTCAGCAAAACCCTAAGCCTAACCCTAACCCTTAACCTAACCCTCACACTCACCCTAACCCTTATCCTAATCCTAATCCTAACCCTAAGCCTAAACATCAACCTGACCCTAACACTCACCCTAACCCTAACACTAACCCTAACCTTAACCCTCGACCTAACTCTCCCCCTAAGGCTAAGTCTAACCATAAACCTCAACCTCAACCTAACCCTAATCCTAACCCTAACCCTAATCCTCACCCTAACCCTAAACCTAACCCTCACCCTCACCCTTACTGTAACTCTAAACCTAACCCTAACAATAACACTATTCCTAACCCTAAACCTAAACTTAACCCTAACCCTAACCCTAATCCAAACACTCACCCTCAACCTAACCCTAACTCTCACCCCCACCCTCACACTCAGCCTCAGCCTAAGCCTAAGCCTAACCCTAACCCTAACCCTCACACTCACCCTAACACTAAACCTAATCCTACCCCTAACCCTAACCTTCACCCTCACCCTAACCCTCACCTTAACCTTAACCCTAACATTAACCCCAAACCTAACCCACACCCTCAGATTCACCCTAAACCTAACGCTAAACCTAAACGTCATCCTGACCCTCTCCCTAACCCTAACCCTAACCCTACACCTCACTGTAACCCTAAAACTCAAACTCACTCTCAGCCTAGCCCTCAACCTAACCTTAATCCTAACCATGAACCTCATCCTAAACCTCTCCATAATCCTAAGCCTAACCCTCACCCTAACACTATCTCACCATCAACCTGACCATCAGCCTAACCCTAACCCTAACACACACACTCACCCTCATCCTAACCCTAAGCCTAACCCTAAACCTAACCCTAACCTACACACTCACACTCACCCTATCATTAATTCTAATCCTAACCATATTCCTCCCCCTAACTCTCATCCTAACCCTAACCCTATCCCTCACAAAAACTCTAAACCTAACCCTCACCCTCAGCCTCAGCCTAAGCCTAAGCCTAAACCTAACCCTAACCCTCACACTCACCCTAACTTTAAACCTAATCCTAAACCTAACCCTAACCCTCACCCTCACCCTAACCCTCACCTTAACCTTAACCCTAACACTAACCCTAACCATAACCCTCACCCTCAGCCTCACCCTAACCCTAACTCTAACCCTAAATCTCACCCTCACACTTACCCTGACCCTAATCCTATCCTTAAACCTGAACTTCACCCTAACCCTAAACCTAAACTTCACCCTCACCCTAGCCCTCCCCCTAACCTCAATCCTAACCCTAACCCTCATACTAACCCTCCCCTAACCCTAACTCTAACCCTAACACTAATCCTAACCCTCACCCTCAAACTAAACCTCAGCCTAATCCTAACATTAACCCTAACCCTCACCCTAACCCTAACACTCACCCTAACTCTAATCCTAACCCTAACCCTAACCCTCACACTCACCCTCACCTTAACACTAATCCTAATCCTAACCCTATCACGAACCCTCAGCCACACACTAAACCTCACCCTAACCCTTACCCTAACAGTAACCCTAACCTTAACCTAACCCTCACCATAAAACTAACTCTAAACCTAAACTTCACCCTCACCTTAACCCTGCACCTAACCCTAATCCTAAACCTCACCCTAAACCTAAACCTTATCCTAACACTTACCCTCACCCTAACACTAACACTAACCCTATCACTAACCCTCACAATAATGCTAACCATCACCCTAAACCTAAACCTCACCCTATCCCTAACCCTAAACCTCAACTTCACCTTAGCCCTCACCCTAAGCCTAACCTTCATCCTCACCCTAAACCTCACACTAACCCTAACACTAAGCCTCAATTTAACCCTCACCCTCACCCTAAATTCTTACCCGACCCTCACCCTCAACCTCAGCCGAACCCTCACCTTTACTCTTATAGTCACCCTCATCCTAACCGTCACCCTAACCCTAACCCTCATCCTAACCCTCACCCTAACTGTAACCCTAACCATCACCCTAACCCTAACCCTCGGCTCACCTTCAGCCTCAGCATAACCCTAAGCCTAAGCCTAAACCTATCCCTAAACCTCACAGTCATTGTAGCCCTCACTCTAACTCTTATCCTAACCCTAACCCTCATCCTAACCCTAAACCTAACCATAAACTAAACCAGCACTCTAAACCTAATCCTCATCCCCACCCTCACACCTCAGCCTAAACCTAAGCCTAAGCCTAACCCTAACCCTCACACTCTCCCTCACCCTAACCCTAATCCTAACCCTAACCCTAACCCTAAACCTAAAACTCAACCTAACCCTCACCATAAACCTAACCCTAAACCTAACCCTCACCCTGACCTTAGTCCTCACCCTAACCCTCACCCCAAACCTAACCCTCACCCTCACCCAAACCCGAACCTTAACCCTCACCCTAAGCCTAAGCCTAACATTAACCCTAAACCTCACCCTAACCCTAACACTAACCCTCACAATCACCCTAGCCCTCAACCTAACCCTACTTGTAACCCTAAACCTCATCCTAACCCTCACCCTAAACCTAACCTTAACCCTCACCCTAAACCTAAACCTAATTCTCACCCTCAAACTAAACCTAACCCTAACCCTCACCATAACCCTAACCCTAAACCTCACCCTAACACTAAACCTAACCCTCACCCTCACCCTAGCCCTCATCCTAACCCTAATCCTAACCGTAACCCTTGTGCTAACCCTCACACTAACCCTAACCCTAACTCTCACCCTAAACCAAGCCCTACTCCTAACCCTCAACCTATACCTAAACTTAACCCTAACCCTAAACCTCACCCTCATGATAGCCCTCACACTAACCCTAATCCTAAACCTAACCCCCATTATAACCATCACCCTAAACCTAACCCTAACCCTCACCCTAACCCTAACCCTCACCCTCACTCTCAGCCTAACCCTAAGCCTACCTCTAACCCTAACCCGAACCCTAACCCTCACACTCACCCTCACCCAAACCCTAACCTAAAACGAACCCTATCCCTAACCTAAACCTCACCCTAAAACTCAAACTAAACCTAAACCTAAAACTAATCCAACACTAACCCTCACACTAACCCTAACCTTAAGTCAAACTCTAACCCTAAACCTCACCCCCACCCTAAACCTAACCCTCACCCTCACCCTCTCCCTCAGCCTATCCCTAAGCCTAAACCTAACCCAAACCCAAACCCTCACACTCACCCTCACCCTAAACCTCAGCCTTACCCTAAGACTAAGCTTAAGCCTAAACCTAACCCTAACCCTCACCTTAACCATAAGCCTCACCCTAACCCTAACACTCACTCTAACTCTAACCCTAACCCTCACCCTCACCAACACCCTCACCCTAACCGTAACCCTCACCCTCACCCTAAATCAAACCCTAACCCTAACCTCACCCAATCCCTAAGCCTAACTATAAACCTAAACCTAAACCTCACACTCACCCTCAACCTAAATTAATCCTAAACCTAACCCTATCCCTAACCCTAACCCTCACACTAACCCTCACCCTAGTGCTCACCCTAACCCTAATCCTAACCCTAAACCTCAACCTAACCCTCAACCTAACCCAAACCCTCACCCTAACCCTAACTTTAAGCCTCACTTTCATGCTAGGCCTAGGCCTAAGCCTAAGCTTAAGCCTAACCCTAACACTCACCTAACCCTAACACGAACACTAACCTTAACTCTAACCCTAAACCTCACACTCACCCTAACCCTAAACCTAACACTAACTCTAAAACTCAACCTAACCCTAACCCTCACCCTCACCCTAGCCCTCAGCCTAACCCTAATCCTAACATTAATCCTCATCCTAAACCTCACCCTAACCCTAAACCTAACCCTCACCCTAACCCTAGCCCTAACCCTAACCCTAACCCTCAACCTAATCATAACCATCACTCTCACCGTAACCCTAACCCTCACCCTAAACCCAAACTTAACTGGAACCCTAACTCTCACCCTAACCCTAACCCTAACCCTCAGCCTAATCCTAAGCCTCACCCTCACCCTCACCCTAATAATAAATCTAACAATAACCCTAACCCAAACCCTCACAATCAGCCTCACCCTTACCCTAACTCTAACCATAAAAATCACTTTCACCATAACCCTAACCCTAACACTAACCCTAAACCTCACCCTAACCTTAACCCTAACCCTAACCCTAAACCTCATCCTCAACCTAGCCCTCACCCTCACCCTAATCCTAACCCTAACCCTCAACCTAACCCTCACCCTAACCCTAAAACTCAACCTCACTGAAACCTTTACCCTACCCCTCATCCTAACCCTAAACTTAACCCAAACCCTAACTCTCACCCTAACGCTAACCCTAACCCTCACCCTAAGCCTAACACTCACCCTCAGCCTCAGTCGAAGCCTAAGCCTAAGCCTAACCCTAACACTAACCCTCACACTCTCCCTAACTCTAACCCTAATTCTATTCCTAAACTTAACCCTAACCCTCACCCTCTCCCTATCCCTCACCTTAACCCTAACCCTAACACTAACCCTAACTCTAACCCTAAATCTCATCCTCACCCTAACCCTATCCCTAAACGTCACCCTAAACCTAAGCATAAACCTCACCCTCAACCTAGACCTCCCCCTAACCCTAACCCTCATCCTAACCCTCCCCTTAACCCTAACATTAACTTTCACCCTAAAACTAACCCTCACCCTCAGCCTAAGCCTAAACCTAACCCTAAACCTCACACTCACCATAACCCTAACCCTAATCATAATGCTGACACTAACCCTAACCCTCACCCTCACCCTAACCCTCAACTTAACAATAACCCTAACATTAACCCTAAACCTAACCCACACCCACAGCCTTACCCTAATCCTAACTCTAACCCTAAACATCACCCTGACACTAACCCTAAGCCTCACCCTAACCCTAAACCTAAAACTCACCCTCACCCTAACAATAAAACTAACCCTAACCCTAAACCTCATCCTAACCCTCCCCCAAACCCTGACTCTAAACCTAAACCTCACCCTCACCCTAACCCCAACCCTAAACTTAAACCTCACCCTAAACCGCACCCTAAGCCTAATCCTCACCCTCACCTTCACCCTCCACCTCAACTTAACTGTAACCCTACCCCTAACTATAACACAAACCCTAACCCTAACACTAACCCTAACCCTAACCATATCCCTCAACCTCAACCTCACCCTCACCGCAATCTTAACCCTAACCATAACACTAACAATAACCCTAACCCTAAACCTAACCCTAATTCTCACCCCCACCCTCATCCTCAGCCTAACCCTAAGCCTAACCCTCACCGTACACCTAACCCTAAACCTAAACCTAACCCTAACACTAATCCTAAGCTTCACCCTCACCCTAACACAAACCCTAACCCGAACACTCACCCTAACCCTAACCCTAAGCCTAACCCTAACCCTAACCTTCACACTCAATCTAACCTAACCCTAATCCTAAACCTAACCATATCCCTAAACATAACCCTCACCGTAACCCTCACAATAGCCCTCACCCTAACCCTAATCCTAACCCTAAACCTCATCCTAAAACTCACCCTAACCCTAACCCTAACCCTCACCGTCATGCTCGGCCTAAGCCTAAGCCTTAGCCTAAGGCTAACCTTACACCTGACACTCACCCTAAACCTAACTTTAACACTAACCCTAACTCTAAACCTAAACCTCACTCTCACCATAACCCTAACTCTAACCCTAAACCTAAACCTAAACCTCATCCTAACCCTAAACCTAACCTTCACCCTCACCCTCACCTTAACCCTCACCCTAACCCTAACCCACACCCTAACACTTACCCTCACCCTAACACAAACCCTAACACTAACACTGACCTTCACACTAAGCTAACCATCAAACTAACCCTAAACCTAAACCTAAACCTAACCTTCACCCTCACCCTATCCCTAACCCCCATCTTCCCCCTAAACCTCACCATAACCCTAACACTAATGCTCAATCTAACCCTCACCCTCACTCTACCCCGAAACCGAAACCTCATCCTAACCCTAACCCTGACCCTTACAGTAACCTTCAACCTCAGCCTAACCCTCACGTTGACCCTTATGGTCACCCCCACCCTAAACCTCACCCTAACCCTAACCCTCACACCAATGCTCAGCCTATGCCTAAGCCTAAGCCCAAGCATAACTGTAAAACTGACCCTCACCCTAACCCTAAACCTAACACTAACCATAACTCTAAACCTAAACCTCATACTCAATCACTCCCTCAGCATAAACCTAAGGCTAACCCTAACCCTAACACTAACCCTCACACTCACACTAACCCTAACCCTAATCCTAATCCTAACCCTAAACCTAACCCTCACACTAACCATAAACCTCACCCTAACCCTAAACCTAACACTAACCCCAAACCTAACCCTAACCCTCACCCTCAGCCTCACCTTAACCCTAATTCTAAACCTCAACTTCACACTCACCCTAATCCTACCGCTAAACCTAACCCTAACCTTAACCCTAACCCTAGCCCTCCCCTTAACTATCACCCTAACCCTAACACTAACACTAACCCTAACTCTAACCCTTACCCTAACACTAAACCTCACCCTAACCCTAACCCTAAGCCTCACCCTAACCCTAAACCTCACCCTCACCCTCACCCTCAGCCTAAACTTAAGCCAACCCTAACCCTAAACATAACCCTCACACTAACCCTAAACCTAAGCCTAATCCTAATCCTAACCCTCAACCTAACCCTCACCCTAACCCTAAACCTAACCCTAATACTAACCCTAAACCTAAACCTAACCCTAACACTAACCCTCACACTCACCCAAACCCTAACCGAAATCCTAATCCTAACCCTAACCCTAACCCTCACCCTCACTCTCACCCTCACAGTAACCCTAAGCCTAACACTAACCCAAACCCTAACCCGAACCCGAACCCTCAGCCTCACCTAATTCTAACCCCAAACTTCACCCTCACCCTAACCCTACCGCTAAACCTAACCCTAAACTTAACCCTAACCCTAGCCCTCCCCCTATCACCCTAACCCAAACACTAACACGAACCCTAACTCTAACCCTTACCCTAACACTAAACCTCACCCTAACCCTAACCCTAAGCCTCACCCTAACCCTAAACCTCACCCTCATCCTCACCCTCAGCCTAACCTTAAGCCCAACCCTAAACCTAACCCTAGCCCTCACACTAACCCTAAACCTAACCCTAATCCTAATCCTAACCCTAACCCTAATCCTCACCCTAACCCTAAACCTAACCCTAACACTAACCCTAACCCTAACCCTCACCTTCAACCTCACCCTCAGCCTAAACCTAAGCCTAACCCTAATCCTAACCCTAACACACACACTCACCCTTACCCTAACTCTAATCCTAACCCTAACCCTAACCCTCACCCTCATGCTCGGCCGAAGCCTAACCCTAAGCCTAAGCTTAAGCCTAACCCTAACCCTCACAGTAATGCTCACACTAACCCTAACCCTAACACAAAAAGTTAACTCTAACCCTAAACCTCACTCTCACCCTAACCCTAACTCTAACCCTAACTCTAAACATAAGCCTAACCCTCTCCCTAACCGTAACCTTCACCCTCACCCTAGACATCAACCTAACCCTAATCCTAACCCTAACCCTAACCCTAACCCTAAACCTAAACCTAACCCTAACCATCACCCTTAACCTAATCCTCAAACCCACCCTCACCCTCAGCCTAACACTAAGCCTAAGCCTAATCCTAACCCTAAACCTCACACTCAGCCTCACCATAACCCTAATCCTAAATCCAACACTAACACTAACCCTAAACCTCAACCTAACCCTCACCCTAACCCTAACAATAACCCTAAACCTAACCCTCCCCCAACCCTCCCCCTAACACTAACTCTAACACTAAACCTCACCCTCACCCTAACCCTCACCGTAAATCTAAACCCAACCCTCACCCTCACCGTAACTCTAACCCTAACCCTAAAAATAACACTAACCCAAACCCTCACCCTAAACCTAACCCTAAATTAAACCCTCACCCTAACCGTAACACTAACCCTAACCCTAAACCTCACCCTAACCCTAACCCTAACCCTCACCGTGAGCCTCACCCTAACCGTAAACTTAACCTTAACCATAACACTAACAATAACCCTAACCCTAACCCTAATCCTAAACCTGACGCTCACCCTAACCCTAACCCTAACACTCACCGTAACCCTAACACTAACCCTCACCCTAACCCTAACCCTCACACTCAATGTAAGCCTAATTCTCAACCTAACTCTCAACCTAACCCTAAAACTTAATCTAACACTAACCATAACACTGACCCTCAACCTAGCCCTCACTCAAACCCTAATTCTAAACCTAATCCTCATCCTAACCCTCACCCTAATCCTAACATTAACCATCACCCTAACCCTAACCCTAAACCTCAAACTAACCCTCATCCTCACGCTCACCGTAACCCTAACCCTATCCCTGACCCTAACCCTGAACTTAACCGAACCCTAACTCTCACCCTAACCCTAACCCTAACCCTCACCATAATCGTAACCCTCACACTCACCCTCACCCTCACCCTCAGCCTAACCCTAAGCCTAAGCCTAACCCTAACCCTAACTGTCATACTCACCCTAACACTTACCATAATCCTAATTGTAACCCTAAACCTAACCCTCAACCTCAACCTAACCCTCAACCTAAACTTAACTCTAACACTAAACCTATCCCTAACCCTCAAACTCAGCCTCACGCTAACCCTAACTCTAAATCTCACCCTCACCCTAACCCTAACCCTAAACCTCACCCTAACCCTAAGCTAAACCTCACCCTCACCCTAGCCCTCACCCCAACCCTAAACCTAACCCTAACCCTCCCCATAACCCTATCTGTAACGCTAAATCTCACCCTCAAGCTAACCCAAACCCTCACCATAAACCCCACCCTAATCCTAACACTCAACCACAACCTCACCCTCACCGGAACTCTAACCCTAACCCTAAAAATAACACTAACCATAACCCTAACCAACACGCTAATGTTAATCCTCACCCCAACCTCACCATTAGCCTAACCCTAAGACTAAACCTAACCCTCACACTAACCCTCACACTTACTCTCACCCTAACCCTAATCCTAAACCTAACCCTTTCTCTAAAACTCAACCTAACCCTCAACCTCACTCTAACCCTAACACTAACCCTAACTCTAAACTTCACCCAAACCCATCCCCAAACCCTAACACTAATCATAAAGTCACCCTCACCCTAACCCTAACCCTAACCCTAAATCTCAATCTAACCCTAAACCTCACCCTCAATCTCAACCTCACCGTAACTCTAACCCTATCCCTAACAATAACACTAACCCTAACCCTAACCCTAACACTAACCATAACCCTCATCCTCAGCCTCACCCTCACTGCAAACTTAACCCTAACCATAACACTAACAATAACCCTAACCCTAACCCTAACTCTAACCCTAATCCTCACCCCCACCCTCACCCTCAGTCTAATCCTAAGCCTATCCCTAACCCTAACCCTAAACCTCCCTGTAACCCTAACCCTAACCCTAACCCTAACAATAACCCTAACCCTAAACATAACCCTAGCCCAAATCCTAAATCTAATCTTCACACTAACCCTAATCCTAACCCTAACCCTAACCCCAAATCTCACACTCAATCTCACCTTAACCCAAATCCTAAACCTAACCCTATCCCTAACACAAACCCTCAACCTAATCCTCACACTAGCCAACACCCTAAACCTAACCCTAACCCTCACCCTAACCCCAACCCTAACACTCCCCCTCATGCTTGGCCTAAGCCAAAGCCTAAGCCTAAGCCTAACCCTAATCCTAACCCACACCGTATCCCTAACCCTAACACTAACCCTAACTCTAACCCTAAATCTCACCCTCAACCTAAGCATAACTCTAACCCTAACCCTAAACATAAACCTCAGCCTAAACCTAACCCTAAACCTAACCCACACACTAATATTTACCCTCACCCTAACACTAACCTTAACGCTAACACTAACGTTCACACTAACCCTAATCATCACCCTAACCCTAAACCTCACCCTAACACTAACCATAAAGCTCACCCTCACCCTAGCCCTCAACCTAAGCATAACCCTCATCCTCACCGTAAACCTCACGCTAACCCTAACACTAATCCTCAATCTAACCCTCACCCTCACCCTAACCCTTAACCTAACCCTCACCCTAACCCTAAACCTCACCCTTACCATAACCCTCACCCTCAGCCTAACCCTAATCATAACCCTAACCCTAAACCTCACCCTAACCCTAACCCTAAACCTCACCCTCACACTAGCCCTCACCCTAACCCTAATCCTAAACCTAATCCTCATCCTAACACTAACCCTAACCCTCACCCTCACCCTCACCCTAACCCTAATCCTAACCCTAACCCTCAACCTAACTCTAACCCTCACCCTCACCGTATCCCTTATACTAACCCTCAACCAAACCCTAAACTTAACCCGAACCCTAACTCTCACCCTAACCCTAACCCTCACCCTAACCCTAACCCTACACCTTAACCTCACCCTAGCTCTCACCCTAACCCCAATCCTAACCCTAACCCTCATCTTAACCCTCCCCCTAACCATTAACCTAACCCTCACCCTAACCCTAACCTTCACCCCAACCTCGCCCTCAGCCTAACATTAAGCCTAAACCTAAACCTAACCTTCAATCGAACCCTCACCCTAACCCTAAATCTAACTCTAAACCTCACCCTCACCCTAACCCTAACTCTAAAACGAACCCAAACATTAAACATCACCCTAACCCTAAACCTCACCCACACCCTCACTGTAAACGTAACACTAAACCTAACCCTAACAATAACCCTAATCTTAATCCTAACCCTCAACCTAACCATAACCCTCAACCTAACCAAAACCCTCAACCTAACACCTACCCTGATCCTAACACTACCCCTAACTCTAACCCTAACCTCACCCTAACCCTAACCCTAACAATAACCCTCAACCTAACCCTAACCCTGACGCTCAAGGTAACCCTAACCCTACCTCACCCTAACCTTAAACTTAACCTGAACCCTAACTCTCACCCTAACCCAAACCCTAACCCTAAACCTAACCCTAACCCTCACCCTCACCCTCAGCATAACCTTAAGCTTAACCCTAACAATAACCCTAACCCTAACCCTAACCCTCATCCTAAACATAACCTTCACCCTAACCATAAACCTCACCCTAACAATTACCCTCACCCTAACCCTAACCCTAACCCTAACATTAACCCTCACACTAACCCTAAGTCTCACCCTAACCCTAAACCTCACCCTAAACCTAACCCTCAGCCTCAACTTATCCCTCAACCTAACCTTAACTCTCATCCTCAACCTAAACCTCACATTAACCCTAACACTAATACTCAAACTAAACTTCACCCTCACCATAACCCTAAGACTCACCCTGACCGTAACCCTCACCCTCAGCCTAACCCTCACCTTAACCCTTACCGTCACCCTCAACCTAACCCTCACCCTAAAACTAATCCTCATCCTAACCCTCATCCTAAGTGTAACCCCAACCATAACCCTAACCATAACCCTCAAACTCACCCTCAGCCTCAGCCTAACCCTAAGTCTAAGCTTAACCCTAACCCTAAACCTCACGCTCAACCAAGCCCTCACCCTCACCCTAACCCTCAGCATAAACTTAAGCCTAAACCTAACCCTAAGCCTAGCCCTCACACTCACTCTATCCCTTACCCTAATCCTAATCCTAACCCTATTCTTAACCCTCACCTTCACCCTCACCCTAACCCTAACCCTAACACTAAACCTCACACTAACCCTAACCCTAAGCCTCACCCTCACCCTAGCCCTCACCCTAACCCTAATCCTAACCCTAACCCTCATCCTAACCCTCCCCATAACTCTAACCCTTACCCTCACCCTCACCCTCACCCTACCCCTCACCCTCACCCTCAGCCTAACCCTAAGACTAACCCCAACCCTAACACTCACACTCACCCTAACACTAACCCTAATCCGAATCCTAAACCTAAACCTAACCCTCACCCTCAAACAAACCCTCAACTTAAGCCTAACCCTAACATTAATCCTAACCCTAACCCTCAACTTCAGCCTCACCCTAACCCTAATTCTAACGCTGAACCTCACCGTGACCCTAACCCTAACTCTAACCCTATCCCTAAACCTCATCCGAACCCTACCCCTAACCCTCACCCTCACCCTCACAGTAACCGTAATCCTAACCCTAACGCTAAAAATAACCCTAACCCTAACCCTAACACTCAGCCTAAACATAAACCTCACCCTAACCCTAACCCTCACCCTAACACTTACCCTCACCCTTACACTAACCCTAACCCTAACACTAACCCTCACACTAACCCTAATCATCATCTTAACCCTAAACCTCACCCTAACACTAACCCTAAACCTCACCCTCACCCTAGCCCTCACCCTAACCCTAACTCTCATCCTCACCCTAAACCTCGCACTAACCCTAACACTAATCCTCAATCTAACCCTCACCCTCAACATAACTCTAATCCTAACCCTCACCATAACATTAACCCTCACCCTTCCCGTAACCCTCACGCTCTGCCTAACCCTCACCTTTACCCTTACCGTCACCCCCACACTAACCCTAACACTAAACCTCACCCTTACCCTAACCCTAACCCTTACCCTTTCCCTAACCCTAACCCTTACCCTCAACCTCACGCTCAGCCTACCCCAAAGCCTAAGCCTAACACTTACCCTAACCCTCACCCTCACCCTAGCCCTCACCCTAACCCTAATCCTAACCCTAACCTTCATCCTAACACTCAGCCGAACACTAACCCTAACCATCACCCGACCCAAATCCTCACTCCCACCCTCACCCTCAGCCTATCCCTAAGCCTAAGCCTTGCCCTAACCCTCACACTCACCCTCACCCTAACCCTAATCCTAAACCTAACCCTAACCCTAACAGTAAACCTCAAACTAAACCTCACCCTAACCATATCCCTAACACTCACCCTAACCCTAACCCTCGACCTAACCCTCCAACGAACCCTAAATCTAACTGTAAACCTCACCCACACCCTAACCCTAATCCTAACCCTAAACGTAAACTTCACCCTAACCCTAACCCTCACACTCACCCTCACCCTGCCCCTCACCATAACTCTAAACTTAACAGTAACAATAACACTAATCCTAACACTAATCCTAACCCTCACTCTCACCATAACCCTAACCCTAACCCTCACCCTAACCCTAAACTTAACCAAACACTAACTCTCACCCTAACCCTAACCGTAACCCTCGCCTGAACCCTCACCCTCACCCTCACCTTCACCCTCAGCCTAACGCTAAGCTTAACCCTAACCCTAAACCTAACGTCACTCACCCTAACCCTTACCTTAATCCTAATCGTAACCCTAAGCCTAACCCTCAACCTCAACCTAACCCTCAACCTAACCCTAACTCTAAAACTAACCCTAACCCTCACCCTCACCCTAACCCTAACCCTAACCCTCAACCTAACCCTAATCCTTACTCTCACCATAACCCTTACCCTAACCCTCACCCTAACCCTAAACTTAACCGAACCATAACTGTACCCCTAAACCTCACCCTCAACCTAACCCTAAATCTAACAGTAAACCTAACAATAAACCTCAAGCTAACCCTAATCCTAACCCTCAAACTAACCCTAACCTTCCCCCTCACACTCTCCCTCAGCCTAAACCTAAGGCTAACCTTAACCCTAACCCTAACCCTCACACTCACCGTAACCCTAACCCGAATCCATATCCTACCCCTAACCCTAACCCTCACACTCACCCTCAACCTCACCTTAACTCTAATTCTAAACCTAAACCTCACCATCACCCTAACACTAACCCTAACCCTAACCATAATCCTAACTCTAACCCTAACCCTCACCCTAACTCTCACCGTAACCCTAAACCTAAACCTAACCCTCAACCTTACCCTCAACCTCAACCTCATCCTAACCCTAATTCTAACCCCAAACCTCACCCTCACCCTAACCCACACTCTAACCCTAATACTTACCCTCACCCTAACCCTCACCCTAACCCTCATACTCAAACTCACCCTAAACCTAATCCTAAACTTAACCCTAACCATAACCCTCACCCTAACCCAAACCCTCACCCTAACACTTACCCTCACCCTAACCCTCACCCTTACCCTCACACTCACCCTCACCCTAACCCTAATCCTAAACCTAGCCCTATCCCTAAACCTCAAGCTAACTCTCACCCTCACCATAACACTAACCCCAACCCTAAACCTCACTCTCAACCTACCCCTAACACTAACCGTAACCCTAAACCTCAACCTAAAGGTCACACTAACCTTAACCCTCAACCTCATCTTCAACCTGTAACTCTTAACCTAACCCTAACAATCACCCTAACCCTAACCCTAACCCTCACCCACATGCTCGGCCTAAGCCTAAGCCTAAGCCTAATCCTAACCCTAACCCTCACCCTAACCCTAACCCTAACACTAACCCTAACTCTAACCGTATATCTCACTCTCACACTTACCCTAACTCTAACCCTAACACTAACCCTAACCCTAACCCGCAACCTAAACATAACCCTAACCCTAACCCTAACCCTCACCCTAACACTTACCCTCACCCTAACAATAAACCTAACCCTATCACTAACCCTAACCCTAACACTAACGCTCAAACTAACCTTTACCCTCATCCTAACCCTAAACCTCAAACTAAACCTAAACTTAAACCTCACCCTCATGCTATCCCTCACCCTAACCCTAATCCTCATCCTCACCCTAAACCTCACACGCACCCTAACACAAATCTTCAATCTAACCCTCACCCACACACTTCTCCTAACCCTAACCCTCACCTTTACCTTAACCCTCACCCTCAGCCTAAACCTCACATTTACCCTTACCATCATTCTCACCCTAATCCTCCCCTAACCCTAAAACTCAGCCTAACCCTCACCTAACGGTAAACCTAACCATCACCCTAACCCTAACCCTCACTTCAAACTCACGCTCAGCCTAACCCTAAAAGCCTGAGCCTAACCCTTACCCTAACTCTCACCCTCACCCTAGCCCTTACCCTAACCCTAATCCTAAATCTAACACACACACTCACCCTCCCCTTAAACCTAATCCTAAGCCTAAAACTAACCCTCCCCCTAACTCTCACCCTAACACTAACCCTAACACTAACCCTAACCCTAACCCTCAACATAAACCTAACTCTAACCCTAAACCTCACCCTCACCATAAACCTCACCCTAACCCTAAACCTAACCCTCAAACTATCACTAACCCTAAATCTAACCCTAAACCTCACCTTCACCCTCAACTTAACCCTAACCCTAACCGTATACCCCACCCTAACTCTAACCCTAAACCTGACCCGCAACCTCACCCTCACTGTAACTCTAACACTAACCCGAACACTAACCCTCACACTAACCCTAACCTTATCCCTAACCCTAAAACTCAACCTAACCCTCACTCTCACCCTAATCCTGTGCCTAACCCTTACCCTAACCCTCCCCCTAATCCTATATCTAACCCTAAACCTCACCCTAACCCTAACCCTAAGCCTAAGCCTAACCCTAACCCTAAACATAACATAAATCCTCAGCCTCACCCTCACTCTAACCCAAACCCTAACCCTAAACCACACCCTAACCCTCAACCGAACCATAAGCCTAACCCTAAGCCTAACCCCAACACTCACACTCACCCTCACCCTAACCCTAATCCTAAACCTAACCCTATCCCTAAACCTAACCATCTCCCTAACCCTCAGCCTAGCCCTCACCCTAACACTAATCCTAATGCTAAACATTATCCTCACCCTCACCCTAACCCTAATCCTAACCCTCACCCTAACCCTAACCCTAACCCTCACCCTCATACTCGGCCTATGCCTAAGCCTAAGCCTAAGCTTAACCCTAACCCTAACCCTCATCCTAACCTTAACCCTAACACTAACCCTAACTCTAAAAGTAAACCTCATCTTCAACCTAACCCTAGCTCTAATCCTAACCCTAAACCTAAACCTCACCCTAACCCTAAACCTAACCATTACCCTCACCCTTACTGTAACCGTAAACCTAACCCTAAGCCTAAAAATAACCCTAACCGTAACCCTAACCCTCAACCTATCCATAACTCTCATCCTAAACCTAACCCTCACCCTAACACTTACCCTCACCCTAACACTAACCCTAACCCTATCACTAAACCTCACACTAACCAGAACCATCACCCTAACCCTAAACCTCAGCCTAAACCTAAACCTAAACCTCACCCTCACCCTAGCCCTCACCTTAACCCTAACCCTCACCATCACCCTAAACCACACACTAACAATGACACTAATCCTCAATCTAACCCTCACTCACATCCTTCCCATAACCCTAACCCTCCCCCTAAACCTAAAAATCATCCGACCATAATCCTTATCCTCAGCCTAACCCTCACGTTTACCCTTATGGTCACCCCACCCTAAACCTTACTCTAACCCTAACACTCACACTAACCCTCACCCTAACCCTAACACTATCCCTAAACCTCATCCTCACCCTAAATCTAACTCTCACCCTAACCCTAACACTAAACCTCACCCTAACCCTAACCCTAACCCTCACCCTCACCCTCAGCATAACCATAACCCTAACCCTAACCCTAACAATAACCCTAACCCTAACCCTCAACTTAACCATTACACTCACCCTAACCCTAACCCTCACCCTAACATTTACCCTACCCCGAACACTAAACTTAAACCTGACACTAACCCTCACACTAACCCTAACCCTCACCCTAATCCTAAACCTCACCCTAACCCTAACCCTAATCCTCAATCTAACCCTCAACCTACTCCTAACCCTTACCCTTACCTAACCCTAAACCTAACCCTAAATCTCACCTTCAGCCTAAACCTCACCTTTACCCTTACCATCATTCTCACCCTAACCTTCCCCCTAATCCTAAACGTCAACCTTCCCCTCACCCTAACTGTAAACCTAACCATCACCCTAACCCTAAACCTCACCCTCAACCCCACGCTCAGCCTAACCCTAAGCCAAAGCCTAACCCTTATACGAAACCTCACTCTCTCCCTAGCCCTCTCCCTAAACCTAATCCTAACACCCACACTCGCCCTCAGCCTAACGCTAAGAATAAGCCTCACCCTAACCCTAACCCTCACACTCACCCTCACCCTAACCCTACTCCTAACCCTAAACCTACCCCTACCCCTTAACCTCAACCTATCACTCACACTAACCTTAACCCTAACACTAACACTAACGGTAAAGCACGAACTAACCCTCCCCCTAACCCTAAATCTAACCATAAACCTCACCCTCTCCCTAACCCTAATCCTACCCCTAAACCTAAAACTCAACCTAAACCTAACCCTAACCCTCACTCTCAACTTAATTCTAACTCTAACCCTAAACCTAACCCTAACCCTAAACCTAATCCTAACATACACCCTCACCCTAACTCTAATCCTAAACCTAATTATCCTCCTAACCCTTACCCTAAACCTAACACTAACCAACACCCTAACCCTAACCCTAACCCTAACCCTAACCCTCAACCTAACCCTAACCCTCACGCTCACCGTAACCCTAACCCTAAGCCTCACCCTAACCATAAACTTAACTCGAACCCTAACTCGAACCCTAACCCTAAGCCTAAAACTCACCCCAACCCTAACCCTCACCGTCACCCTCACCCTCAGCCTATCCCTAACCCTAACCCTAACCCTATACTTAACCTTCAAACACACCCTAATCCTTTCCCTAATTCTAATCCTAAACCTAATGCTAACCCTCACCCTCAACCTAACCCTAACCCTAACCCTAACCCTAAGTCTAACACTAAACCTAACTCTAACAATCACAATCAGCCTCACCCTAACCCTAACTCTAACCCTAAACCTCACCCTCACCCTCACCCTAAACCTAACCCTAACCCTAACGGTAAACCTCACCCCAACCCTAACACTAAACCTCACCCTCACCCAAGCCCTCACCCTAACTCTAATCCTAACCCTAACCCTCGTCCTAACCCTCACCCTAACACTAACTCTAAAAATAACCAACACCCTAACCCTAACCCTAATGCTAACGCTCAACCTAACCCTAACCCTCACCCTCACCGAAACCCTCACCCTAACCCTCACCCTAACCCTAAACTTAACCCTAACCCAAACCTCACCCTAACCCTAACCCTAACCCTCAAGCTAACCCTAACCCTCACGCTCACCCTCACCCTCAGCCTAAGCCAAGCCTAAGCCTAACCCTAACCCTAACCCTCCCACTCACCCTAAGCCTAATCCTAATCCAAATCCTAAACCTAACCATAATTTGCACACTTACCCTAACCATCACCTTAACCCTAACCCTAACCCTAACACTAACACTAAACCTAACCCTCAACCTCAGCCTCACCCTAACCCTAACTCTAAACCTAAACCTCCCCCTCCCCCTAACCCTAACTCTAACCCTAACTCTCACCATGAACCTCAACCTCAGCCTAACCCTAAGCCTAAACCTAAACCTAACCCTAACGCACACACTGACAATCATCCTAACCCCAATACTAACCCTATCCCTAACCCTAACCCTCCCACTAACTCTCACCCTAACCTTAACCCTAACACTAACCCTAACCCTAAACCTCAACCTAACCCTCACCCTAACCGTAACTCTAACACTAAACCTCACCCTCAAACTAAACCTAACTCTAACCCTAACCCAAACCCTAAACCTCACCCTAACCCTAACCCTAACCATCACACTAAACCTAATCCTCAGCCCCACCCTAACCTCCAGCCTAACCCTAAGCCTAAGCCTAAAAATAAACCTAAAACTTACACTAACCCTCACGCTAACCCTAAGCATACCCTATCCCAAACCCTAACCCTTAACCTCAACCTAACCTTCACCCTAACCTTAACCCTAACATTAACCCTAACTCTAACCCACGAACTAACCCTACCACTAACCCTAAATCTAACCCTAAACCTCACCCTCAACCTAACCCTAACCCTAAACCTCACCCTAACCCTAAACTTCAACCTGACCCGCACCCACACCCTCACCGTAAGTCTAACCATAAACTTAACAATAACACTAATCCTAACCCTAAACCTAACCTAACCCTAACCCTAACCCTAATCCTAACACTCACCTTCAGCCTAACCCTCATCTTTACCCTTACCGTCACCCAAACCCTAACTCTCACCCTCACCGTAACCCTAACCCTCATCCAAACACTCACCCTAACCGTAACCCTAAACCTAAACCTCACCCTAACACTAACAGTAAACTCACCCTCACCTTAGCCCTCACCCTCACCCTAATTCTAACCCTAATTCTAATCCTAATCCTTAACCTAACCCTAACACTAATCCTCACCCTAACCCTAAACCTAACCCTAACCCTAACCCTCAAACTAACCCTAACCCTCAAGCTCACTGTAACACTAACCCTAACCCTCATCCTAACCCTAAACTTACCCGGAACCCTAACTCTCACCCTAACCTGAACCCTCAGTCTCAACCTAGCCCTAACTTTCACCCTCACCCTCACCATCCTAACCCTCACACTCACCCTAACTATTACCCTAATCCTAAACCTAACACTATCCCTAAACCTCAACCTAACCCTCTCCCTCACCCTTACCCTAACACTAACCCTAGCCCTAAACCTCACCCTAACCCCTTCCTAACACTAAGTCTAAACCTAAACCTCACCCTCACCCTTACACTAACCCTAACCCGAACCCTCACACTCACCTTCAACCTCACTGTAAATCTAACCCTAAACCTAACAATAACCCTAACTCTAACCCAAACCCTAACCCTAAACATAAGCGTCACCCTCAGCCTCACCCTCACCGCAAACTTAACCCTAACCATAACACTAACAATAACCCTAACCCTAAACCTAAACCTAAACCTAACCCTAATCCTCAACCCACAATCACCCTCAGCCTAACCCTAAGCCTAAGCCTAACCCTAACCCTAACTTTAAACCTAAACATAAACCTCACTGTCAGCCATACCCTCACAGCAAACTTAACACTAACCATAATATTAACAATAACCCTAACCATAAACCTAACCCTAATCCTCATCATAACCCTCACCCTAAACCTAACCCTAATCCTCACCCTAACCCTAACCCTAACAATAATCCTCAACCTAACCCTAACCCTTACCCTAAATCTAAGTCTAACACTCACCCTCACCCTAACCCTAACCCTCATGCTCACCCTAACCCTAAGCCTAACCGTAATCCTCAACCTATACCCTAACCCTCACCCTCACAGTAACCCTTACCCTAACCCTTACCCTAAACCTAAACTTAATTAACACTAACTCTCACCCTAAACCTAACCCTAACACTTACCCTAACCCTAACCCTCACCCTCAACTTCACCCTCAGCCTAAGACTAAGCCTAAGCCTAACCCTAACACTAACGTTCACACTCACCCTAACACTAACCCTAATCCTAAGCCTAACAATAACCCTCAACCTCACCCTAACCCTCACCTTAACCCTAACCCTAACATTAACCCTAACCCTAACCCACACCCTCAGCTTCATCCTAAACCTAACTCTAACACTAAAGGTCACCCTGACCCGAACCCTAACCCTAACCATAACCCTAAACCTCACCTTAACCCTAACACTAAGCCTTACCCTCACCCTAGCCCTCACACTAACCCTAACCCTAACTCTAAACCTCATCCTAACCCTAAGTCTAACCCTCACCCTAACCATAACTTGCTCACCCTCAACCTCACCCTCAGCCTAACCCTAAGCCTAACCCTAAACATAACCCTAACACACACACTCACCCTCAGCCTAACCCTAAGCCTAAACCTAAATCTAACCCTAACCCACACACTCACTCTCACCCTAACCCTAATCCTAACTCTAACCCTAACACTATCCCTCCCCCTAACTCTCACCCTAACCCTAAACCTAACACTAACCCTAACCCTAACCCTCAACCTAACCCTGACACTAACCTTAAATCTCACGCTCACCCTAAACATAACTCTAACCCTAACCCAAACCGTAAACCTCACCCTAACCCTAACTTTAACCCACACCCTCACAGTAACCATAAACATAAACCTTAACCTAACAATGACCCTAACTCTAATCCTTAGCCTCACCATAACCCTAACATTAAAGTTAACCGTAAACCTCACCCTAACCCTCCCCTAAACCTAACTCTAAACCTAAACCTCACCCTCATCCTAACCCTAACCCTAAACCTCACCCAAGCCCTAACCCTCACCAGCACCCTCACGCTCACTGTAACTCTAACCCTAACCTTAACATTAACCCTAACCCTAACACTAACCATCACCCTAACCCTAATCCTAAGCCCCAAACTCACCCTCAGCCTTACCCTAAGCCTAAGCCTCACCCTAACCCTAACCCTCACACTCACCGTCACCCTAAACCTAACCCTAAGCCTAACCCTATCCCTAAACGTCAAACTAACCCTCACCCTCACCCTAACCCTAACACTAAACCTAACCTTAACCCTCATCCTAACCCTCCCCCTAACCCTAACTCTAACCCTAAAACTTACCCTCAACCTAACCCTAACTCTAACCCTAATTCACCATAAACCTCACCCTAACCCTCACCCTCACCCTCACCGTCAATCTCACTGTAACTATAACCCAAACCCAAAAATAAGACTAATACTAATCCTAACCCTAACCCTAACACTAACCATAACCCTCACCCTCAGCTTCACCCTGACTGCAAACTTAACCCTTACCATAACACTAACAATAACCCTAACCGTAACTCTAAACCTAACCCTAACCCTAACCCTAACCCTTACCTACTCTTCACCACCAACCTCACCCTCAGCCTAATCCTAATCCGAAACCTAACCCTAACACAAACCTTCACTGTAACCCTAACCCTAACCGTAAACCTAACCCTAAATGAAACACTAACCCTAATCACAAACCTAACCCTAACCCTAACCCTGACCCTATCCCTAAGCCAAACCCTAACCCTAAGCCTAAACCTAACCCTAACCCTCACACTCACCCTCACTCTAACCCTAATCATAAACCTAACCCTATCCCTAACCCTAAACCTCACCCTAACTCTCACCCAACCCCTCAACCTAACCCTAATCCTAATCCTAAACCTCATCCTAAAGCTCACCCTAACCCTAATCTTAACACTCAAACTAACCCAAACCCTAAATCTAAACCTCACCCTAACCCTAAACCTAATCTGCACCCTCACCCCTACCCTCAACTTAACTCTAACCATAACAATAACCCTAACTCTAAACCTAAGCCTAACCCTCAAACTCACTGTAACTCTAACCCTAACCCTAACTCTAAACCACACCCTAACGCTAACCATAAGCCTCACCCTCACTCTAGCCCTCACCCAAACCCTAATCCTAACCCTAAACCTCATCTTAACCCTCACCCTAACCCTAAAACCCTAACCCTCACACTAACCTTAACCCTCACCCTCACCCTCATGCTCGGCCTAAGCCTAAGCCTAAGCCTAAGACTAACCCTATCCCTCACACTCACCTTCACCCTAAACCTAACTGTAACACTAACCCTAACACTAACACTAGCCCTCAACCTAACGCTAAATCTAACCCTAAACCTCACCCTCACTTAATCCTAACCCTCCCCCTCTCACTCCCCCAACACAAAGCCTAACCCTAACTCCAACCCTAACCTTAACACTAACCCTAACCCAAACCCTCATCCTAACACTCACCCTAACCCTCAACCTCACCCTAGCCCACACCCTAAACCTAAGCCTAAGCCTAACCATCACCCTAATCTTTACTCTAACCCTAACCCCAACCCTCACGCTATCCCTAAACCTCACCTTCACCCTCACCGTAACCCTAAACCTAATCCTAACCTTAACCCTAACCCTCACCCTCACCCTAAACCTCACCCTAACCCTAACACTAACACTAGTCCTAACCCTAAACATAACCCTAAACATAACCCTCACCCTCAGCCTCACCCGAACCCCAAACTTAACCCTAAACATAACACTAAAAATAACCCTAACCCTCACACTAACAATAACCCTAACCGTAAACCTAACCCAAACTCTAACCCTAACCCTAAACCTAAACCTAAACCTGACCCTAACCCTAATCCTAACCCTCACCCTAACCCTCCCCGAAACCCTAACTCTAACCCTATACCTCATCCTCACCCTAACCATAACCCTTACCTTAACCTCACCCAAACCTGATCTTAACCCTCACCCTCACCTTCACTGTAACTCTAACCCTAACCCTAACTATTACACTAACCCTAACACTAACCCTAACGCTGACCCTCACCCTAATCCTAAACCAAACCCTCACCTTAACCCTAACCCTAACCCTAACTCTAACCCTCAACCTCACGGTAACCCTAACGCTAAACTCAGCCTAACGCTAACCCTAACCGTCATCCTCACTCTAGCCCTCACCCTAAACCTAATGCTAACCCTAAACTTCACCCCACCTTCACGCTCGGCCTAAGCCTAAGCCTAAGCCTAAGACTAAGACTAACCCTGACCCTCACAGTCACCCTCACCCTAACCCTAACCGTAACCTTAAACCTAACCCTAACCCTCACACTAACCCTCACCTGAATGCTAACTCTAACCCTAAACCTCACACTCACCCTAACCCTAAACCTCACCCTCACCCTCACCCTCTGCCTAACATTAAGCCTAACCCTAACCCCAACACTAACCCTAATACTAACCCTAACCCCCACCCTAACGCTCACCCTAAACCTAACCCTAACCCTAACCCTCACCCTCACCATACCCCATACCCAAAACCTAAGCCTAAGCCTAACCCTCAACCTAACCCTCACTCTAAACCTAAGCCCAAAGCTCACGCTAACCATAACCCTCACCCTCACCCAAACCGTAACTCTAATCCTAACCCTAACCCTAACCATAACACTCATCCTCACCTTAACCCTAATCCTACTCCTAACACTAACGCTAACCGTAACCCTAACCCTAACCCTCTCCCTAACCCTAACTGTAACCCTAAACCTCACCCTCACCCTAACCCTAACACTAATCCTAAACCTCACTCTAAACCTAAACCTTACCCTAACACTTACCCTCATCTTAAAACTAACACTAACCCTAACCCTAACCCTCAACTTCACCCTAGTCCTCACGCTAACCCTAACCCTCATCCTCACCCTAAACCTCACACTAACCCTAACACTAATCCTCAGTCTAACCCTCACCCTCACGCTAACCCTAAACCACACCCTTACCATAAACCTCACCCTCAGCCTAACCCTCACCTTTTCTCTTACAGTCACCCTCATCCTAACCATCACCCTAAACCACAACCCTCATCCTATCCCTCACCTTAACCGTAACCCTAACCATCACCCTAACCCTAACCCTCACCCTCAACTTCAGCCTCAGCCTAAATCTAACCGCAAACCTCACACTCACCCTAGCCCTCACCCTAACCCTAATCCTAACCGTAACCCTCATCCTAACCCTCAACCGAACCTTAACCAGAACCATCACTCTAAACCTAATCCTCATCCCCACACGCACCCTCAGCCTAACAATAAGCCTAAGCCTAACCCCAAGCCCAACCCTCACACTCAACCTCACCCTAACCTTAATCCTAACCCTAAACATAACCCTTTTAAACCTAAACCTAAACCTAACCCTCACCCTAACGCTAACCCTAACTCTAACACTCACCCTCACCTTGGTCCTCACCCTAACCCTCATCCCAAACCTAACCCTCACCCTCACCAAAACACGAACCCTAACCCTCACCCTAACGCTACCCCTAACCCTAAACCTAAACCTCACTTTAACCCTAACCCTAACCCTCACCCTCAACCTAGCCCTCACCCTAAACCTAATTTTAACCCTAACCCTCATCCTAACCCTCACCCTAAATCTAACCCTAATCTTCAACCTAACCCTAAACCTAATTCTAACCCTCAACCTAACCCGAACCCTAACCCTCACCGTAACCTGACCCTAACCCTCTCCCTAACCCTAAACCTAAACCGAACACTAAACCTCACCCTAAGCCTTACCCTAAACATCACCCTCACCCTAGCCCTCATCCTAACCCTAATCCTAACCCTAACCCTCATGCGAACCCTCACCCTAAACCTAACCCTAACTCTAACCCTAACCCTAAATCTAAAACTCACCCTAACCTTAATCCTAATCCTCACACTCTCCCTCACTGTAAACATAACCCAAACACTAACACTTACAATAACCCTAACCTAACCCTAACCCTCATCCTAACCATATATTTCAACCTAACCTTAACCCTCATCCTAACACTTATCCTCACCCTAACCCGAACCGTAAACCTCACACTCACCCTAACCCCGAACCTAACCCTAATTCTCACACTAACCCGAAACCTAATGCTAGGCTTCAGCCTGACCCTAAACATAACTCTACCCTACACCTCACCCTCACCATAACCGTAACCCTACCCATAACTCTAAAGCTCACCCTAACACTAACCATAATCCTCACCCTCACCCTAGCCATAACCCTAAACCGAATTCTCACCCTAACCCTCATCCTAACCCTGACCCTAACACTAACCTTAACCCTCACTCTCACCCTCACCCCAACCCTAAACCTAACCCTAACCCTCAACCTAATCCTAACTGTCACCCTCACCAAAACCCTTACCCTAAACCTCACCCTAACCCTAACCCTAACCCTCACCCTAACCCTAACTCTTACCATCACCCTCACCCTCAACCTAACCCTAACCCTAACCCTAAAACTTACACTCACCCTAACCCTAAACCTCACCCAAACCCTAAATTTAATCATAATAGTAACCATAACCCAAAGCCTCAACCTCACCCTAACCCTCACCTTAACCCTAAACCTAACACTAACCCTATCCCTAACCCTCACCCTCAGCCACATCCTAACCCTAACACTAACCCTAAACCTCACGCTCATCCTAACCCTAACCATAAACCTAAACCTCATCCTAACCCTAACCCTAAACCTCACCCTCACCCTAGCCCTCACCCTAACCCTAATCCTAAACCTAACCCTCATTCTAACCCTCCCCCTAACCCTAACCCTAACCCTCACCCTAACCCTAGCTCTCACCCTCAAACTCAACATCAGCCTAAGCCCAAGCCTAACCCTAAACCTAACCCTAACACACACAATCACCTTCAGCTTTACCCTTATCCTAACCCTAAACCTAACCCTAACCCTAATCCTCAACCTAACCCTCCCCTAACCCGAACTCTAATCCTAAACCTCACCCTCACCCTAAACCTAACTCTAACCCTAACTGAAACACTAAACCTCACCCTAACCCTAAACCTAACCCTCACCCTCACCCTCACCTTAACCTTAACCCTAAACCTAACCCTAACAATAACCCTAAACATAATGCTAACCCTTACTCTAACCATAACCCTCATCAAAACCCAAACTCTCACCCTAACACTTACCCTCACACTAACACTAACCCTAACCCTAAAACTAACCCTGACACTACCCCTAACTCTAAACCTAACCCTAAACTTCCACCTAACCTTCACCCTTACCCTAACTTTAACACTATCCCTAACCCTAAAGCTCACTGTCACCCCCCTTAACCCTATATCTAACTGTAAACCTGACCCTCACCCTAATCCAAAACCCCACCCTAACCATAACCCTAATCCTCACCCGCACCCTCAACCTCACCTTAACTCTAACCCTAACCATACCAAAAACACTAACCCTAACCCTAACCATCACTCTAACCCTAATCCTCACCCCCACCCTCAGCCTCACTCTCACCTCAAACTTAACCCTATTCATAACACTAACAATAACCCTAACCCTAACCGTAATCCTCACCCCCATACTCATCCTCAGCCTAAACCTAAGCCTAAACCTAACCCTAACCCTAATCCTCACCCTCACCCCATCCCTCAACCTAACCCTAACACTCATCCTCACTCTAAACCTCACCCTAACCCTAACACTAATACTCAATCTAACCCTCACCCTCACCCTACCCCTAACCCTAACACTCACCCTAACCATAACCTTCACCATTACCGTAACTCTTGCACTCAGCCTAAACCTCATGTTTACCCTTACCGTCACCCCCACCCTAACCCTCACCCTAAACCTCACCCTCACCCTATTCCTCACCCTAACCCTAACTCTACCCCTCAACCTCACCCTCACCCTAACCCTAACTCTAACCCTAACCCTAACACTAAAACTCACTCTAACCCTAACCCTAACCCTCACCCTAACCCTAAACCTCTCCCTCACCCTCAGCCTCAGCCTAACCCTAAGCCTCACCATAAACATATCCCAAACACACACACTCACCCTCACCCTAACACTAATCCTAACCCTAACCCAAACCCTAAACCTCCCCTTAACTCTCACCCTAACCCTAACCTTAACAAGAACATTAACCCTAACCCTCAACCTAACCCTCACCCTACCCCTAACTCTAACCGAAACCTCACCCTCACCCTAAACCTAACTCTAACACTAACACAAAACCTAAAACTCACCCTAACGCTAACCCTAACCCTCATCCTCACCCTCACCGTAACCATAACCCTAAACCTAAACCTAAGAATAACCCTAACTCTATTCCTAACCCTCAACCTAATACTTACCGTCACCCTAACACTAACCCTAACCCTCCCTCTAACCCTCACCCTAACCCTATATCGAACCCTCAACCTCACCCTCACCCTAACCCTAACCCCAAACCCCACCCTAACCCTAAAGCTAACGCTCACCCTTTGCTCGGCCTAAGACTAACCCTAAGCCTAAGCCTAAAACTAAACCTAAACCTCACCCTAACCCCAACAATAACACTAAACCTAACTCTAATCCTAAACCTAAACCTCACCCTAACCCTAAACCTCACCCTCACCCTCACCCTCACCGTAAACGTAACCCTAACCCTAAACCTAACAATAACCTTAACCATAACCATAACCTTCATCCTAACCATAACTTTCACCATAACAATAACCCTCACCCTAACATTTACCCTTACCCTAACACTAACCCTCACACTAACCCTCACCATCACACTAATCCTAAACCTCACCCTGATCCTAACCCTCACCCTCAACCTAGCCCTCAACCTAACGCTAACCCTCATCCTCACCCTAAACCTCACACTAACCCTAACACTAATCCTCAACCTAAACCTAACCCACTCGCTAACCCTACCCCTCACCCTTACCCTACCCCTCACCCTTACCCTACCCCTCACCCTCAGCCTAACCCTCACCTTTACCCTTACTGTCACCCTCAACCTAACCCTCACCGTAACCCTCACACTAACCCTAATCCTCATCCTAACCCTCACCCTAATGGTAACCCCAAACATCACCCTAACCCTAACCCTCACCCTCACCCTCAGCCTCAGCCTAACACCAAGCCTAAGCCTAAACCTAACCCTAACCCTCACCCTCAGCCTAACCCTAACTCTAACCCTAACCCTAACACTAAACCTCACACTAACCCTAACACTAATCCTCAACCTAAACCTAACCCATTTTCTAACCCTAACCCTCAACCTTACCCTACCCCTCACCCTCAGCCTAACCCTCACCTTTACCCTTACCGTCACCCTCAACCTAACCCTCACCATAACCCTCACCCTAACCCTAATCCTCATCCTAACCCTCACCCTAATGGTAACCCCAAACATCACCCTAACCCTAAACCTCACCCTCACCCTCAGCCTCAGCCTAACACCAAGCCTAAGCCTAAACCTAACCCTAACACTCACCCTCACCCGAACAATAATCTTAACCCTAACCCTCATCCTTACCCTTAACCTAACCATAAACCTAACCAACTTTCTATACCTAGTCCTCATCCCCATACCATACCTTCAGCAAAACTCTAAGCCTAAGCCGAACCCTAACCCTAGCCATCACACTCACCCTCACCGTAAACCTAATCCTAAACGTAACGCTAACCCTAACATTAAACCTCAACTTAACCCTCACCCTAACCCTAATACTAACACTGATCCTAACCCTATCGCTCACACTAACCCTCCCCCTAACAAGAACTCTAACCCTAAACCTCACCCTCACCCTAACAATAACCCTATCCATAAACCTCACCGTAAACCTGATCCTAACCCTCACCCTCACCCTCACCCTCACTCTCACAGTAACTCTAACCAAAACCCTAATCCTAACCTTCACCCTCACCCTAACCCTAACACTAACACTCACCCTAACCCTAACCCTCTCCCTCACCGTAAACCTAACCCTAACCCTTACCCTAAACCTCACACTAACCCTAACAATAACTCTCACCCTCACCCTAGAGCTCACCCAAAACTTAATTGTAACCTTAACCCTCATCCAAACCCTAACCCTCACCCTCACCCTAACCCTAAAACTAACCCTAACCCTAAACTTCCTCACCCTAACCCTAACTCTAACCCTAAACCTCACCCTCACTCTAACCCTAACCCTAAACCTCACCCTCACCCTAGCCCTCAACCTAACCCTAATGCTAACCTTAACCCTAATCCTAACCCTCACCCTAACCATAAACCTCACCCTCACCCTAACCCTAACCCTCAATCTCACCCTTAGCCTAACCCTAAGCCTAACCCTAAACCAAACCCTAACCCACACACTCAACCTCACTCTAAACCTAAACCTAAAACTAACCTTAACCATAACCCTCACCCTCACCTTACCCTTCATCCTAACCCTAATCCTAATCCTAACCCAAACTCTAACCATAACCCTAACCCTAAACCTCACACTAAACCTAACACTAGCCCTCAACCTCACTGTAAGGGTAACCCTAACCCTAACTCTACCAATAACCGTAACCCTAACTCTAACCCTCACCCTAAACTTAACACTCACCCTAACCCTAACACTCACCCTAACACTTACCCTCACCCTTATCTTAACCCTCAGCCTTAGCCTAATCCTCACATTTAGGCTTACCATCACACTCACCCTAACCCTAATTCTAACCCTCACCCACACCCTAACCCTCACCCTCATCTTCCCCCTAAACCTCACACTAACCCTAACAATAATCCTTAATCTAACCCTCACCCTAATCTGAAACCTAACCCTTACTCTAACCCTAAACTTAACCCTAAACCACACCCTTATCTTAACCCTCACACTCAGACGAAAACTCACCTTTACCCTTAACATCATCCTCACCCTAACCCTCCCCCTAAACCTAAACCTCATCCTAAAACTCACCCTAACAGTAAACCTAACCATCAGCCTAACCCTAACCCTCACGCTCAACCTCAAGCTCAGCCGAACCCTAAGCCTAAGCCTAACCCTTACCCTAACCCTCACCCTCTCCCGAAGCCCTCACCCTAACCCTAAATCCTAAGCCTAAGCCTCATCCTAACCCTCACCCTAAGCCTAAACCTAACAATCACCAACCCTAATCCTCAAGCCCACACTCACCCTCAGCCTAACCCTAAGCCGAAGCCTAACCCTAACCCTAACACTCTCACTCACCCTCACCCTAACCCTAATCCAAATCCTAACACTACCCCTAACACTTAACCTCAACCTAACCCTCACCCTAACCTGAACCCTAATATTAACCCTAACTCTAACCCATGAACTAACCCTCTACCTAACCCTAAATCTAACCATAAACTTCACCCTAACCCTAACCCTAACCCTACCCCTTACACCAAACCTCACCCTCACCCTCACCCTAACCCTCACCCTCACTGTAACTCTAACCCTCACCCTAGCCCTCACCCTAACCCTATTCCTAACCCTAAACCTTATCCTAACCCTCACCCTAACCCTAACCCTAACCCTCACCCTCATGCTAGGCCTAAGCCTAAGCCTAAGCCTAAGCCTAACTCTAACCGTAACCCTCACCCTAACCCTAACCCAAACACTAACCCTAACTCTAATCCTAAATCTCACTTTCACTTTAACCCTAACTCTATCCCTAACCCTAAACCTAAACCTCACCCTGACCCTCACCGTGACCATAACCGATACCCTAACCCTAACAATAACCCTAACCCTAACCCTAACCCTCACAATAAACATAATACTCACCCTAAACCTAACCCTCACCCTAACACTTACCCTCACCCTAACACCTACCCTAAGACTAGATAACCCTCAAACTAACCCTAACCATCACCCCAACCTTAAACCTGACCCTAACCCTAACTCTAACCCTCACCTTCACCCTAGCCCTCAACCTAAACCTAACCCTCCTCCTCACCCTAAATCTCACCCTAACCCTAACACTAATCCTCAATCTAACCCTCACCCTCACCCTACCCCTACCCCTAACACTCACCCTAAACCTAACCCTCACCATTACCGTAACTCTCACCCTCAGCCTAAACCTCACGTTTAACCTTAACTTCACCCCCACGCTAACCCTCACCATAACCATAACCCTCTCCCTAACCCTCACCCTAACCATAACCCTAACCCTCACCCTAACCCTAACTCTACCCCTAAACCTAACCCTCAACCTAACCCTAACTCTAACCCTAACCCTAACACTAAACCTTACCCTAAACCTAACCCTCACCCTAACCCTAAACCTTAACCGTAACCCTAATCCTAAGCCTAACCATAAACCTATCCCTAACACACACACTCACCCTCACCTTAACACTAATCCTAACCCTAACCCTAATCCTAACCCTCTTTTTAACTCTCACTCTAACCCTATCCTTAACACAAACACTAACCCTAACCCTCAACCTCACCTTCACTCTAACCCTAACCCTAAACCCCACCCTAACCCTAACCCTAACCCACACCCTCATGCTTAGCCTAAACCTAAGCCTAAAATTAACCCTAAACCTCACCCTAACCCCAACATTAACACTAAACCTAACTCTAACACTAAACCTCACCTCAACCCTAACCCTAACTCTAACCCTAACCCTATAGGTAAACCTCACCCTAACCCTAACCCTTCACCTCACCCTCACCCTCACTGTAACCGTAAGCCTAACCCTAACCCTAACAATAACCCTATCCCTAACCCTAACCCTCATCCTAACCATAACCTTGACCCTAACACTAACCCTCACCCTAACACTTACCCTCACCCTAACACTAACCCTAACCCTAACACTAACCCTCACACTAACCCCAACCATCACCCTAACCCTAAACCTCACCCTAACCCTAACCCTAATCCTCACTCTAAATCTCAAACTAACCCTAACCCTAATCCTCAATTTAACCCTCATCCTCACCCTAACCCTAACCCTCACTCTCAGCCTAACCCTCACCTTTACACTTACCGTCACCCTCACCCTAAACCTCTCTCTAACCCTAACCCTCACCCTCACCCTCAGCCTCAGCCTAACCGTAAGCCTAAGCCTAAACCTAACCTTAACCCTCACCCTCACCTTAGCCCTCACCAGAACCCTAATTCGAACCCTAAACCTCATCCTAACCTTAACCTAACCACAAATCTAACCAACATTCTAAACCTAATCCTCATCCCCCACCCATACTCTCAGCCTAATCCTAAGCCTAAGCTGAACCCTAACCCTCACACTCACCCTCATCGTAAACCTAATCCTAAAGGTAACCCTAACCCTAACATTAAACCTCAACCCAACCTTCACCCTAACCCTCAACCTAACACTAACTCTAACCCTAAACCTCACCCTCACACTAACCATAACCCTAAACCTAAACCTCACCCTAAACCTGATCCTAACCCTCAGCCTCACCCTCACCCTCACTGTAACTCTAACCCTAACCCTAATCCTAACCCTCACCCTCAACCTAAACCTAAACCTAACCCTCACCCTAACCCTAACCTTCACCCTCACCATAACCCTAACCCTAACCCTAACCCTAAACCTCACCCTAACCCTAACAATAACATTCACCCTCACCGTAGCCCTCACACTAAACCTAATTGTAACCCTAACCCTCATCCCAACTCTCACCCTAACCCTAACCCTAACCATCAACCTAACCCTAAACCTAATTCTAACCCTCAACCTAACCCTAAACCTGACCACACTGTAACCCTAAACCTAACCCTCACCTTAATCCTAACCCTAATCCTCACCCTCATGCTGGGCGTAAGCCTAAGTCTAAGACAAAGCTTAAGCCTAACCCTAACCCTCATCCTAACCCTGACCCTAAAACTAACCCTAACTCCAACCCTAAACCTCACCCTAACCCTAACCCTAACACTAATCCTAACCGTAAACCTAAACCCTATCCCTCACCTTTACCCTAACTTTAACCCTAAACCTCACCCTCACCCTAAACCTAAACCTAACCGTAATTCTAACCCTCACCCTCAAACTAACACTCAACTTAACCCTAACCCTCATCCTCACCCTAAACCTCACCCTCACCCTAGCCCTCACCCTAGCCCTCACCCTAACCTTAATTCTAACCCTAACCCTCATACTAACCCTTAACCTAACCAGAACCCTAACCATCATTCTAAACCTAATCCTCATCCCCACCCATACACTCAGCCTAACCCTAAGCCTAAACGAACCCTAACCCTAACCCTCACACTCACCCTCACCGTAAACCTAATCCTAAAACTAACCCTATCCATAATTTTAAACCTCAACTTAACCCTCAACCTAACCCCAAGCCTAACACTAACCCGAATCCTAACCCTCACCCTAACTCTCCCCCAAAGCCTAAAACTTACCCTAAACCTCACCTTCACCCTAACCATAACCCTATCCCTAAACCTCACCCTAACTCTTATCCTAATCCTCACCTTCACGCTCACCCTCACTGTAACTCTAACCCTAACCCTAACTATTACACTAACCCTAAACCTAACCGTGACCCTCACCCTAACATTAACCCTAACCCAAACCCTCAACTTAACCCTAACCGTAACCCTAACCCTCACCCTCACCGTAAACCTAACCCTAAACCTCATCCTAACGCTAGCCTTAACCCTCATCCTCACTCTAGCCCTCACCCTAAACCTAATGCTAACCCTAAACCTCACCCTCACCTTCACGCTCGGCCTAAGCATAAGCCTAAGCCTAAGACTAACCCTGACCTTCACACTCACCCTCACCCTAACCCTAAACGGAAGCCTAACCCTAACCCTAACCCTCACACGAACACTAACTCTAACCCTAAACCTCACCCTCACCCTAAACCTAAACCTCACCCTCACCCTCAACCTCTGCCTAACATTAAGCCTAACCCTAACCCCAACCCTAACGCTAATACTAACCCTAACCCGTACCCTAACGCTCACCCTAACCCTAACCCTAACCCTCACCCTCACCATATCCTATACCAAAACCCTAAGCCAAAGCCTAACCCTCACCCTAACCCTCACTCTAACACTAACCCCAACGCTCACCCTAACCATAACCTCACCCTCACTCTCACCCTAAATCTAATCCTATCCCTAACCCTAACCCTAACACTCACCCTCAACTTAACCCTAATCCTAATCCTAACCCTAACTCGCAACCTCACACCCACACTAAATTCCACCCTAACCCTCACCCTCAAACTAATCCTAACTCTAACCCTAATCCTAAACCTAACCCTAAACCTAAACCTTACCTTAACACTTACCCTCAGCTTAAAACTAACACCAACCCTAAACCTAACCCTCACACTAACGCTAACCATCACCCTAAAACTAAACCACACCCTAACCCTAACCCTAACCCTCAACTTCACCCTTGCCCTCACCCTAACCCTAACCCTCATCCTCACCCTAAACCTCACACTAACCCTAACACTAATCCTCAATCTAACCCTCACCATCACCCTAACCCGAAACCTCACCCTTACCATAACCCTCACCCTCAGCCTAACCTCACCTTTTCTCTTACAGTCACCCTCATCCCAAACCTCACCCTAAACCATAACCCTCATCCTATCCCTCACCCTAACCTTAACCCTAAACATCAACCTAAACCTAACCTTCACTTTCAAATTCAGCCTCAGCCTCAGCCTAACCCTAAGCCTAAACCTAACCCCGAAACTAACACTCACCCTAGCCCTCGCCCTAACACTAATCCTAACCCTAACCCTCATCCTAACCCTCAACCTAACCTTAACCAGAACCATCACTCATCCCTACACTCACCCTCAGGCTAACCCTAAGCCTATGCCTAACCCTCAGCCTAACCCTCACACTCAGCCGCACCTTAACCTTAATCCTAACCTTAAACCTAACCCTAAACCTAAACATAACCCTCACCCTAACGCTAAAGCTAACCTTAACCCTCACCCTCACCTGAGTCCTCACCCTAACCCTCACCCCAAACCTAAGCCTCACCCTCACCGAAACATGAACCCTAACCCTCACCCTAACCCTACCCCTACCCCTAAACCTAATACTAACCTAATACTAACCTAAACCTAACCCTCACCCTCACCGAAACATGAACCCTAACCCTCACCCTAACCCTACCCCTAACCCTAACCCTCATACTAACCCTCATCCTCACCCTAGACCTCACCCTAACCCTAATTGTAACCCTAACCCTCATCCTAACCCTCACCCTAACTGTCACCCTAACCCTCAACCTAACCCTAAACCTAATTCTAACCCTCAACCTAACCCTAACCCTAACCCTCACCATAACATAACCATAACCCTCACCCTAACCCTAAACCTAACCCAAACCCTAAACCTCACCCTAAGTATAAACCTAACCCTCACCCTCACCCTATCCCTCATCCTAAACCTAATCAAAACCCTAACACTCATGCTAACCCTCATCCTAACCCTAACACTCACATTAAACCTAGCCCTAATCCTAACCCTCAACATAACCCTAACCCTCACCCTCACCATAACCCTAACGCTAACACTCACCCTATCCCTAAATTTAATTCTAACTCTAAACCTCACCTAACCCTAACACTAACCCTCACCCTCATGCTAGACCTCATCCTAACTCTAATCCTAACCCTAACCCTAACCCTAAATCTCACACTCACCCTCACCTTAACACTATTCCCAATCCTAACCTTAACCCTAGCCTCACCCTCACCCTAAACCTCACCTTAAACCTAACCCTAACACTAACCCTAACCCTAAACATAACCCTAACCCTCACCCTCAACCTAGCCCTCAACCTAACCCTAACCCTCATCCTCACCCTAAACATCACACTAACATCAACACTAATCCTCAATCTAACCTTCACCCTCACCCTAACCCTAAGCCTCACCCTGACCGTAACCCTCACCCTCAGCCTAACCCTCAACTTTACCCTTACCGTCACCCTCGCACTAACCCTCACCATAACCCTAATCCTCATTCTAACCCTCACCCTAACGGTAACCCCAACCATCACCCTAAACCTAACCATCACCCTCACCCTCAGCCTCAGCCTAATCCTAAGCATAAGCCTAACCCTAACCCTAACCCTCACCCTCACCCTAGCCCTCATCCTAACCCTAATTCTAACCCTAACCCTCATCCTAACGCTTAACCTAACCAGAAACCTAACCATCATTCTAAATCTAATCCCCACCCATACACTCAGCCTAACCCTAAGCCTAAATGAAACCTAACACTAACCCTCACAGATATCCTCACCGTAAACCTAATCCTAAACCTAACCCTAACCCTAATATTAATCCTCAAACTAACCCTCACCCTAACCCCAAGCCTAACACTAACCCTAATCCTAACCCTCCCCGAAACCCTAACTCTATCCCTAAACCTCACCCTCACCCTAACCATAACCCTTACCCTAAACTTAACCCAAACCTGATCATAACCCTCACCCTCACCCTCACTGTAACTCTAACCCTAACCCTAACTATTACACTAACCCTAACCCTAACCCTGACCCTCACCCTAACCCTAACCCTAACCCAAATCTCACCATAACCCTAACCCTAACACTAACCCTCACTGTAACCCTAACCCTAAACCTCACCCAAACGCTAATCCTCACCCTCATACTCACTCTAGCCTTCACCATAACACTAATTTTAACCCTAAACCTCACCCTCACCTTCACGATCGGCCTAAGCCTAAGCCTAAGCCTAAGACTAACCCTGACCCTCACAATCACCCTCAAACTAACCCTAACCCTTACCCTATCCCTAACCCTAATTCTCACACTAACCCTCACCTGAACGCTAACTCTAAACCTAAACCTCACCCTCACCCTCACCCTAACCCTAAACCTCACCCTCACGCTCACCCTCTACCTAACATTAAGACTAAACCTAACCCCAACCCAAACCCTAATACTAACCCTAACCCCCAGCCTAACGCTCACCCTAACCCTAACCCTAACCCACACCCACAACATAGCCCATACCAAACACTAAGCCTAAGCCTAACCCTCACCATAACCCTCACTCTAACCCTAACCCCAACACTCACCCTAACCATAACCCTCATCCTCACCCTCACTCTAACACTAATCCTAACCCTAACCCTAACCATAACACTCAACTCAACTTAACCCTAATCCTAATCTTAACCCTAACTCCAATCCTCACCCCCACCCTAAATCTCACCCTAACCCTAACTCTAACCCTAACCCTAACCCTCACCCTAACCCTAACTCTAACCCTTAACATCACACTCACCCTAACCCTAACCCTAACCCTAATCGTAAACCTCACCCTAAACCTAAACCTTACCCTAAAACTTAATCTCACCATAAAACAAACATTAAATCTAAAAATAACCCGCACACCAACGCTAACCATGACCCTAAACCTAAACCTCACCCTAACCCTAAGCTTAACTCTCAACTTCACCCTAGCCCTGACCCTAACCCTAACCCGAACCCTAAACCTCACACTCACCCTAACTGTTACCCTCACCATAACCCTTACCCTAACCATCACCCTAACGCTAAACTTATCCTGAACCCGAACTATCACCCTAACCCTAACCCTAACCCTCACCCTATCCCTCACCCTCACCCTCACCCTCAGCTTAACCGTAAGCCTAACCCTAACACTAACCCTAAACGTTACCCTCACCCTCACCCTAAACCTAACACTAAAACTCACCCTAACCCTAAACTTAAACCTAATACTAACCCTAACCCTAAACCTCAACCTCACCCTAACCCTCACCTTAACCCTAAACCTAACACTAACCCTAACCCTAACCCTCACCCTCAGCCTCATCCTAATCATAACTCTAACCCTAAACCTCACCCTCATCCTAACCCTAACCCTAACCCTAAACCTCATCCTAAACCTAACACTAAACCTCACCCTCAACCGAGCCCTCATCCTAACCCTAATCCTAATCCTAACCCTCATTCTAACCCTCCCCCTAACCCTCACCCTAACCCTATTCCTCACGCTAAACCTCACCCTCAGCCTAACTGTAAGCCTAACCCTAAACCTAACCCTAACACACAAACAATCACCTTCAAGTTTACCCTAATCCTAACCCTAAACCTAACCCTAAACCTAAGCCTCCCCCTAACTATCACCCTAACCATAACCCTAACACTAACCCTAACCCTAACCCTCAACCTAACCCTCACACTAACCCTAACCCTAATCCTAAACCTCACCCTCACCCTAAACCTAAATCTAACCATAACAGAAACCCTAAACCTCACCCTAACCCTAAACCTAACCCTCACCCTCACCCTCACCTTAACCTTAACCCTAAACCTAACCCTAAAAATTACCCTAACCATAATCCTAACCCTCACTCTAACCATAATCCTAACCCTAACCCAAACCCTCACCTAACACCCTCACACTAACACTAACCGTATACCTAAAACTAACCCTCACACTAACCCTAACCCTAACCCTAACCCTAAACTTCAACGTAACCCTCAACCTCACCCTAACCCTAACACTAACCCCAACCCTAAACCTCACCGTCACTCTCCCCCTAACCCTATATCTAACTGTAAACCTCACGCTCACCCTAACCCTCTCCCTAGCCCTAAACCCCTCCCTAACCCTAACCCTAATCCTCACCTGCACCCTCAACCTCACCTTAACTCTAACCCTAACCCTAACAATAACACTAACCCTAACCCTAACCATCACTCTAACCGTAATCTTCTCCCCACCCTCAACCTCACCCTAACCTCAAACTTAACCCTAACCATAACACTAAAAATAACCCTAACCCTTACCCTAACCGTAATCCTCACCCCCACCCTCATCCTCAGCCTAACCCTAAGCCTAACCCTAACCCTAACCCTCACCTTCACCCCAGCCTTTACCTAACCCTAACCCTCATCCTCACTCTAAACCTCACCCTAACCCTAACACTATTCCTTAATCTAACACTCACCCTCAACCTACCCCTAACCCTAAAACTTACTCTAAACCTAACCCTCAACATTACCGTAACTCTCACCCTCAGCCTAACCCGTATGTTTACCCTTACCTTCAACTCAACCCTAAACCTAACCCTAACCCTAAACCTAAACCTAACTCTCACCCTGACCCTAACTCTACCCCTAAACCTCACCCTCAACCTAACCCTAACTCTAAACTTAACCCTAACACTAAACCTCACCCTAACCCTAACCCTAACCCTCACTCTAACCCTAAACCACAACCTCACCCTTAGCCTCAGCCTAACCCTAAGCCTCACCATAAACTTATCCCTAACACACACTCACCCTCACACTAACACTAATCCTAACCCTAACCCTAACCCTAAACCTCCCCTTAACCCTTACCCTAACCCTAACCTTAACACGAACACTAAACCTAACCCTCAACCTAACACTCACCCTAACCCTAACTCGAACGGAAACCTCACCCTCACCCTAACCCTCACTCTAACACTAACCCGAACAGTAAACCTCACCCTAACACTAACCCTAACCCTCACACTCACCCTCACAGTAACCGTAACCCTAAACCTGACCAAAACAATCACCCTAAAGCTAATCCTAACCCTCACCCTAACCATAACCGTCACCCTAAACCCTCACCCCAACACTTACCCTCACCCTCACACTAACTCTAACCCTAAGACTTACGCTCCCACTAACCCTAACCCTAGCTCTAACTGTAAACCTCATCTAACCCTCACCCCCACCCTAAACCTAAAACTAGCCATATTCCTATCCCTTAACCTAACACTCCCCCTAACCCTATATCTAACCCTAAACCTCACGCTAACCCTAAGCCTAAGCCTAAGCCTAAAACTAAACCTAACCCTAACCCTAACCCTAACCGTAAGCCTATCCCCAAAACACACACTCAAGCTCAGCCTAAACCTAAGCTTAACCCTAACCCTAACCCTAACCATCACCTTAACCCTAACCCTATCCCTAACCTTAACACTAAACCTAACCCTAATCCTCAGCCTCACCCTCACCCTAAACCAAACCCTAACTCTAACCCTCACCGTAAACCAAAGCCTAATGCTAAACCTAACCCTCACACACACCCTCACCCTAACCCTAATCCTAAACCTACCCCTACCCCTAAAGCTAACCCTCATATTAACCCTCAGACTGGCCCTCACCCTAACCTAATCGTAACCCTACAACTAATCCTAACCCTCCCTCTAACCCTAACCCTAACACTAAACCTAACCATAACCCTCACCCTCAGCCTCACCCTAACCCTAACTCTAAACCTAAACCTGCCCCTACACCTAACCCTAACACTAACCCTCACCCTAACCCTAAACCTCACCCTCACCCTCAACCTCAGCCTAACCCTAAGCCTAACCCTAACCCTAAACCTAACCCTAACATACACACACACCCTCACGCTAACTCTAATCCTCACCCTATCCCTAACCCTAACCCTCACCCTAACTCTCACCTGAACCCTAACCCTAACACTAACCGTAAACCTAAACTTCAACCTAACACTCACCCTAACCCTAACTCTAACCCTAAACCTCACCCTCACCCTAAACCTAACTCTAACCCTAACGCAAACCCTAACCCTCACCCTAACCCTACACCTAACCATCAAAATAACCCTAAACCTCAACCCCACCCTCATGTTCAGCCTAACCCGAAGCCTAAGCATAAACCTAACCCTAATCCTCACATTCACCCTCACCCTAACCCTAATCCTAAACCTAATCATAAACCTAACCCTTAACCTCAACATAACTATCACCCATAAACATAACCCTAACACTAACCCTAAAACTAACGCACGATCTAACCCTCCCCCTAACCCTAATCTAACCCTAAACCTCACCCTCACACTAACCCTAACCCTAAACCTCATCCTAACTCTAAAAGTCACCCTGACCCTAACCCCCACCCTCAACTTAACTCTAACCATAACCTTAACAATAACACCAATCCTAAACCTAAACCTAACCCTCATGCTAACCCTAGCCCTAATCCTCACACTCACCTTCACCCTAACCCTAATCCTAAACCTAACCATAAACCTAACCCTTAACCTCAACCTAACTGTCACCCTAACCTTAACCCTAACACTAACCCTAACACTAACCCACGAACTAACCCTCCCCTTAACACTGAATTTAACCCTAAACTTCACCCTCACCCTAACCCTAATCCTAACCCTAACCCTAAACCTCACTCTAACCTTAACACTCACCCTCAACCTCACCGTAACTCTAACCATAACCCTAACAATATCACTAATCCTAACACTAAACCTAACCCAACAACAACCTTAATCCTAAAACTCACCCTCACCCAAAACCTAATAATAACCCTAACCCTCACCCTAACCCTAAACTTCACCCTCACTGTAAACCTAACGCTCATTCAAACCCTTACCCTAACTCTAACCCTAACCATAAACCTCACCCTAACACTAACCGAACCCTCACCCTCGCCCTGGCCCTCACCCTAAACCTAAATCTAACCCTAATCCTCATCCTAACCCTCACCCTAACCCTAACCCTCACCCTCACCCTAAACCTAACCCTCAACCTAACCCTAACCTTCATGCTCACCGAAAACGTAACCCTAACCCTAACCCTAACAATAAACCTAAGCCTAACCCTCAACTAACCACAACCCTCACCCTAATCCTAACCCTCACCCTAACCCTAACTCTAACCCTCACCCTCACCCTAACCCTAACCCTCATCCTCACCCTAAACCTCACACTAACCAGAAACCTAAGCCTTACCCTAACCCTAAACTTAACCCTAACCCACACCCTTATCTTAACCCTCACCCTCAGCCTAAACCTCAACTTTACCCTTACCATCATCCTCACCCTAAGCCTACCCCTAACCCTAAACCTCAACCTAAAACTCACCCTAACAGTAAACCTAACCATCACCCTAACCCTAACCCTCACCCTCAACCTCAAGCTCAGCGTAAACCTAAGCCTAATCCTAACCCTTACTCTAACCCTCATCTTCTCCCTAGTCCTCACCCTAACCCTAATCCAAACCCTAACCCTCATCCTAACCCTCACCCTAAGCCTAAACCTAACCATCACCATAACCCTAATACTCACGCCCACATTCACCCTCAGCATAACCCTAAGCTGAAGCCTAACCCTAACCCTAACACTCACACTCACCCTCACTCTAACCCTAATCCGAAACCTAACCCTACCAATAAAACTTAACCTCAACCTAACCCTCACCCTACCCTTAACCCTAATATTAACCCTAACCCTAACCCACGAACTAACCCTTTAACTAACCCTAAATCTAACCATAAACCTCACCCAAAACCTAACCCTAAACCTACCCCTAACACTAAACCTCACCCTCACCCGAATCCTAACCCTCACCCTCTCTGTAACTCTAACCCTCACCCTAGCCCTCACCTTAACCCTATTCCTAACCCTAAACCTCATCCTAACCCTCACCCTAACCCTAATCCTCACCTTCATGCTAGGCCTAAGCCTAAGCCTAAGCCTAAGCCTAACCCTAACCGTAACCCTCACCCTAACCCTAACACAAACACTAACCCTAACTCTAACCCTAAACCTCACTCTCACCCTAATCCTAACTCTAACCCTAACCCTAAACCTAAACCTCACCCTAACCCTAACCCTAACCTTCAACCTGAGCCTCACTGTTCCCATAACTGATACCCTAACCCTAACAATAACCCTAACCCTAACCCTAACACTCACCCTAAACATAACCCTCACCCTAACCCTAAAACTCACCCTAACACTTACCCTCACCCTAACACTAACCCTAACAATAACACTAACCTTCACCCTAAACCTAACCCTCACTCTAACCCTAACCCTCACACTCATGCTTGTCCTAAGCCTAAGCCTAAGCCAAAAACTAACCCTAAACCTCACCCTAACCCCAACAATAACACTAAAACTAACTTTAACCCTAAACCTCACCCTCACCCTAACCCTAACTCTAACCCTAACCCTAAACCTAAACCTCATCCTAACCCTAACCCTCACCCTCACCCTCACCCTCACTGTAACTGTAACCCTAACACTAACACTAACAATAACACTAACCCTAACCCTCATCCTAAACATAACTTCACCCTCACCCTAACCCTCACCCTAACACTTACCCTCACCCTAACACTAATGCTAACCCTAACACTAACCCTCACACTAAACCTAACCATCACCCTAATCCTAAATCTCACCCTAACCCTAACCCTCGTCCTCACCCTAAACCTCACACTAACCATAACACTAATCCTCAACCTAACTCTCACCTTCAGCCTAAACCTAACCCTCAACCTTACCCTAACCCTCACCCTCAGCCTAACCCTCAAATTTACCCTTACTGTCACCCTCACCCTAACTCTCACCCTAACACTAATCCTTATCCTGACCCTCACCCTAACAGTAACCCTAACCATCAACCTAACCCTAACCCTCACCCTCAACCTTAGCCTCAGCCTAACACTAAGCCTAAGCCTAAACCTAACCCTAACCCTCACCCTCACCCTAACCCTAACCCTAACCCTAATCCTAACCCTAAGCCTCATCCTAACCCTTAACTTAACCATAAACCTAACCATCTATCTAAACCTAATCCTCATATACACCCATACCCTCAGCATTATCCTAAGCCTAAGCCGAACCCTAACCCTAAACCTCACACTCAACCTTACTGTAAAACTAATCCTAAACGTAACCCTAATCATAAATGTAACCCTAACTCTAACATTAACGCCTATCCTAACCCTCACCCTCACCCTAACCCTAACCCTAAACCTCACCCTAACACTAACCCTAACCCTCACCCTCACCCTAGCCCTCACCCTAACCCTAATCCTAAGCCTAAGCCTAATCCTAACCCTTAACTTAACCATAAACCTAACCATCTTGCTAAACCTAATCCTCATATACACCCATACCCTCAGCATAACCCTAAGCCTAAGCCGAACCCTATCCCTAACCCTCACACTCACCCTTATCGTAAACCTAATCCTAAATGTAACACTAACCCTAACATTAACCCTCAAACTAACCCTCACCCTAACCCCAACCCTAACCCTAACCCTAACACTAACGCTCACCCTAACCCTCCCCATAACCCTAACTCTAACACTAAAACTCACCCTCATCCTAACCATAACCCTAACCCTAAACCTCACCCTAAACCTGATCCTAACCCTCACCCTCACCCTCACTGTAACTCTAACCCTAACCCTAATCCTAACACTGAACCTCACCCTAACCCTAACCCTAACCCTAACCCTCACCCTAAACCTAACCCTCACCCTCACCGTAACCCTAACCCTAACCCTAAACCTCACCCTAACCCTAACAATAACCCTCACTCTCACCCTAGCCCTCACCATAAACCTAATTGTAACCCTAAACCTCATCCAAACCCTAACCCTAACCCTAACCCTAACCATCAAACTAACCTAATTCTAACCCTCAACCTTAACCCTAACCCTGACCCTACACTAACCCTAAACCTAACCCTCACCCTAAACCTAACCTCATCATAATCCTAACCCTCACCCTAACCCTAACCCTAACACTAAACCTAACCCTAAAACTAAACCGTATCCCTCACCCTAAACCTAACTCTAAACCTAAATCTCATCCTCACTCTAAACCTAACCCTAACCCTAAACCTCACCCTCACCCTAGCCCTCACTCTAACCCTAATGCTAAATTTAACCCTCATCCTAACCCTCATCCTAACCCTAAACCTAACCCTCACCCTAATCCTAACCCTCACCCTTAACCTCACCGTTAGCCTACCCTAAACCTAACCCTAAACCTAATCCTAACCCACCCACTCACCCTAACCTAACCATTACCCTAACCCTCAACCTAACCGTAACCCTCACGCTCAACCTCACCCTTAGCCTAACCCTAAGCCTAACCCTAAACCTAACCCTAACCCACAAACTCACCCTCAGCCTAAACCTAATCCTAACCCTAACCATAAACCTAACCCTAACCCTCACCCCCACCCTAGCCTTCACCTTAACCCTAATCCTAACTCTAATCCAAACTCTAACCATACCCCTAACCCTAAACCTCACCTAAACCTAAACCTAACCCTCACCCTCACTGTAAGGGTAAACCTATCCCTAAAACTAACTCTAACCCTCACCCTCACCCTAGCCCTCAAGCTAACCCTAATTGTAACCCTAACCCTCACCCTAACCCTCACACTAACCTAACCTTAATTCTCAATCTAACCCTCACCCTCACCCTAACCCAAACCATAACCCTTGCCCTAACCCTCACCCTAACCTTCACCCTTACCCTTTTCTTAACTCTCAGCCTCAGCCTAATCCTCACCTTTCCACTTACCATCACCCTCACGCTAAACCTCACCCTAACCCTAACCCTCATCCTAATCTTCACACTAAGCTTAACCCTAACCATCAACCTAACCCTATCCCTCACTCTCAACCTCACCCTCAGACTAATCCTAATCCTAAGCCTAAACCTAACCCTAACCCTTACCCTAACCCTAACCCTCACCCGAACCCTAACCCTAACTCTCACCCTAACCCTAACCATAACCCTACTCGTAAACCCCACCCTAAAATTAACCCTAACCCGCACGCGCACCCTCACCCTCACTGTAACTCTAACCCTAACATTATCAATAACACTAAACCTATCCTGAACCATCACACTTACACTAACCCTAACCGTCACCCTCACCCAACCCTAACACTAACATTAACCCTAACTCTAATCCTAAACCTCACTCTCACCCTAACCTAACCCTAAACCTAAACCTCATCCTAACCCTAAACCTAACACTCACCCTCACCCTTAGTCTAAAGCTAAGCCTAACATTAACCCTAACCCTCACCCTCACACTCACCCTCACCCTAAATCTAACTCTACCTCTAAACTTCACCCTCAACCTAACCCTAACTCTAACCCTAAACCTAACACTAAAACTCACCCTAACCCTAACCCTAAACCTCTCCCTAAACCTAAACCCCACCCTCATCCTCACCCTCAGCCTAAACCTAAGACTAACACTAACCCTAACATGAAACCTCACACTCACCCTAGGCCTAACCCTAATCCTAATCTTAACCCTAGCCCTAACCTTCACCCTAACCTAAGCCTCACCCTAACACTAAACCTAAAACCAACCCTAACCATAACCCTCCCCCTAACCCTCACCCTAACTCTGACACTAACACTAACCAAACCATAAACCTCAACATAACCTCACCCTAACCCTAACTCTATCCCAAAACCTCACCCGCACCCTAACCCTCACTCTAACCCTAACCAAAACACTAAACCTGACCCTAACCCTAACCCTCACACTCAGCCTCACAGCAACCGTAACCCTAAACCTAACCCTAACATTAACCCTAAAGCTAGTACTAACCCTCACCCTAACCATAAACCTCACCCTAACCCAAACCCTAAACCTAACACTTACCCTCACCCTAACACTTACCCTACCCATAACACTAACCCTCACACTAACCCTAACTCTAACCCTAATCCTAAACCTCAACCTAACCCTCCCCCTCCCCCTAACCCTAACACTAACCCTATTACTAATCCTTACCTTAACCCTCCACCTATCTCTACATCTAATCCTAAACCTCAGGCTAACCCTAACCCTAAGCCTAATCCTAACCCTAACCCTAACCCTAAACATAACCCTAACCCTAACCCTAAACGTAACCCTAATCCTCAGCCTTACCCTCACCCTAACTCAAACCCTAACCCTAAACCAAACCCTCACCCTCAACCTAACCCTAAGCCTAACCCTAACAATCACCTTAACCCTAACACTAACATTAAACCTAAGCCTAACCCTAACCCTAACCCTCACCCTAAACCTTACTCTAATACTAATCCTAACCCTAATCCTAACCCTCACACTCACCCTAACCCTTACACTAACCCTAAATCTAACACTATCCCAAACCCTAACCCTCACAATCAGCTTCACCCTAACCCTAAAACGAACCTTAACCCTCACCCTCACCCTAAACCTAACCATAAACCTAACCCTAAACCTCAACACAACCCTAACCCAAAGCCTCACCCTCACCCTAGCCCTCAACCTAAACCTAATCCTAACCCTAACCCTAACCCTAACCCTAACCTAACCTTAACCCTCACCCTGACATAACCCGTACCCTAACCCTCACCCTAACCCTAAATTTAACCCAAACCCTAACTCTCATCCTAACCCTAAACCTTACCCTTACGCTAACCCTAAACCTCACCCTCAACCTCAACCTCAGCCTAACCCTAAGCCTAACCCTAAAACAAACCCTAACACACACACTCACCCTCACCCTAACCCTAATCCTAACCCTATCCCTAACCCTAACCCTCCCCCAAAATCTCACCCTAACCCTAAAAATAACAATAATCCTAACCCAAACCCTCAACCTAAAACTCACCCTTACCATAACTCTAACCCGAAACCTCACCCTCACCCTAAACCTAACGCTAACACTAACCCAAACCCTAACCCTCACCCTAACCCTAACACTAACCAACACCCTAAATCTAATCCTCACCCTCACCCTCACCCTCAGCCTAACCTTAAACCTAAGCCTAACCCTAGCCCTAACCCTAATCCTCAGCCTCACCCTCACCCTATCCCAAACCCTAACCCTAAAGAACACCCTCACCCTCAGCCTAAACCTAAACCTAACCTTAAACCTAACCCTCACCATCACCTTAACCATATCCCTAACCTTAACCATGAACCAAACTCTAATCCTCATCCTCCCTCTCACCCTAACCCAAACCCTAACCCTCACCCTAAACCTAAGCCTAACCCTAAACCTAACCCTCACATTAACCCTCAGCCTAGCCTTCACGCTAACCCTAATCTTAACCCTAAACCTTATCCTGACCCTCAGCCTAACCCTCATCCTCAATCTAACCATAACACTAACCCTATTCCTAACCGTTAACCTAACCCTCCCCCTAACCCTATATCTAACCCTAAACCTCACGCTAACACTACCCCTATGCATAAGCCTAACCCTAACGCTAACCCTCACCCTAACCCTAACCCTAACACTAACCCTAAACCTCACTCTCACCCTCAGCCTCACCCTAACCCTAACTCTAATCCTCAATCTAACCCTCACCCTAACCCTGACCCTAACCCTTACCATAACCCTACACTTAACCCTAACCCACACCCTTAACTTAAACCTCATCCTCAGCCTAAACCTCACGTTTAACGTTACAATCATCCTCAACCTAACCCTCCCCCTAACCCTAAAACTCATCCTAACCCTCACCCTAACTGGAAACCTAGACATCACCCTATCCCTAAACCTCACCCTCAACCTCAAGCTCAGCCTAAACCTAAGCCTAAGCCTAACCCTTACCTTAAACCTCACCCTCTCCCTAGCCCTCACCCTAACCCTAATCCTAACCCTAACCCTCATCCTAACCCTCACCCTAAACCTAAACCTAACCATTACCCTAACACTAATCCTCAAGCCCACACTCACCCTCAGCCTAACCCTAAGCCGAAGCCTAACCCTAACACTCACACTCACCCTCACCCTAAACCTAATCCTAAACCTAAAACTACCCCTAATGCTTAACCTCAACCTAACCCTCACTTTAACCTTAACCCTAACACTAACCCTAAACCTAAACCACAAACTAAGCCTCTCCCTAACCCTAAATCTAACCATAAACCTCACCCTCAGCCTAACCCTAATCCTACCCCTAACCCTAAACCTCACCCTAACCCTAACCCTCACCCTCACCCTCACCCTCACTTTAACTCTAACTCTAAGCCTAACAATAACACTAATCCTAAACCTCAACCTAACCCTAAGCCTAATCCTAACACACACCCTCACCAAAACTGTAATCCTTACCATAACCCTAACCCTCACCCTCAACATAACCTTAACCCTCATTAAAACCCTCACCCTAATCCTAAACCTCACCCTAGCACTAACCCTAACCCTCAGCCTCACCCTAGCCCTCACCGGAACACTAACCCTAACCCTAAGTCTCCTCCTATCCATAAACCTAACACTAACCCACACCATAACCCTAAACCTAATCCTAACCCTCAACCTAAACCTAACCCTCACACTCACCATAACCCTAAACCTAACCCTCACCCAAACCCTAAACTTAAACTGAACCCTAACTCTCACCCTCACCCTAACCCTAACCCTCACCCTAACCCTCACCCTCACCCTCAACCTCATCCTCAGCCTAACCCTAAGCCTAAACCTAACCCTAACCCTCACATTTGTCCTAACCCTTACCCTAATCCTAATCCTAACCCTAAACCTAACCCTCACCCTCACCCTAATCCTCACCCTAACCCTAACTCTAACACTAACCCTAACCATAACCCTCACAATCAGCCTCAACCTTACCCTAAATCTAACCCTAAACCTCACCCTCACCCTAAACCTAACCATAACCCTAATCCTAAAACTCACAACAACCCTAACCCTAAACCTCACGCTCTACCTAGCCCTCACCCTAACCCTCATCCTAACCCTAACTCTCATCCTAACCCTCACCCTAACACTAACCCTAACCCTCACCCTCACCATCACCCTAACCGTAACCCTAACCCTAACGCTCAACCTAACTCTAACCCTCACCCTCACCGTAACCTTTAACCTAACCCTCACCCTAACCCTAAATTTAACCCGAACCCTAACTCTCACCCTAACCCTAAACCTAACCCTCACCCTAACCCTAACCCTCACCCTAACGCTCACCTTCAGCATAAGCCTAAGCCTAATCCTAACCCTAACCCTCACACTCACCCTAAGATAAACCCTAATCCTAATCTTAAACCTAAGCCTAACCCTCACCCACACACAAACCCACACCCTATCCCTAACTCTAAGACTAACCCTAAGCCCAACGCTCACAATCACCCTCAACCTAACCATAACTCTAACCCTAAACCTCACCCTCACCCTAACGTTAACCCTAAACCTAACCTTAACCCTAAACCTCACACTCAACCTCAACCTCAGCCTAACCCTAAGCCTAACCGTAAACCTAAACCTAACACAAACACTCACCCTCACCCTAACCCTAATCCTATCCCTATCCCTAAACCTAACCCTCCCCAAACTCTCACCCTAACCCTAATCCTAAACCTAACCCTAACCCTTAACCTCAACTGAACCCTCACCCTAAACTTAACCCTAACACTAACCCTAACCCTTCCAGGAACTAACCCTCCCCCTAACCTTAAATCTAAACCTAAGCCTCACCCTCACCCTAACCCTAATCCTAACCCTAACCCTAATCCTCTCCCTAACCCTAACCCTAATCCTAACCCTCATTCTTACCCTCAGCGTAACTCTATCCATAACCCTAACAATAACACTAAACCTAATCCTAAACCTAACGCTAACCCTAACCCTAACCCTATTTCTAACACTCACCCTCACCCTAACCATAATCCTAACCCTAACCATCACCGAAACCCTAACCCTCGCCCTCACTGTAACACTAAACCTCATCCAAACTTCACCCTAACCCTAACCCTAACACTTAACCTCACCCTAACACTAATCGTAAACCTCACCCTCACCCTAGCCCTCACCTTAACCTTAATCCTCATCCTAACCCTCACCTTAACCCTAACCCTAACCCTCACCCTAAACCTAAACCTAACTCAAACCCTCAACCTAACCCTAACCCTCATGTTCACGGTAACCCTAAAATAACCCTCACGCTAACCCTAAACTTAACCCAAACCCTAACACTCACCCTAAACCGAACCCTAACACACATCCTAACCCTAACCCTCACTCTCACCCTCAGCATAACCCTAAGCCTAACCATAACCCTAAGCCTCACACTCAACCTAAACCTTACCCTAATCTTAATCCTAACCCTAATCTTAACCCTCACTCTCACCCTCACCCTAAATCTAACACTAACCCTAACCCTGACCCTCACAATCAGCCTCACCCTAACACTAACTCTAACCCTAAACCTCAACCTCACATTAACACTAACCCTAACCCTAAGCAAAACTTCACCGTAACCCTAACCCTAAACCTCACCCTCACCCTAGCACTTACCCTAACCCTAATCCTAACACTAACCCTCATCCTAACCATCACCCTAACAATAAACCTAAGCATAACCCTCACCCTCAGGGTAAACCTTACCTTAAACCTCACCCTGACCCTAAACTTTAACTGAACCCTATCTCTCACACTAACCCTAACCCTAACCCTCACCCTAACCCTAACCCTCAACTTCAACCTCACACTCAGCCTATGAATAAGCCTAACAGTAACTGTAACCCTAACTATTACACTCAGAATAACGTTAAGCCTAATCCTAATCCTAAACCTAACCCTAAGCCTCACCCTCACCCTAACTCTCACCTTAACCCTAACCCTAACCGTAACCCTCACCCTCAGCCTCATCCTAACCCTAACTCTAACCCTAATTCTCAACCTCACCCTAACCCTAACCCTAAACCTAACCCTAAACCTCACCCTAAACCTAATCCTAAACCTAACCCTAACCCTAGCCCTCACCCTAACCCTAATCTTAACCCTAACCCTCATCCTAACCCTCCCCCTAACCCTAACCTTAACTCTCACCCTAACCCTAAACCTCACCCTCAACCTCATCCTCAGCCTAACCCTAAGCCTAACCCTAAACCTAACCCTAAAACACACACTAACCCTCACCGTAACCCTAATCCTAAATCTATCCCTAACCCAAACGCTCCCCTTAAATCTCATCCTATCCCTAACCCTAACACTAACCCTAACCCTAACCTTCAACCTAACCCTCATTCTAACCCTATCTCTTACCCTAAACCTCACCCTCAGCCTAAACCTAACAATAAACCTAACACGAAGACTAAACCTCAACCTAACCCTAACCTTAACCCTCACCCTCACCATAACAGAAAACCTAAACCTAACCCTAACAATAATTCTAACCCTAATCCTAAACCTCACCCTCACCATAACCCTCGCCCTAACCCAAAACCTCACCCTAACACTTACCCTCACCCTAACGCTAACCCTAACACTAAACCTCACTCTAACCCTAACCATAACCCTAACCCTAAAACTCAACCTAAACCTCACCCTCACCCTGACACTAACCCTAACACTAAACCTCACCCTAACCCTCCCCCTAACCCTAAATATAAACCTAAACCTCACCCTCACCTTCACCCTAACCCTAAACCTAAACCTCACCCTAACCATAACCCTCACCCTAATTATAACCCTCAACATAACACTTCCGCTCACCCTAACACTAACCCTAAACCTAACACGCACCCGCACACTAACCCTAACCCTCAACCTCATCCTAACCCTCACTCTAATCCTAACACTAACCCTAACCCTCACCCTCACCCTAGCCCTCAACCTAACCCTAATTCTAACCTCATGCTCACCCTAACCTTAACCCTCATCCTCACCCTAAACCTCCCACTAACCCTAACCCTAATCCTCAATCTAACCCTCACCATAACCCTAACCCTAAACCTTACCCTAACCCTAAACCTAACCCTAAAACTCACCCTTATTTTAACCCTCAGCCTCAGCCTAAACCTCACTTTTACTTTTACCATCATCCTCAACCTAACCCTCCCCCTAAACCTAAACCTCATCCTAACCCTCACCCTAACCGTAAACCAAAATATCACCCTAACCTTAAATTTCATCATCAACCTCACCCTCAGCCTAAACCTAAGCCTAAGCCTAAGCCTAACCCTCACACTCACTCTCACCCTAACCCTAATCCTAACCCTAACCCTAAACCTAACCCTTAACCTCAACCTAACCCTCACCCTAACCTTAACCCTAACACTAACCCTAACCCTAGAACATGAACTAACCCTCCCCCTAACCCTAAATCTAAGCCTAAACCTCACCCTCACCCTAACCCTAATCCTAACCCTAAGCCCAAACCTCACCCTAAACCTAACACTAACCCTCCCCCTCCCCCTCACCCTCACTGTAACTCTAACCCTAACACTAACAATAACACTAACTCTAACCCTAACGCTCACCCTAACACTAACCCTATCCCTAAACGTCAACCTAACCCTCACCCTCATCCAAACCCTAATACTAAACCTAACACTAACCCTCACCCTAATCCTCCACCTACCCCTAACTCTAACCCTAAAACTTACCCTCACCCTACCCTAACTCTAACCATAAACCTCACCATAAACCTCACCCTACCCTCACCCTCACCCTCACCCTCAACCTCAACCTCACAGTAACTCTAAACCAAACCTTAAAAATAAGACTCACAATAATCCTAAACCTAACCCTAACCCTAACCATAACCATAACCCAAACCCTGAGCCTCACACTTCCCGCAAACTTAACCCTAACCATACCATAACACTAACAATAACCCTAACCATAACTCTAACCCTAACCCTAACCCTTACCCTTACCTAAAACTCACGCCCAACCTCACCCTCAGCCTAACCCTAACCCTAACCATAACAATAACCCTAAAACTCACCGTGACCCAATCCCTAACTATAAACCTAACCCTAATCGAAATACTAAACCTAACCCCAAACTTAAGCCGAACCATTGCCCTAACCCTAACGCTAATCCTCACCCTCATTGTCACCCTAAACCAAACAATAACCCTAACCCTCACCCTAACCCTAAGCCTAACCCTAACCCTAGTCTTCACCCTAACCCTAATCCTAACCTTAACCCTCATCCTAACCCACAGCCTAACTTTAAACCTAACCCTCACCCTAACTCTAACCCTCACTCTTAACTTCACCATTAGCCTAACCCTAAGCCTAATCCTAAACCTCACCCTAACCCACACACTCACCCTCAACCTAACCCTAACCCTAACCCTCACCCTAACCATAACCCTCACCCTCAACCTCACCCTGAGCCTAACACAAAGCCTAACCCTAACCCTAAACCTAAACCACACACTCACCCTCACCATAACCCTAATCCTAACCCTAACCCTAACCCTAACCCTAAAACTCACCCTCACCCTAGCCTTCACCCTACACTAATCCTAAACCTAAACCAAACTCTAACCATAACCCTAACCCTAAACCTCACCCTAAACCTAACCTTAACTCTCACACTCACTGTAAGGGTAACCCTAACCCTAACCGTAATAATAACTGTAACCCTTACGCTAACCCTCACCCTAAAGCTAACACTTACCCTTAACTTAAACCTCGGCCTCAGCCTAATCATCACCTTTACACTTACCATCACCCTTACGCTAACCTTCACCCTAACTCTAACCCTCATCCTAACCCTCACCCTAATCGTAACCCTAACCATCACCCTAACCCTATACCTGACCCTCAACCTCACCCTCAGACTAACCCTAAGAATAAGCCTAAACCTAAACCTAATCCTCAACCTCACCCTAGCCCTCACCCTAACCATAGTCCTAACTCTAACCCTCACCCTAACCCTAAACCTAACCCTCACCCACACGCTCATCCTCACTGTAACTCTAACCCTAACCCTATCAATAACACTAACCCTAACCCGAAACATCACCCTAACATTAACCCTAACCCTCACCCTGATGCTCGGACTAAGCCTAAGCCTAAGCCTAAGCCTAACCCTAACCCTCACCCTAACCCTCAACCTTACACTAACCCTAACTCTAAACCTAAACCTCACTCTCACCCTAACACTAATTCTAAACCTAACCCTAAACCTAAAGCTCATCCTAACCCTAACCTAACACTCACCCTCAGCCTCAGCCGAAACCTAAGCCTAACATTAACCCTAACCCTAACCCTCACACTCACCCTCAACCTAAACCTAACTCTACCCCTAAACCTCACCCTCACCCTAACCCTAAACCTAACACTAAACCTCACCCTAACCCTAAAGCTAACCCTCACACTAAACCTAACCCTCACCCTCACCCTCACGCTCAGCCTAAACCTAAGGCTAACCCTAACCCTAACCCTAACACTCACACTCATCCTAACCCTAACCCTAATCCTAATCCTAACCCTAGCCCTAACCTTCATCCTCACCCTAACACTCACCGTAACCCTAACATAATCCTAAAACTAAGCCTCACACTGAGCCTCACCCTAACCCTAATTCTAACACTGAACCGCACCCACACCCTAACCCTAATGCTAACCCTAAACATAACCCTAACCCTAACACCCCCAACTCTCACCCTAACCCTAACACTAACCCTAACCCTAAACCTCAACCTAACCTCACCCTAACCCTAACTCTATCCCTAAATCACACCCTCACCCTAACCCTCACTCTAACCCTAACCCAAACACTAAACCTCACCCTAACCCTAACCCCAACCCTCACACTCACCCTCACAGTAATCGTAACCCTAAACCTAACCCTAACAATAACCCTAAAGCTAATCCTAACCCTCACCCTAACCATAACCCTCAGCTAAAACCAAACCCTCACCCTTAAATTTACCCTCACCCTAACACTAACCCTAACACTAACACTAACCCTCACACTAACCCTAACCCTAAACCTAAACCTAAACCTCAACCTAATCCTCACCCTCACCCTAACCCTAACACTAACCCCATTCCTAACCCTTACCCTAGCCCTCCTGCTAAACCTATATCTAAACCTAAACCTCACGCTAACCCTAAGCCCAAGACTAAGCCTAACCCTAACCCTAACCCTAAAAGTAACACTAATCCTCAGCCTCACCCTTACCCTAACCCAAAACCTAACCCTAACCAAAACCCTCACCCTCAGCGTAACCCTAAGCCTAACCCTAAACCTAACCCTAACCATCACCTTAAACCTAACACTAACCCTAACCATAACCCTTTGCCAAAGCCTAATCCTCAGCCTCCCACTCACCCTAAACCAAACACTAAATCTAACCCTCACACTCACACTCAACCTAAACCTAATCCTCAACCTAACCCTATCCCTAAACCTAACCCTCACATTAACCCTCAGCCTAGCCCTCACCCTAACCCTAATCCTAATCCTAAAACTTATGCTAACCCTCAGCCTAATCCTAACCCTAACCCTCACCCTAACCCTAATCCTCAACGTAAGCCTCAACCTAACCCTAATTCTATATCTAACCTTAACCCTCACCCTCACTGTCACCGTAACTGTAACCCAAAACCTAAGCCTAAAAATAACCCTAACCCTCACCCTCACCCTAACACTAATCATAAACCTAAAACTACCCCTAAACCTTAACGTCAACCTAATCCTCACCCTAACCTTAACGCTAACAATAACCCTAACCCTAACCCACGAACTAACCCTCCCCCAACTCTAAATATAACCATAAACCTGACACTCACCCTAACCCTAATCCTAACCCTAACCCTAATCCTCACCCTAACACTAACCCTAAGCCTCACCCTCATCCTCAATTTAACTCTAACTCTAACCCTAACAATAACACTAATCCTAAACCTAAATCTAACCCTGAGCCTAACCCTAACCCTAATCCTAAAACACACCCTCACCCTAACCCTAATCCTAACCATTACCCTAACCCTCACACTCACCATAAACTTAACCCTCATCCAAACCCTCACCCTAACCCTAATCTTAACCCTAATTCTCCTCCTAACCCTCAACCTAAACCTAACACTAACCCTGACCCTAACCCTCAAAATCAGCTTCAACCTAACCCTAACTCAAACCCTAAACCTCAACCTCACCCTAAACCTAATCATAACCCTAACCCTAAAACTCACCACAACCCTAACCCTAAAGCTCACCCTCCCTCAAGCCCTCACCCTAACGATAATCCCAACCCTAAGCCTCATCCTAAACGTCATCCTATCACTAACCCTAACCCTCATCCTTACCATCACCCTAAGCCTAACCCAAACTCTCAAACTAACTCTAAACCTCACCCTCACCATAACCCTTACCCTAACCCTCACCCTAACCCTAAATTTAACCCGAACCCTAACGCTCACCCTAAACCTAACCCTAACCCTCACCCTAACCCTAATCCTCACCATAACCCTCAGCCTCAGCCCAAGCCTAAGCCTAAGCCTAACCCTAACCCTAACCCTCACACTCACCCTCACCCGAACCCTAATCCTAAAATTAAACCTATCCTTAAACCTAACCCTCACCCTAACCCTCACCCTAGCCCTCAAACTGACCCTAATCCTAACCCAAAACCTCATCCTAAACCTCACCCTAACCCTAACCTTAACCCTCACACTAAACCTAACCCTAAACCTAAACCTCACCCTAACCCTAAACCGAATCCTCACCCTCACCCTTACTCTCAACTTAACTCTAAACCTAACCCTAACCAACACACTCACCGTAACTCTAAACCTAAGCCTAACACTAAAACTCACCCTAATCCTCACCCTCACCTTCATCCTAACTCAAACCCTAATACACACCCAAACCCTCACCCTCAGCCTAACCCTAAGCCTAAACAAAACCCTAACCCTAACCATCACCTTAACCTTAACCCTAACCCAAACCCTAACCCTGAACCAAAACCTAATCCTCAGCTTCACCCTCACCCTAACCGAAACCCTAACCCTAACCCTCACCCTAACCCTAAGCCTAACCCTAAACCTAACCCTCACACTCACCCTCACCATAACCATAATCCTAAACCAATCCCTATCCCTAAACCTATGCTTCACATTTACCCTCAGCCTAGCCCTAATGCTAACCCTAATCCTAACCCTAAACCTTATCCTAACCCTCACCCTACCCTACCCCTAAACCTCACCGTCACCTTCAGCCTCATTTTAACTCTAACTCGAACCCTAACAATAACACTAATCCTAAACCTAAACCTAACCCTAACCCTAACCCTAAAACTAATCCTACCACACACCCTCACCCTAACCCTAATCCTAACCATAGCACTAACCCTCACCCTAAACCTCACACTAACCCTAACACTAATCCTCAATCTAACCCTTACCCTCACCCTAAACCTCACCCTCACCATTACCCTAACACTAACCCTAACCATACCCATAATCATAACCCTCAACCTCAGCCTCAATTTCAAAGCAAACATAACCCAAACCATAACACTAACCCTAACCCTCACCCTAATCCTAATCCTACACCTACCCCTAAACCTCACCCTAGCCCACACCCTAAACCTAAGCCTAAGCCTAACCCTCACCCTAACTCTCACTCTAACCCTAACCCCAAACCTCAACCGAACCCTAACCTTCAACCTCACCCTTAGCCTAACTCTAATCCTAACCTGAATCCTAAACTTAACCCTCACACTCAGATTCACCTTAACCCTATACCTAATCCTAACCTTAACACTAACCCTCACCCTCACCCTAAACCTCAACCTAACCCTAACCATAACCCTCAACCTCAGCCTCACATTCACAGCAAACTTAACCCAAACCATAACACTAACAATAACCCTAACCCTCACCCTCAACCTAACCCTAAACCTAAACCTAAACCTAACCCTAACCCTAACCCTAAACCTAAACCTAAACCTGACCCTAACCCTAATCCTAACCCTCACCCTCACCCTCACAGTAACCATAACCCTAACCATCTTTCTAAACCTAATCCTCATCAACACCCATACCCTCAGCCTAACCCTAAGCCTAAGCCGAACCCTAACCCTAACCCTCACACTCACCCTCACTGTAAAACTTATCCTAAAACAAACACTAATCCTAGCATTATACCTCAACCTATCCCTCACCATAACCCTAACCCTAACACTAACGCTAAACCTAACCCTCAGCCTAAATCTCCCCCTAACAGTATCTCTCACCCTAAACCACACCCTCACGCTAACCATAACCCTAAACCTAAACCTCACCCTAACCCTGGTCCTAAACCTCACCATCACCCTCACCCTCACTGTAACTCTAACCCTATCCCTAATACTAACCCTCACCCTCACCCTAACCCTAACCCTAACCCTAACACTCACCCTCACCATAATGCTAACCCTGAACCTAACCCTAAACCTCACCCTAATGCTAACCCTAACCCTCACCCTCACTCTAACCCTCATCCTAACACTAATGCTAACCCTAAACCTCACCCTCACCCTCATGCTCGGCGTAAGCCTAAGCCTAAGCCAAAGATTAACCCTGACCCTGACCCTCACCCTAACCCTAATCGTAACAATAACCCTAACCATAACCCTCACACTAACCCTCAACCTAACACTAACTCTAAACCTAAACCTCACCTCACCCTAACCCTAACCCTCACCCTCACCCTCACCCCTTGCCTAATATTAAACCTAATCCTAACCCTAACCCTAACCCTAAAAATAAGAGTAACCCTCACCCTAACCCTCACCATAACCCTAACCCTAACACTCACCCTCACCATAGCCCATAACCAAACCCTAAGCCTAAGCCTAACCCTCACCCTAACCCTCACTCTAATCCTAAACCCAACACTCACTTTAACCATAACCCTCACCCTCACCCTAACTCTAATCCTAACCCTAACCCTAACTCTAACCCTCCCCTTAACTCTCACCCTAACCCTAACCTTAAAAGGAACACTAACCCTAACCCTCAACCTAACCCTCACCTTAATCCTAACTCTAACCTAAACCTCACCCTGACCCTGAACCCAACTCTAACATTAACCCAAACCCTAAACCTCACTCTAACCCTAACCCTAACCCTCATCCTCACCCTCACCGTAACCGCAACCCTAAACCTAACAATAAGAATAATCTTAACTCTATTCCTAACCCTCACCCTAACACTTACCCTCACCCTACCACTAACCCTAAACCTCGCCCTAACCCTCTCCCTAACCCTATATGTAACCCTCAACCTCACACTCACCCTAAACCTAACCTTAAACCCCACATTAACCCTAACTATAACCATCATCCTTATGCTCGGCCTAAGCCTAAGCCTAAGCCTAACACTAACCCTAAACATCACCCTAACCCCAACAATAACACTAAACCTAACTCTAACCCTAAACCTCACCCTCACCCTAACCCTAATTCTAACCCTAACCCTAAACCTAAACCTTATCCTAACCCTAACCCTCACCCTCACCCTCACCCTCTCCCTCACCGTAACCCTAACTCTAACCCTAACCCTAACAATAACCCTAACCCTAACCCTAAACCTCATCCTAAGCATAACCTTCACCGTAACACTAACCCTCACCCTAACCCTAACCCTCATCCTAACATTTACCCTCACCCTAACACTAACACTCACGCTAACACTAACCCTCACACTAACCCTAACCATCACCCTTACCCTAAACCTCACACTAACCCTAACCCTCAACCTCAACCTAGCCCTCAACCTAACCCTAACCCTCATCCTCACCCTAAAACTCACACTAACCCTAACAGTAATCCTCAATATAACGCTCACCCTCACCCTAACCCTAACACTCACCCTTACCGTTAACCTCACCCTCAGCCTTACACTCACCTTTACCCTTACCATCACCCTCAAACTAACCCTCAGCATAATACTAATCCTCATCCTAACCCTCACCCTAACAGTAACCCCAACCATCACCCTAACCCTAACCCTCACACTCACCCTCAGCCTCAGCCTAAACCTAAGCCTAAGCCTTGGCCTAAACCCAACCCTCACCCTCACCCTAACCCTAAACCTCATCCTAACACTGAACCTAACCATAAACCTAACCATCTTTCTTAACCTAATCCTCATCCCCACCCATATCCTCAGCCGATCCCTAACCCTAAGACGAACCCTAACCTTAACCCTCACACTCACCCTCACTGTAACCCTAATCCAAAACCTAACCCTAACCCTAAAATTAAACCTCAGTCTAACACTCACCCTAACCCTAACCCTAACCCTAATGCTCACCCTGAACCTCCCCCTAACCCTAACTCTAAACCTAAACGTCACCCTCACCCTAACCCTAACACTAACCCTAAACCTCAACCTAAAACTAATCCTTACCCTCAACCTCACCCTCACTGTAACTCTAACCCTAACCCTAATCCAAACCTCACCCTAACCCTAACCTTAACCCTAACGCTCACCCTTACCTAACATTCACCCTCAACGTAACACTAACCCTAACCCTAACCCTAAACCTCAACATAACCCTAACAATAACCCTCAACCTCATCCTAGCACTCACCCTAAACCTAATTGTAACCTTAAACCTCATCCAAAACCTCGCCCTAACCCTAACCCTAACCCTCAACCTAACCCTAAACCTAATTCTAACCCTCAACCTAACCCTAAACCTGACCCCAACGCAACGCTAAACCTAATAACTCTCACCCTAAACCTAAACCTCATCTTAATCCTAACCCTCACCCTCACCCTAACCCTAACACTAATCCTAACCTTAAACCTCACCCTAACCCTCACCCTAACCCTAAAACTCACCCTCACCCTAGCCTTCACCCTAACCCTAATCCGAAACTTAACCCTCATCCTAACCCTCACCCTATCCCTAAACCTAACCCTCAACCTAACCCTAAACCTCACCCCTAACCTCACCCTTAGTCTAACCCTAAGCCTAACCCTAAACCTAACCCTAACCCACACACTCACCCTCAACCTAACCCTAACCCTAACCCTCACCCTAACCCTAACCCTCATCCTCAACCTCACCCTTAGCTAACCCTAAGCCTAACCCTAAACCTAAACCTAACAGACACACTCACCCTCACCCTAACGCTAATCCTAACCCTAACCCTAACCCTCACCCTCACCCTAGCCTTCACCCTAACCCTAATCCTAAACCTAACTCAAACTCTAACCATAACCCTAAACCTAAACCTCACCCTAAACCTAACCCTTACCCTCACCCTCACTGTAAGGGTAACCCTAATCCTAACACTAACAATAACCGTAACCCTAACTCTTACCCTCACCCTAACCATAACAATCACCCTAAACCTAACCCTCATCCTAACACTTACCCTCAACCTTATCTTAACCCTAAGCCTCAGCCTAACCTGACCTTTATGCTTACCATCACCCACACCGTAACCCTCACCCTAATACTAACCCTAATCCTTACCCTAACCCTAACCATAACCCTAACCATCACTCTAACCCTATTCTTCACCCTCAACCTCACCCTCAGACTAACCCTACGCCTAAGCCTAAACTTAACCCTAACCCTCAACCTCACCCTAGCCCTCATCCTAACCACAATCCTAACCCTAACCCTCACCCTAACCCTAACCCTAACCTTACCCATAAACCCCACCCTAACCCTAAACCTAACCCTCACCCGCACCCTCAAACTCACCATAACTCTAACCCTAACCCTATCAATAACACTAAACCTAACCCGAACCATCACCCTAAACCTAACCCTAACCCTCACCCTCATGCTCGGACTAAGCCTAAGCCTAAGCCTAACCCTAAACCTAACTCTCAACCTAACCCTATTCCTAACCCTAACCCTAACTCTAACCCTAAATCTCATTTTCACCCTAACACTAATTCTAACCCTAACCCTAAACCTAAACCTCACCCTAACCTTAACCCTAAGACTCACCCTCACCCTCAACCTAAACCTATGCTTAACATTAACCCTAATCCTAACCCTCACACTCACCCTCACCCTAAACCTAACTCTACCCCTAAACCTCAACATCACCCTAACCCTAAATCTAACACTAAACCTCACCCTAACCCTAACCTTAAGCTCTCCCTAAACCTAACCCTCACCCTCAGCTTCAGCCTAAACCTAAGGCTAACCCTAACCCTAAACCTAACCCTCACACTCACCCTAACCCTAAACCTAATCCTAATCCTAACCCTAGCCCTAAACCTCACCCTCACCCCAAACTTCACCCTAAACCTAAAACTAACCCTGAAACTAACCCTCACACTCAGCCTCAACCTAACCCTAATTCTAACACTAAACCTCACCCACACTATAACCCTAACGCTAACCCTCACCCTGACCCTAACACTAACACTAAACCTAAATCTAACCCTAAACCTCACCCTCAACCTAACCCTCACTCTAACCCTAACCCAAACACTAAACCTCACCCTAACCCTAAACCTCACCCTCACCCTAACCCTAATTCTAATCTTCAGCCTCACCCTAACCCAAACCGTCATCCTCACACTAAGCCTCACCCTAACCCTAACCCTAAACCTCAATCCAACCCTCACCATAACCCTTATCATAACCCTAAACTTAACCTTAACCCACACACTTATCTTAAACCTCACCCTCAGCCTAAACCTCACTTTTACCCTTAACTTCCTCCTCACCCTTACACTCCCCCTAACCCTAAACCTCATCCTAACCCTAACCATAGCCGTAAACCTAAACATCACCCTATCCCTAACCCTCACCCTCAACCTCAAGCTCAGCCTAACCCTAAGCCTAAGCCTAACCCTTACCCTAAACCTCACCCTCTCCCTAGCCTTCACCCAAACCCTAATCCTAACCCTAACCCTCATCCTAACCATCACCCTAACCCTAAACATAACCATCACCCTAACCATAATCCTCAAGCCCACACTCACCCTCAGCCTAACCCTAAGCCGAGGTCTAACCCTAACCCTAACACTCACACTCACGCTCAACCTAACCCTAATCCTAAACCTAACTCTACCTCTAACCCTTAACCTCAACCTAACCCTCACCCTCACCTTAACCCTAACACAAAACCTAACCCTAACCCACGAACTAACCCTCCCCCTAACCATAAATCTAAACATAACCTCACCCTCACCCTAACCCAGTCCTACCCCTAACCCTAAACCTCACCCTAACCCTAACCATAACCCTAACACTCACCCTCACTTTAACCCTAACTCTACACCTAACAATAACACTAATCCTAACCCTTAACCTAACCCTAACCCTAACCATAACACTAATCCTAACACACACCCTCACCCTAACCCTAATCCTAACCATGACCCTAACCCTCACCCTAACCATAAACTTTACCCTCATCCAAACCGTCACCCTAACCCTAAACCTAACCCTGAACCTCACCCTAACACTAACCCTAAACCTCACCCTCAACCTAGACCTAACCCTAACCCTAATCCTAACCCTAATTCTCCTCTTAACCCTCAGCCTAAACCTACCACTAATTCACACCCTAACCCTGAACCTAACCCTAACCCTCAACCTAACCCTAACCCTCAAACTCAAGGTAACCCTAACTAAAACGCTCATCCAAACCCTAAACTTAACACAAACCCTAACTCTCACCCTAACCCTAATCCTAACCCTCACCCTAACCCTGAACCTCACCCTCAGCCTAACCCTAAGCCTAAACCTAACCCTAACCCTAACCCTCACAATCACCCTAACCCTTATCCTAATCCTAATCCTAATCCTAAGCCTAACCCTCACCCTCACCCTAACCCTCATCCTAAACCTAACTCTAACATGAACCCTAACCCTAACCCTCACAATCAGCCTCAACCTAACCCTAACTCTAACCCTAAATCTCACCCTCACCCTAAACCTTACCATAAAGCTAGCCCTAAACCTCACCACAACCCTAACCCTAAACCGCACCCTCAACCTAGCCCTCACCCTAACCCTAATTCTAACCCTAACCCTCATCCTAACCCTCACCCTAACACTAACCCTAACCCTCACCCTCACCATCACCCTAACCCTAAAACTAAACCTAATGCTCAACCTAACCCTCACCCTCAACCTCACCATAACCCTTACCTTAACCCTCACCCTAACCCTAAACTTAACCCGAAACCTAACTCTCACATAAAACCTAAACTTAACCCTCACCCTAAACCTAACCCTCAAACTCACCCTCACCCTCAGCCTAATCCTAAGTCTAATCCTAACCCTAACTCTAACCCTCACACTCACCCTAAGCCTAACCCTAATCCTAATCCTAACCCTAAGCCTAACCCTCACCCTCACACTAACCCTCACCTTAACCCTAACCCTAACACTAACCCTAACCCTAACCCTCACCCTCATCCTCACCCTAACCTTAACTCTAACCCTAAACCTCCCCCTCCCCCTAACACTAACCCTTACCCTCAACCTAAGCCTAACCTCACCCTCAACCTCAACCTCAGCCTAACCCTAAACCTAACCCTAAAACTAACGCTAACACACACACTCACCCTCACACTAACACTAATCCTAAACCTTTCCATAATCCTAACCCTCCCTCAAATTTTCACCCTAACCCTAACCATAACACTAATCCTAACCCTAACCCTCAACCTAACCCTCACCCTAAACCTAACTCTAACCCTAAACCTCACCCTCACCCTAAACCTAACTCTAACCCAAACACAAACCCTAACCCTCACCCTAACCCCAACCCTAACCATCACCCTAACCCTAATCCTCACCCCCATCCTCACCCTCAGCCTAAACCAAAGCCTAAACCTAACCCTATCCCTAACACTCACACTCACCCTCACCCTAACCCTAATCCTAACCCTACCCCTAAACATTAACCTCAACCTAACCCTCACCCTAACCTTAACCCTAACACTAACCCTAACCCTAACCCACGAACTAACCCTCCCCCTAACCCTAAATCTAACCATGAACCTCACCTCACCCTAACCCTAATCCTACCCCTATCCCTAAACCTCACCCTACCTTAACCATAACCCTCACCCTCACTTTAACTCTAACTCAAACCCTAACAATAACACTAATCCTAACCCTAAATCTAACCCTAACCCTAACCCTAACTCGAATCCTAACACACACCCTCAACCTAACCCTAATCCTAACCATAACCCTAACCCTCACCATAATCTTAACCCTCACCCAAACCCTCACTGTAACCCTAACCCTAACCCTAAACCTCACCCTCACCCTAGCCCTCAACCTAACCCTAATCCTAACCCTAATTCTCATCCTAACCCTCACCCTCAACCTAACACTAACCCACTCCCTAACCCTAAACCTAACCCTAAACCTCAACCTAACCCTAAACCGCACGCTCAACCTAACCCTAATCCTAACCCTCACCCAAACCCTAAACTTAACCGGAACCCTATCTCTCACCCTAACCCTAATCCAAACCCACACCGTAACCCTCACTCTCACCCTCAGCCTAACCCTAAGTCTAACTCTAACCCTAACACTAACCCTCACAATCACCCTTACCCTTATCCTAATCCTAATCCTAACCCTATGCCTAACCCACACCCTCACCCTAACCCTCATCCTAAAACTAAATCTAGCATGAACCCTAACCCTAACCCTCACAATCAGCCTTAACCTAACACTAACTCTAACCCTAAAGCTCACCCTTACCCTAAACGTAACCATAAGGCTAATCATATACCTCACCAAAACCCTAACCCTAAACTTCAACCTCACCCTTGCCCTCACACTAACCCTAATCCTAACACTAACCCTCATCCTAACACTCACCCTAACACTAACTCTAACCCTCACCCTCACCATCACACTAACCCTAAACTTTACCCTAACACTCAACCTATCCCTAACCCTCACCCTCACAGCAAACCTTACCCTAACCCTCACCCTAACCCTAAATTTAACTCGAACCCTAACTCTCACCCAAACCCTAAACTTAACCCTCACCCTAACCCTAACCCTCAAATTCACATTCACTCTCAGCCTAAGTCTAAGCCTAATCCTAACCCTAAAACTAACCCTCACACTCACCCTAAGCCTAACCCTAATCCTAATCCTAACCCTAAGCCTAAACCTCACCTTCACACTAACCCTCACCTTAACCCTAACCCTAACACTAACCCTAACCCTAACCCTCACCCTCAGCCTCACCCTAACCCTAACTCTAACCCTAAAACTCACCCTCCTCCTAAACCTAACCCTTACCTTCACCCTAACCCTAAACCTCAACCTCAACCTCAACCTCAGCCTAACTCTAAACCTAACCCTAAATCTAACCCTAACACATATACTCTCCCTCACACTAACCATAATCCTCACCCCCATCCTCACCCTCAGTCTAACCCTAAGCCTAAGCTTAACCCTAGCCCTAACCCTCACACTCAACCTCACCTTAAACCTAACACTAACCCTACACCTAACCCTTAACCTCAACCTAACCCTCACCCTAACCTTAACCCTAACACTAACCCTAACCCTAACCCACGAACTAACCCTACCCCTAACCCTAAATCTAACCATAAACCTCACCCTCACCCTAACCCTAATCCTACCCCTATCCCTAAACCTCACCCTAACCCTAACCATAACCCTCACACTCACTTTAACTCTAACTCAAACCCTAACAATAACACTAATCCTAACCCTAAATCTAACCCTAACCCTAAACATAACCCGAATCCTAACACACACCCTCACCCTAACCCTAATCCTAACCATAACCCTAACCCTCACCCTCACCAAAATCTTAACCCTCACCAAAACCCTCACCGTAACCCTAACCCTAACCCTAAACCTCACCCTCACCCTAGCCCTCACCCTAACCCTAATTCTCCTACCCTCACCCTCAACCTAACACTAACCCACTCCCTAACCCTAAACCTAACCCTAAACCTCAACCTAACCCTAACCCGCACGCTCAACATAACCCTAACCCTAACCCTCACCCAAACCCGAAACTTAACCGGAACCCTAACTCTCACCCTAACCCTAATCCAAAAGCTCACCGTAACCCTCACCCTCACCCTCAGCCTAACCCTAAGTCTAACCCTAACCCTAACACTAACCCTCACAATCACCCTAACCCTTATCCTAATTCTAATCCTAACCCTAAGCCTAAGCCACACCCTCACCCTAACCCTCATCCTAAACCTAAATCTAACATGAACCCTAACCCTAACCCTCACAATAAGCCTTAACCTAACACTAACTCTAACCCTAAAGCTCACCCTTACCCTAAACCTAACAATAAAGCTAACCATATACCTCACCAAAACCCTAACCCTAAACCTCAACCTCACCCTTGCCCTCACACTAACCCTAATCCTAACCCTAAACCTCATCCTAACCCTCACCCTAGCACTAAATCTAACCCTCACCCTCACCATCACACTAACCCTAAACTTAACCCTAACACTCAACCTAAGCCTAAACCTCACCCACACAGTAACCCTTACCCTAAACCTCACCCTAACCCTAAATTTAACCCGAACCCTAACTCTCACCCAAACCCTAAAATTAACCCTCACCCTAACCCTTACCCTCAAACTCAACCTCTCTCTCAGCCTAAGCCTAAGCCTAATCCTAAATCTAACCCTAACCCTCACACTCAACTTAAGTCTAACCCTAACACTAACCCTAACCCTAACCCTCACCCTCAGCCTCACCCTAACCCTAACTCTAACCCTCAACCTCACCCTCCTCCTAAACCTAACCCTTACCTTCACCCTAACCCTAAACCTCAACCTCAACCTCAACCTCAGCCTAACTCTAAACCTAACCCTAAACCTAAACCTAACACATACACTCTCCCTCACCCTAACCATTATCCTCACCCCCATCCTCACCCTCAGTCTAACCCTAAGCCTAAGCTTAACCCTAGAGCTAACCCTCACACTCAACCTCACCCTAACCCTAACACTAACCCTACACCTAACCCTTAACCTCAACTTAACCCTCACCTAAACTTAACCCGAACACTAACCCTAACCCTAACCCACAAACTGACCCTCCCCCTGACCCTAAATTTAACCTTTACCCTCGCACTCACCCTCACCCTAATCCTACCCCTATCCCTAAGCCTCAGCCTAACCCTAACCCTAACCCTCACCCTCACCCTCACTTTAACTCTAACTCTAACCCTAACAATAATACTAATCCTAACCCTCAATCTAACCCTCAACCTAACCCTAACCCTAACCATAACCCTAATCCTAACATACACCCTCACCCTAACCCTAATCCTAACCATAACCCTAAACCTCAGCCTCACCATAATTTTAACCCTCATCCAAACCCTCACTCTAACCCTAACCCTAACCCTAAACCTCACCCTAACCATAACCCTAACCCTCAACCTCACCCTAGACCTCACCCTAACCCTAATCCTAACCCTAATTCTCCTCATAACACTCACCCTAAACCTATCCTTAACCCTCAACCTAACCCTAACCCTCACACTCACAGTAACCCTAACCCTAACCCTCACCCAAACTCCAAACATAACCCGAACCCTAACTCTCACCATAAACCTAACCCTAATCCTCACTCCCATCCTCACCCTTAGCCTAAGCCTAAGCCTAAACCTAACCATATCCCTAACCCTCACAATCACCCTAACCCTTATCCTAATACTAATCTTAACCCTAATCCTAACCCTCACACTCAAACTAACCCTCATCCTAACCCTAACTATAACACGAACCCTAACCCTAACCCTCACAGTCAGCCTCAACCTAACCGTAACTCTAACCTTCACACTCACCCTCACCCTTACCCTAATACTAACCCTAACCCTAACCCGTAACCTCAACCTAACCCTCACCCTAAACTTAACCCTAACAATAACCCTAACCCTAACACTAACCCTAACCCTAACCCACGAACTAACCCTCACCCTAACACAAATCTAACCCTAAACCTCACCCTCACCCTAACCCTAATCCTAACTCTAACCCTAACCTCACCCTAACCCTAACCCTAACCCTCACCCTCACCCTTACCCTCAGCATGACTCTAACCATAACCCTAACAATAACACTAATCCTAACCCTAATCCTAAACCTAACCCTAACCCTAACCCTAATCCTAACACTCACCTTCACCCTAATACTAATCCTAACCCTAACGTTCACCGAACCCTCACTTTAACTCTAACCCTCACAATAACACTAATCCTAACCCTAAACCTAACCCTAACCCTAATCCTAACCATAACCCTAACGCTCACCCTCACCATAATTTTAACCCTCATCCAAACCCTCATTCTAACGCTAACTCTGACCCTAAACCTCTCCCTAACACTAACCCTAACCCTCACCCTAGCCCTCACTCTAACCCTAACCCTAATCCTAACACTAATTCTCCTCCTAACCCTCACCCTAAACCTAACACTAACACAAACCCTAACCCTAAACCTATCCCTAACCCTCAACCTAAACCTAACCCTCACACTCACAGTAACCCTAACCCTAACCCTCACCCAAACCCAAAACATAACCCGAACCCTCTCTCACCCTAACCCTAACCCTAATCCTCACTCCCATCCTCACCCTCAGCCTAAACCTAAGCCTAAACCTTACCCTATCCCTCACCTGAACCCTAAACCTCACCCTCACTGTAACACTAACCCTCATCCAAACCATCAACCTTACCCTCACCCTCTCACTAGCCCTCACCCTAACCCTAAACCTAACCCTAATCCTCAACCTAACCCTCACCTAACCCTAACCCAAACCCTCACCCTAACCCTAAACCTAACTCTAAACCTCAACCTAACCCTAACCCTCATGCTCACCCTAACTATAACCGTAACCCTCAGGCTAACCCTAAACTTAACCCGAACCCGAACTCTCAAACTAAACCTAACCCTAACACTCACCCTAACACTAACCCTCACCCTCACCCTCAGCATAACCCTAAGCTTAAACATAACCTTAACCCTCACACTCACCCTAAACCTTACCCTAATCCTAACCCTAAACCTAAGCCTTATCCTCACCCTCACCCTAACCCTAACTCTAACACTAACCCTAATCCTAAACATCACAATCAGCCTCACCATAAACCTAACTCTAAACCTAAACCTCAACCTCACCCTCACCCCAAACCTAAGCCTCACCCTCACTCTAGCCCTCACCCTAACCCTAATCCTAACCTAACCCTCAACCTAATCCAAACCCTATTACTAAACCTAATCCTAACCTTCACCATCACCATAAACCTTACCCTAAACCTCACCCTAACCCTAAACTTAACCAGAACCCTAACTCTCACCATAACCCTAACCCTAAACCTCACCCTAACCCTAAACTTCAACCTCACCCTCACCCTCAGCCTAAGCCTAAGCCTAACCTAACCCTAAGCCTAAGCCTAACTGTAACCTTAACCATTACACTCTGCCTAACTTTAACCCTAATCCTAACCCTAACTCTAACCCTAAATCTCACCGCACCCTAACCCTCACCTTAACCCTAACACTAACCCTAACTCTAACCCTCACCCTCAGCCTCATCCTAACCCTAACTCTAACCCTAAATCTCACACTCACCCTAACCCTAACCCTAACCCTAACCCTAAAACTCACCCTAAACCTAAACCTAAACCTCACCCTCACCATAGCCCTCACCCTAACCCTAATCCTAACCCTAACACTCATCATAACCCTCCCCCTAACACTTAGCTTAACCCAAAACCTAACGCTAACCCTCACGCTCAAACTCACTCTCAGCCTAAACCTAAGCCTAAACCTAAACCTCACCCTAACACACACACTCACCCTCACCCTAACACTAATCCTAAACCTATCCCTAACCCTTATGCTCCCCCTAAATCTCACCCTAACCCTAACCCTAACACTAACCCTAAACCTAACCCTCCACCAAACCCTCACTCTAACACTAACTCTAACCCTAAACCTCACCCTCAGCCTAAACCTAACACTAACCCTAACGCAAACACTAAACCTCACCGAACCCTAACCCTAACCCTCACCCTAACCCTCAGCATAACCGAAACTCTAAACCAAACAATAATTCTAAACCTAATCCTAACCCTCACCCTAACCATAAACCTCACCCTAACCCAAACCCTCACCCTAACACTTACCCTCACCCTAACACTAACCCTAAAACTAACACTAACACTAAACCTCAACCTAATCCTCCCCTTAACCCTAAATCTAACCCTAAACCTCACCCTCACCCTCACCCTAAGCCTAACCCTAAGCCTCACCTTAACCATAAACCTCACCCTAAACCTAACCCTCACCATAACACTTCCCCACACCCTAAAACTAACCATAAACCAAACAATCAGCCTCACACTAATCCTAACCCTCACCCTCAACCTAACCCTCACCCTAACCCTAACACTAACCCTAACCATCACCCTCACCCTAGCCCTCACCCTAACCCTAATTCTAACCCTCATGCTCACCCTAACCCTAACCCTCATCCTCACCCTAAACCTCACACTAAGCCGAATCCTAATCCTCAATCTAACCCTCACCCTAACCCTAACCCTAACCCTTACCTAACCCTAAGCATAACCCTAACAATCACCCTTATTTTAACCCTCAGCCTCAGCCTAAAGCTCATCATTACCCTTACCATCATCCCGACCCTAACCCTCCCCCTAACCTTAAACCTCATTCGAACCCTCACCCTAACCGTAAAACAAAACTTCACCCTAACCCTAAAACTCACCCTCAACCTCATGCTCAGCCCAACCCTAAGCGAAGCCTATCCCTTACCCTAACCCTCACCCTCACCCTCGCCCTCACCATAACACTAATCTGAACCCTAACCCTCATCCTTACCCTTATCCTAATCCTAACCCTACCATCATCCTAATCTTAATCCTCAACCCCACCCTCACCCTCAACCTACCCCTAAGCCTAAGTCTAAGCTTACCCTAACCCTCACCCTCACCCTCACCCTAACCTTAATCCTAACCCTAAACCTAAACCTACACCTTAACCTAAACCTAACCCTCACCCTAACTTTAACCCTAACACTAACCGTAACCCATGAACTAACCCTCCCCCTAACCCTAAATCTAACCCTAAACCTAACCCTCATCCTAACCCTAATCCTACCCCTAAACCTACACCTCACCCTAAACATGACCCTAACCCTCACCCTCAACCTCACCCTCAACGAAACTCTAACCATAACCCTAACAATAACACTAACCGTAACCCTAACGCTCACCTTAACCCAAACCCTAACACTAATCCTCAACCTAACCCTATCCCTTATCCTAACCCTAAAACTTAACCCGAACCCTAACCCTAACCCTAACCATCACCCTCACCCTAAGCCTAACCCTAAGCCTAACCCGAACCCTAACCTTCACACTCAGCTTAACCCTTATCCTAATCCTAATCCTAACTCTAAGCCTAACACTCACCCTAAACCTAACCCTCCCCCTAAACCTATATCTAACCCTAAACCTCACCCTCAACCTCACCATAACCCTAACCCTAAACCTCACCCTAACCAGAACCCTCACCCTAACCCTAACCCTCACCATAAAGCTTTCCCTCACCCTAACACTAACCCTCACCCTAACACTCACGATCACACTAATCCTAACCCTCACCCTAATCCTAAACCTCACCCTAACCCTAACCCTAACCCTAACTCTAACCCTAAACCTCACCCTCATCCTAAAACTAACTCTAACCCTAATCCAAACCCTAAACCTCAGCCTAACCCTAAGCATATCCCTAACCCTTACCCTCACCCTAGCCCTCAACCAAACCCTAATTCTAACCCTCACACTCACCCTAACCCTAACCCTCATCCTCACCCTAAACCTCACACTAACCCTAAAACTAATCCTCAATCTAACCCTTATCTTAACCCTAACCCTAACCCTTATCCTAACCCTAAAACAAACCCTAACCCTCACCCTTAACGAATCCCTCACCTTCAGCCTAAACCTCACTTTGCCTTTACCATCATCCTCACCATAACCCTCAACCTAACACTAAACCTCATCCTAACACTCACCCCAACCGTAAACCTAACTATCAGCCTAACCCTAACCCTCACCCTCAACCTCACAGTCAGCCAAAACCTAAGCCTAAGCCTAAGCCTTACCCTAACCCTCACCCTCAACCTAGCCGTCACCCAAACCCTAATCCTAACCCTAACCCTCAACCTAAACCTAAATCTAACCATCACCCTAACCCTAATCCTAACCCTCACCCTCAACCCCAACCTCACCATAACTCTATCCCTTACCCTAACAATAACACTAACCCTAAACTTACCCTAACCCTCACCATAACCCTCACCCTCAGCCTCACCCTCACTGCAAACTTAACCCTAACCACAACACTAAAAATAACCCTAACCCTAACTCTAATCCTCACCCCCACAATCACACTCAACCTAATCCTAAACCTAACCCTAATCCTAACCCTAACCTTAACCCTAACCATAAACCTCACCCTCAGCATCACCCTCACCGCAAACTTAACCCAAACCATAACACTAAAAGTAACCCTATCACTAACCCTAACCCTAACCCTAACCTTAATCGTCACCCCCACTGTCACACTAACCCTAAACTTAAGCCTAATCCTAACCCTAAACCTAACCCTAACCCTCACCGTAACACTAACACTAACCCTAACCCTAACCCTAATCCTCACCTCCACTGTCACACACAGCCTAAACCTAAGTCTAATCCTAACCCTAAACCTAACCCTAACCCTCACTGTAACACTAAAACTAATCCTAACCCTAACCATAACTATAACCTTAAACCGAACCATAACCCTCAGCCTCACCCTCACCCTAACCCTAACCCGAACCCTAACCCTCATCCTAACCCTAATCCTAACTCTAACCCTAACCCTAACCCTCACACTCACCCTCAGCCTAATCCTAATCCTAAACCAAACCCTATCCCTAAACCTAACCCTCACCCTCACCCTAATCCTCACCCTATCCCTAACACTAACCCTAAACCTAACCCTCACCCTCAGACTCACCCTAACCCTAACTCTAACGTTAAACCCCACCCTCACCCTAACCCTAACCTTAAACCTCCCCCTAACCCTAAACCTAAACCTCAACCTAACCTTCACCTTAACCCTAACCCTAACACTAACCCTAACCCTAACCCTCATCCTAATCCTCCCCCTAACTCTAAGTCTAACCATATACCTCACCTTTACCCTATCCCTAATCCTAACCCTAAACCTAAACCTCACCCTAAACCTAACCCTAACCCTCACCCTCACCCTAACCCTCACAGTAATTCTAATCCTAACCGTAACAATAAAAGTAATCCTAACCCTAAACCTAATCCTAACCCTAAACCTAAGCCTAATCCTAACACCTACACTCACCCTAATCCTAATCCTAACCCTAACTCTCACACTAATCCTAAACTTCAACCTCACTGTAACCCTAACCCTCACCCAAACCCTCACGCGAACCTCAAACCTAACCCTCAACCTATCCCTTACCCTCACACTCAACCTTACCCTAGTCTAAACCTAAGCCAAACCCTAAACCTAACCCTAACACACACACTCACCCTCACCATAAAGCTAATCCTAACCCTAACCCAAACCATGACCCTAAACCTCCCCCTAACTCTCACACTAAATCTAACCCTAAAACTCACCCTAAACCTAACCCATAATGTAAGCCTCAACGTAACCCTAACTCTATAGCTAACCTTAACCCTCACCCTCACTGTCACCGTAACTGTAACCCAAAACCTAAGCCTAAAAATAACCCTAACCCTCACACTCACCCTAACACTAACCATTAACCTAAAACTACCCCTAACCCTTAACGTCAACCTAACTAACCCTCCCCCAACTCTAAATATAACCATAAACCTGACACTCACCCTAACCCTAATCCTAACCCTAACCCTAAACCTCACCCTAACACTAACCCTAAGCCTCACCCTCACCCTCACCCTCAATTTAACTCTAACTCTAACCCTAACAATAACACTAATCCTAAACCTAAATCTAACCCTGAGCCTAACCCTAACCCTAATCCTAAAACACACCCTCACCCTAACCCTAATCCTAACCATTACCCTAACCGTCACCCTCACCATAACATTAACCCTCATCCAAACCCTCACCCTAACCCTAATCTTAACCCTAATTCTCCTCCTAACCCTCAACATAAACCTAACACTAACCCTAACCCTAACCCTCAAAATCAGCTTCAACCTAACACTAACTCAAACCCTAAACTTCACCCTCACCCTAAACCTAACCATAACTCTAACCCTAAAACTCACCACAACCCTAACCCTAAAGCTCACCCTCCCCCTAGCCCTCACCCTAACTATAATCCCAACCCTAACTCTCATCCTAAACCTCACCCTATCACTAACCCTAACCCTCATCCTCACCATCACCCTAAGCCTAACCCAAACTCTCAAACTAACTCTAACCCTCACCCTCACCGTAACCCTTACCCTAACCCTCACGCTAAACCTAAATTTAACCCAAACCCTAACTCTCACCCTAAAGCTAACCCTAACCCTCACCCTAACCCTAATCCTCACCATCACCCTCAGCCTCAGCCTAAGCCTAAGCCTAATCCTAACCTTAACCCTAACCCTCACACTCACCCTAAGCCTAACCCTAATCCTAATTCTAACCCTAAGCCTAAATTGCACACTAAACCTAACCCTAACACAAACCCTAACCCTAACCCTAACCCTTACCTAATCCTCACCCCAACGTCACCCTCAGCCTAACCCTAAGCCTAACCATAAGACTAACCCTAAACCTCACTGTAATCCAAACCCTAATCTTAACCCTAACCCTAACCGAAACACTAACACTAACCCCAAACCTAACCCTAACGCTTACCCTAACCCTAACCCTAATCCTCAACCTCAATGTCACCCTAACCCAAACAATAACCCTAACCCTCACCCTAATTCTAAGCCTAACCCTAACCCTAACCCTCACACTCACCCTCACCCTAACCCTAATCCTAAACCTAACCCTCACCCTAGCCCTCAAACTGACCCTAATACTAACCCTAAACCTAATCCTAAACCTCACACTAACCCTAACCTTAACCCTCACACTAACCCTAACCCTAAACCTAAACCTCACCCTAACACTAAAACGAATCCTCACCTTCACCCTTACTCTCAACTTAACTCTAACCCTTAACCTAACAATAAACCTAAACCTAAACCTAACCCTAACTATCACACTCACCATAACTCTAAACCTTACCCTAACACTAAACCTCACCCTAATCCTCACCCTCACCCTCACCCTAACTCAAACACTAATCCTCACCCACACCCTCACCCTCAGCCTAAACCTAAGCCTAAACCTAACCCTAACCCTAACCATCACCTTAACCCTTACCCTAACCCAAACCCTAACCCTGAACCAAAACCTAATCCTCAGCCTCACCCTCACCCTAACCCAAACCCTAACCCTTACCCTCACCCTACCCCTAAATCTAACCCTAACCCTAACCCTCACACTAACCCTCACCATAACCATAATCCTATACCTAACCCTAACCCTAAACCTAGGCTTCATATTAACCCTCAGCCTAGCCCTCACGCTAACCCTAATCCTAACCCTAAACCTTATCCTAACCCTCAGCCTAACCCTACCCATAACCCTCACCTTTACCTTCAGCCTCACTTTAACTCTAACTTGAACCCTAACAATAACACTAATCCTAAACCTAAACCTAACCCTAACCCTAACCCTATACCTAATCCTACCACACACCCTCACCCTAACCCTAATCCTAACCATAGCACTAAACCTCACCCTAAACCTCACACTAACCCTAACACTAATCCTCAATCTAACCCTTACCCTCACCCTATAACCTAACCCTCACCCTTACCCTAACACTAACCCTAACCATAACCATAATCATAACCCTCAACCTCAGCCTCACATTCACAGCAAACATAACCCAAACCATAACACTAACAATAACCCTAACCCTCACCCTAATCCTAATCCTAATCCTACCCCTAAACCTCACCCTAGTCCACACCCTAAACCTAAGCCTAAGCCTAACCCTCACCCTAACTCTCACTCTAACCCTAACCCCAAACCTCAACCGAAACCTAACCCTCAAACTCACCCTCAGCCTAACTCTAATCCTAACATTAACCCTCAAACACACAGTCACCTTAATCCTAGACCTAATCCTAACTTTAACCCTAACCCTCACCCTCACCCAAAACCTCACCCTAAGCCTAAACATAACCCTCACCCTCAGCCTCACATTCACAGCAAACTTAACCCAAACCATAACACTAACAATAACCCTAACCCTCACCCTCAACCTAACCCTAAACCTAAACCTAAACCTAACCCTAACCCTAACCCTAAACCTAAACCTGACCCTAACCCTAATCCTAACCCTCACCCTCACCTTCACAGTAACCATAACCCTAACCCTAACCCTTACAATAACCCTAACCCTAACCCTATACCTCATCCGAACCATATCCTTCACCCTAACCCTAACCCACACCCTAAAGCTTATCCTCACCTTAACCCTAAACCTCACACTCACCCTAACACTCAACCTAATCCTAATCCTAACCCTAAGCCTAACCCTCACCCTCACCCTAACCCTCACCCTAAACCTAATTCTAACAATAACCCTAACCCTAACCCTCACCCTCAACCTCACTCTAACCCTAACTCTAACCCTAAACCTCCTCCTCCACCCACCCTAAGCCTAACCCTAACCCTAAACATCACCCAAACCCTAACCCTAAACCTCACCCTCACCCTAGCCCTCACCCTAATCCTAATCCTAACACTAAACCTCACTCTAACCCTAACCTTAATCTTAATCCTAACCCTAATCCTAACCCTCACCCTCACCCTAACACTCACCCTAACACTAACCCTCACCCTCACTCTCATCCTAACCATAACTGTAACCCTAAACCCCACCTTCATCCTAATCCTCACCCTAAACCTAAACCTCCCCCCTACCCTAAACCTAAACCTCACCCTCAAATAGCACTAACCCTAACCCTAAACCTAACCCTAACACTCACCCTAATGCTAATGCTCACACTCAACCTCACCCTCAGCGTAACCCTAAGCCTAACCTTAAACCTAACCCTAACACAAATATTCACCCTCACCTTTACCCTAATCCTAAGCCTCCCCCTAATTCTCACCCTAACCATAACCCTAACACTAACACTACCCCTAACCCTCAACCAAACCCTCACCCTAACCCTAACTCTAACCCTAAACCTCACCCTCACCCTAAACATAACTCTAACCCAAACCCAAACCCTAAACTTCACCATAAAACTAACCCTCAACCTCACCCTCAGCCTAAAACTAAACCTGACCCTAACAATAACCCTAACACTAATCCTAACCCTCACCCTAACCATAATGATCACCCTAACCCAAAACCTAACCCTAACACTTACCCTCACCCTAAAACTAACCCTAACCCTAACACTAACCCTCACACTAACCCTAACCCTAAGCCTAACCCTAAACCTCACCGTAACCCTAACCCTAATCCTAAAGAGAATTAACCCTAACCCTAAATCTAACCCTAATCCTCAGCCTCACCCTCACCGTAACCCAAACCCTAACCCTAAACCTCACCCTAACCCTAAGCCTATATCTAACCCTAAACCTCACCCTCAGCCTAACCCTAACCCTGACCCTCACCCTAAACCCCAACCTATCCCTAACCGACACCCTCAACCTCACCATAACTCTAACCCAAACCCTGAAACTAACACTAACCCTAACCCTAACCATCACTTTAACCCTAATCCTCACCCCCAACCTCAGCCTCAGCCTAACCCTAAGCCTAACCATAACTCTCAGACTAACCCTCACTGAAACCCTAACCCTAACACTAACCCTAACCCTAAACCTTATCCTAACCCTAAACCTAAACCTCATTATAAGTTTCACCCCCACCCTACCCTAAACTCTAACCCGAACACTCACCCTAACCCTAAGCCCAACCCTAACCTTAACCCTAACCTTCACACTCACTCTACCCTAAATCTAATCCTAAACCTACCATTACTCCTAAACCTAACCCTCACCATAACCCTCACCCTAGCCCTCACACTAACCCTAATCCTAACCCTAAACCTCAAACTAACCCTAAATCTACCCCTAAACCTCAACCTCACCCTAACCCAAACTCTAACCCTAACACTAAACCTCACAATAAACCTAACCCTAACCCTCACCCTAACCCTAAACCTCACGATCACCCTCAGCCTAACCCTAAGCCTAACCCTAAACCTATCCCTAACACACACTCACCCTCACACTAACACTAATGCTAACCCTAACCATAACCCTCCCCGTAACTCTCACCCTAAACCTAACCTTAACACGAACAGTAAACCTAACCCTCAACTTAACCATCACCCTAACCCTACCTCTAAACCTAAACCTCACCATCATGTTAACCCTAACTCTAACCCTAACCCAAACCCTAAACCTCACCCTAACCCTAACCCTAACCCCCATCCTCACCCTCACCGTAACCATAACCCTAAACCTAACCCTAACAATAACCCTAAACCTATTCCGAACCCTCACCCTAACCATAACTCTCACCCTAACACAAACCATCACCCTATTACTTACCCTCACCCAAACACTAACCCTAACCCGAACAATAACCCTCACACTAATCCAAGCCCTAACCCTAACCCTAAATCTCAACCTAACCCAGACCATCTCCCTAACCCTAAAAATAACCCTCACCCTAACCCCCCCTTAAAGTTATATCTAACCCTCAACCATACCCTCACACTCACCCTAACCCTAAACCTAAACCCCACCCTAACCCTAACCCTAACCCTCACCCTCATGCTCAGCCAAAGCCTAAGCCTAAGCTTAACCCTAACCCTAACCCTCACCAAAACCCCAAACACTAACACAAACCGTAACTCTAACCCTAAACCTCACCCTCACCCTAAACTTAACACTAACCATAACCCTAAACCTAAGCCTCATCCTAACCCTAACCCTCACCCTCACCCTCACCGTAAGTGTAACCCTAACCCAAAACCTAACAATAACCCTAACACTAACCCTAAACTTCATCCTAACCATAACCTTCACCCTAACCCTATCCCTCACCCTAACACTTACCCTCATCCTAACACTAACCCTAACCCTAACACTAACCCTCACACTAAACCTAACCCTCACAATAACCCAAAACCTCACCCTAACCCTAAACCTCACCCTGAACCTAGCCCTCAACCAAACCCTAACCCTCATCCTCACCCTAAAACTCACACTAACCATAACACGAATCCTCAATCTAACCCTCAAACTCACCCTAACCGTAACCCTCACCTTTGCCCTAAACCGCACGCTCAGCCTAACCCTCACCTTTACCCTTACCGTGACCCTGAACCTCACCCTGACCCTAACCCTAATCCTCATCCTATCACTCACCCTAATGATAACACAAACCATCACCCTAATCCTAACCGTCACCCACACCCTCAGCCTCAACCTAACCCTAAGCCTAAGCCTAACCCTAACCCTAACCCTCACCCTCACCCTAGCCCTCACCCTAACAATAATCCGAAACCTAACCCTCATCCTAACACTTAACCTAACTATAACCCTAACCATCTTTCTAAACCTAATCCTCATCCCCACCCATAACCTCAGCCTAACCTAAGCCTAAGCCGAACCCTAACCCTAACCCTCACAATCACCCTCACTGTAAACCTTATCCTAAAACTAACCCTAATCCTAACATTATACCTCAACATAACCCTCACCCTAACCCTAACCCTAACCCTAACCCTAACCCTCCCCCTAACCGTAACTCTAACCCTAAACCACACCCTCACCCTGTCCATAACCCTTACACTAAACCTCACCCTAACCCTGGTCCTAAACCTCACCGTTACCCTCACCCTCACTGTAACTCTAACCCTATCCCTAATACTAACCCTCACCCTCACCCTAACCCTAACCCTAACCCTAACTCTCACCCTCACCATAACGCTAACCCTAAACCTAACCCTAAACCTCACCCTAATGCTAACCCTAACCCTCACCCTCACTCTAACCCTCATCCTAACACTAATGCTAACCCTAAACCTCACCCTCACCCTCATGCTCGGCGTAAGCCTAAGCCTAAGCCAAAGATTAACCCTGACCCTGACCCTCACCCTAACCCTAACCCTACCCGTAACACTAACCCTAACACTAACCCTCACACTAACCCTCGCCCTAACGCTAATTGTAAACCTAAACCTCACCCTCACCCTAACCCTAACCCTCACCTTCACCCTCACCCTCTGCCTAATATTAAACCTAAACCTAACCCTAACCCTAACCCTAACAAGAAGAGTAACCCTCAACCTAACTGTCACCCTAAACCTAACCCTAACCCTCACCCTCACAATAACCCTAACCCTAACCCTTAACCTAACCCTTAGCCTAACCATAACCCTCACCCTTACAGTAACCCTCACCCTCAGCCTAACACTCACCTTTAACCTTAACGACACCCGCAACCTAACCCTCACCCTAAGCCTAAACTTAACTGAAACCTAACTCTCACCATAACCTTAAACCTAACCCTCACCTTAACCCTAAACCTAACCCTCACCCTCACCCTCAGCCTAACCCTAAGGCTAACCCTAAACCTAAACCCTAATCCTCACACTGACCTTCTCCCTAACCCCAATCCTAATCCTAACCCTAACCCTAACACACACCCTAACCCTAACCATCACCCTAAACCTAACCCTAACACTAACCCGAACCCTCACCCTAAAACTCACCCTAACCCTATCTCTAACACTAAACTACAAACTCACAGTGACCCTAACCCTAAACCTAACCCTAAACCTCACCCTAACCCTAACCCTAAACCTCACCCTCACCCTAGCCGTCACCCTAACCCTAATCCTAAACCTAACCCACATCCTAACCCTCAACCTAACCCTAAACCTAACCCTCACCCTAACCCTAAACCTCACACTCAACCTAACCCTCAGGCTAACCCTAAGACTAACCCTAAACGTAACCGTAACCCACACACTCACTCTCACCCTAACACTAACTATAACCCTAACCCTAAATTTAAACCGAACCCTAACACTCACCCTAACCCTAACCCTAACCATCATCCTAACACACAACCTAACCCTATCCGTATCCATCACCCTAACCCCAACCCTCACCCTCAGCCTAACCCTAAGCCTAAGTATAACTCTAACCCTAACCCTCAACCTCACCCTAAACCTAATCCTAACCCTAACCTTCATCCTAACCCTCACCATAACCCTAACCCTAACCATCATCCAAAACCTATCCTTCACCTCCACCCTCACCCTCAGCTTAACCCTAAGCCTAAGCCTAAACCTAACCCTAACCCTCACCCTCAGCCTCACTCTCACCCTAACCCAAATCCTAACCCTAACCCTCACCCTAACTCTAAGCCTAACCCTAATGCTAGCCCTCACCCTAAACCTAATCCTAACCCTAAACCTCATCCTAACCCTCACCCTAACCCTAACCCTAAACCTCACCCTCATGCTCCGCCTAAGCCTAAGCCTAAGCCTAAGCCTAAGCCTAACCCTAACCCTCACCCTATCCCTAACCTTAACACTATCCCTAACTCTAACCCTAAACCTCACCCTCACCCTAACCCTAACTGACCCTAACCCTAAACCTAAGCCTCATCCTAATCCTATCCCTCACCCTCACCTTCACTGTAAACCTAACTGTAACACTAAACCTAACAAAAACCCTAAACCTAACCCTAACCCTCACCCTAATCATAATCTTCACCCTAACCTTAACCCTCATCCTAACATTTACCCTCATCCTAACACTAACCCTAACCCTAACAATAACACTAACCCTAACCCTAACCCTAAACCTAAACATAAACCTCACCCTCAGCCTCACCCTCACCGCAAACCTAACCCTAAACATAACACTAACAATAACCCTAACCATAACCCTAAAACTCACACTCACCCTCACCCTAACGCAAATCCTAAACCTAACCCCATCCCTAACCCGAACCCTCACCCTAACCCTCACACTAGCCCTCACCCTAAACCTAATCCTAACCCTAAACCTCATTATAAACCTCACCCCAAACCTAACCCTCATCCTAAACCTAACCCTAACCATAACCCTCATGGTTGGCCTAAGCCTAAGCCTAAGCCTAAGCCTAACCTTAACCCTTACCCTCACCCTATTCCTAACCCTAACCCTAACCCTAACCTAAACCTAACAATAACACTAAGCCTAACCCTAACCCTCACCGTAAGCATAACCCTCACCCTAACCCTAACCCTCACCCTAATATTTACCCTCACCCTAACACTAACCCTGACTCTAACACTAATGCTTACACTAACCCTAACCATCACCCTAAACCTAAACCTCACCCTAACCCTAACCCTAACCCTAAACCTAATTCTAACCCTCAACCTAACCCTAACACTGACCCCAACGTAACCCTAACCCTAACTCTCACCCTAAACCTAAACCTCATCCTAACCCTAACTCTCACCCTCACCCTAACCCTAACACTAATCCTAACCTTAAACCTCACCCTATACCTCACCCTAACCCTAACTCTAACGCTAAACCTGACACTCGCCCTAACCCTCACCCTAACCCTAAAACTCACCCTCACCCTAGCCTTCACCCTAACCCTAATCCGAACCTTAACCCTCATTCTAACCCTCACCCTAACCCTAAACCTAACCATCAACCTAACCCTAAACCTCACCCCTAACCTCACCCTTAGTCTAACCCTAAGCCTAACCCTAAACCTAACCCTAACCCAGACACTCACCCTCAACCTTACCCTAACCCTAACCCTCATCCTAACCCTAACCCTCATCCTCAACCTCACCCTTAGCCTAACCCTAAGCCTAACCCTAAACCTAAACCTAACACACACACTCACCCTCACCCTTATGTTAATCCTAACCCTAACCCTAACCCTCACCCTCACCCTAGCCTTCACCCTAAACCGAATCCTAAACCTAACTCAAACTCTAACCATAACCCTAACCCTAAACCTCACCCTAAACCTAACCCTTACCCTCACCCTCACTGTAAGGGTAACCCTAATCCTAACCCTAACAATAACCGTAACCCTAACTCTTACCCTCACCCTAACCATAACAATCACCCTAAACATAACCCTCATCCTAACCCTAACCCTCACATTAACCCTAACCCTCACCTTAACCCTAACCCTAACATTAACCCTAACCCTAAACCACACCCTCAGCCTCACCCTAACCCTAACCCTAAACCTAAACCTCACCCTCACCCTCACCCTAACACTCACCCTCACCCTAGCGCTCATCCAAACCCTAATCCTAACCCTAAACCTCATCCTAAACCTCCCCTTAACCCTATGACTAACCCTCACCCTAACCCTAACTTTCTCACCCTCAACCTCACCCTCAGCCTAACCCTAAGCCTAACCCTAAACCTAACCCTAACACACACACTCACCCTCAGCCTAACCCTAAGTGTATACCTAAAACTAACCCTAACTCTCTCCCTCAGCCTCACCCTAACCCTAATTCTATCCCTAAATCTCACCCTCACCCTACCCCTAATGCTAAACCTTAACCCTAACCCAAAGCCTAACCCAAACCCTCCCCCTAACTCTCACCCTAACCCTAACACTAACACTAACGCTAACTCTAACCCTAAAACTAAACCTCAACCTAACCCTAACCCTATCCCTCACCCTAACCCTCACCCTCACACTCAGCCTAACCTTAAGCCTAACCCTAATCCTAACCCTAACCCTCACACTCACCCTAACCCTAACCCTAATCCTAATCCTAACCCTATCCCTATCCCTCACCCTCACACTAACACTCACCCGAACCCTAACCCTAACACTAACCCTAACCCTAACCCTCACTATCAACCTCACCCTCAGCCTAACCCTAAGCCTAACGCAAAACCTAACACTCTCACACACTCACCCTCACCCTAACCCTAATCCTAAACCTAAACGTAACCATAAACCTCCGCCTAACTCTCACCCTAACGCTAACCCTAACACTAACCCTAACCCTCAACCAAACCCTCACCCTAACCCTAGCTCTAACCCTAAACCTCACCCTCAACCTAAACCTAACTCTAACCCTAACCCAAACCCGAAACCTCACCCTAAGCCTAACCCTAAACCTCATCCTCACCTTCACCCTAACCCTAACTCTAACAATAACGCTAACCCTATTTCTCACCCTAACCCTAACCCTAAACCTCACCTTCACCTTCACCCTCACAGTAACCGTAACCCTAACCCTAGCAATAACCCTTACCCTAACCCTAAACCTCACCCTAACCATAACCCTCACCCTAACCCTAAAACTCACCCTGAAACATACCTTCAAACTAACACTAACCCTCACACTAACCCTAACCCTAACCATAACCCTAAACCGCACCCTAACACTAAGCCTAACCCTAACATTCACCCTAACCCTAATTCTAACCCTAACCCTCACCCTAACCATAAATCTCATCCTCACCATAAACCTCACACTAACCCTAACCCTAATCCTAAATCTAACCCTCACCCTCACAATAACCCTAACCCTAACCCTTAACCTAACCCTTAGCCTAACCATAACCCTCACCCTTACAGTAACCCTCACCCTCAGCCTAACACTCACCTTTAACCTTAACGACACCCGCAACCTAACCCTCACCCTTAGCCTAAACTTAACTGAAACCTAACTCTCACCATAACCTTAAACCTAACCCTCACCTTAACCCTAAACCTAACCCTCACCCTCACCCTCAGCCTAACCCTAAGCCTAACCCTAAACCTAACCCTAATCCTCACACTGACCTTCTCCCTAACCCCAATCCTAATCCTAACCCTAACCCTAACACACACCCTAACCCTAACCATCACCCTAAACCTAAACCTAACACTAACCCGAACCCTCACCCTAAAACTCACCCTAACCCTATATCTAACACTAAACTACAAACTCACAGTGACCCTAACCCTAACCCTAACCCTAAACCTCACCCTAACCCTAACCCTAAACCTCACCCTCACCCTAGCCGTCACCCTAACCCTAATCCTAAACCTAACCCACATCCTAACCCTCAACCTAACCCTAAACCTAACCCTCACCCTAACCCTAAACCTCACACTCAACCTAACCCTCAGGCTAACCCTAAGACTAACCCTAAACGTAACCGTAACCCACACACTCACCCTCACCCTAACACTAACTATAACCCTAACCCTAAATTTAAACCGAACCCTAACACTCACCCTAACCCTAACCCTAACCATCATCCTAACACACAATCTAACCCTATCCGTATCCATCACCCTAACCCCAACCCTCACCCTCAGCCTAACCCTAAGCCTAAGCATAACTCTAACCCTAACCCTCAACCTCACCCTAAACCTAATCCTAACCCTAACCTTCATCCTAACCCTCACCATAACCTTAACCCTAACCATCATCCAAAACCTATTCTTCACCTCCACCCTCACCCTCAGCTTAACCCTAAGCCTAAGCCTAAACCTAACCCTAACCCTCACCCTCAGCCTCACTCTCACCCTAACCCAAATCCTAACCCTAACCCTCACCCTAACTCTAAGCCTAACCCTAATGCTAGCCCTCACCCTAAACCTAATCCTAACCCTAAACCTCATCCTAACCCTCACCCTAACCCTAACCCTAAACCTCACCCTCATGCTCCGCCTAAGCCTAAGCCTAAGCCTAAGCCTAAGCCTAACCCTAACCCTCACCCTATCCCTAACCTTAACACTATCCCTAACTCTAACCCTAAACCTCACCCTCACCCTAACCCTAACTGACCCTAACCCTAAACCTAAGCCTCATCCTAACCCTATCCCTCACCCTCACCTTCACTGTAAACCTAACTGTAACACTAAACCTAACAAAAACCCTAAACCTAACCCTAACCCTCACCCTAATCATAATCTTCACCCTAACCTTAACCCTCATCCTAACATTTACCCTCATCCTAACACTAACCCTAACCCTAACAATAACACTAACCCTAACCCTAACCCTAAACCTAAACATAAACCTCACCCTCAGCCTCACCCTCACCGCAAACCTAACCCTAAACATAACACTAACAATAACCCTAACCATAACCCTAAATCTCACACTCACCCTCACCCTAACGCAAATCCTAAACCTAACCCCATCCCTAACCCGAACCCTCACCCTAACCCTCACACTAGCCCTCACCCTAAACCTAATCCTAACCCTAAACCTCATTATAAACCTCACCCCAAACCTAACCCTCATCCTAAACCTAACCCTAACCCTAACCCTAACCCTAAACCTAACAATAACACTAAGCCTAACCCTAACCCTCACCGTAAGCATAACCCTCACCCTAACCCTAACCCTCACCCTAATATTTACCCTCACCCTAACACTAACCCTAACTCTAACACTAATGATTACACTAACCCTAACCATCACCCTAAACCTAAACCTCACCCTAACACTAACCCTAACCCTGACCTCACCCTAGCCCTCACCCTAACTCTAAACCTCATTCTCACCCTAAACCTCACACTAACCCTAACAATAATCCTCAATCTAACCCTTACCCTCACCCTAACACTAAACCTAACCCTCAACCTAACCCTAAACCTCACCATACCGTAACCCTCACCCTCAGCCTAACCCTCAGCTTTGCCCTTACCTTTACCCCCACCATAAACATCACCCTAACCGAACCCTCATCCTAACCCTCACCCTTCCCCTACCTCTACCCCTAAGCCTCAACCTCACTGTAACCCTAACTCTAACACTAACACTAAACCTCACCCTAACCAGAAATCTCACCCTCACCCTCACCGTAACCGTAATCCTAACGCCAAACCTAACAATAACCCTATCCCTAACGCTAACCCTCACCCTAATCATAACCTTCACCCTAACCCTCACCCTCACCCTAACCCTCATCCTCACCCTGAACCTCACACTAATCCTAAACCTAATCCTCAATCTAACTCTCACCCTAACCCTAAACTTAACCCTTAACCTAATCCTAAACCTAACCCTAATCCTCACCGTTTTCTTAACTCTCACCCTCAGCCTAAACCTCACCTTTAACCTTACCATCATCCTCACCCTAACCCTAAACCTCATCCTAACCCTCAACCTCACACTAAACCTAACACTAACCATAATCCTCAATCTAACCTTCACCCTAACCCTAAACCTCACCCTCACCGTAGCCCTCACCCTAATCCTAATCCTAACACTAACCCTCATCCTAATTCTTACCCTAACCCTAACCCCAACCATCACTCTAACCCTAATCCTCAACCCCACCTTCAACCTCACCCTAACCCTAAGCCTAAGCCTAACCCTAACCCTAACCCTAACATACCCTCACAGTAACCCTAATCCTAACCCTAAACCTAACCCTAACCCTAACTCTAACCCTCACCCTCACCCTAGCCCTAACCCTAACCCTAATTCTAACCCTCCCCCTCACCTTAACCCTAAACCTTAACCTAACCCTTAACCCTAAACTCACACTCACCATAACAATTACCCTAATCCTAAACCTAACCTTAAGGCTAACCCTCACCCTCACCCTAATCCTCACTGTAACCCTAACTCTAACACTAACACTAACCTTAACCCCAACCCACACCATCAGCCTCACCCTAAACCTAACTCTAACCATAAACCTCACTCTCATCTTAAGCCTAACCCTAACCTTAACCCTCAAACTAACCCTAACGCTCACCCTCACTGTAACCCTTACCCTAACTCTCACCCTAACCCTTAACTTAACCCGAGCCCTAACTCTCACCCTAACTCTAACCCTAAACCTCACCCTAACCCTAAGCCTCAACCTCACCCTCAGCCTAACCGTAACCCCAACCCTAACCCTCACACTCACCCTAACCTTAACCCTAATCCTAATAGTAAACCTAACCCTAACCCTCACCCTCACCCTAACCATCACCTTAAGCCTAACCCCAACATTAATCGTAACCAAAACCCTTACCCTAAACCTCACCCTAACACTAACCCTACCCATCCCCCTCAGCCTAGCCCTCAACCTAACACCAACCCTCATCCTCACCCTAAACCTCACACTAACCCTAACACTAATCCTCAATCTAAACCTCAACCTCACACTAAACCTAACCCTAAACCTCACCCTAACCCTAACCCACACCCTTAACGTAACCCTTATCCTTAGCCTTAACCCTCACCTTTAAACTTACCTTCACTCCCACCCTAACCCTCACCCAAACCCTAACCGTAACCCTAACCCTAACTCTACCCCTAAACCTCACCATCAGGCTAACCCTAACTCTAATCCTAACCCTAACACTAAACCTCACCCTAACTCTAATCCTAACCCTAACACTAAACCTCACCCTAACCCTAAACCTAACCCTCACCCTCAACCTCATCCTCAGTCTAAACTTAAGCCTAAGCCTAACCCTTAACCTAACCCTCACCCTCACCATAGCCTCACCCTAAACTGAATCCTAACCCTAACCCTCATCCTAACCCTCACACTAAACCTAAACCTAACCATCACCATAAACCTAATTCTCACCCCCCCTCACCCTAAGCCTAAGCCTAACCCTAACCATCACACTCACCCTCACCCTAACCCTAATCCTAACCATAACCCTAACCCTAACCCTAAACCTCAACCTAACACTCACCCTAACCTTAAGCCTAACACTAAACCTAACCCTAACCCTCGTCCTAACCCAACAAGTAACCCTAAATCTAACCCTAAACCTCATCCTCACCCTAAACCTAATACTAACCCTAACCCGAACAATATCACTAATACTAACGAGAAACAGAACCCTAATGCTAAACCTAACCCTAATTCTAACAATCACCCTTACGCTAACACTAATCCTAACCAGAAACCTAAACCTAACCCTAACCCTCAACCTCACTGTAAACCTAAACCTCATCCTAACCCTCATCCTAACCCTGACCCTAAACCAAAACCTTACCCTAAAACTAACCCTAACCCTCAACCTCACCCTAGCCCTCACTCTAACCCTAATCCTAACCCTAATGCTCACCCTAACCCTAAACTTAACCGAACCCTAACTCTCACCCTAACCCTATTCCTAAGCCTCACCCTAACCCTAACCCTCACCCTCACCCTCAACCTCAGCCTAACCCTAAGGCTAAGCCTAACCCTAACCCTAACTGTCACACTCACACTAACCCATATCCTAATCCTAATCCTAACCATAAGCCTTAACCTCACCCTATCCCTAACCCTAACCCTAACCCTAACTTTCTCCCTAACTCTAAACCTAAACCTCACCCTAAACCTAACCCTCACCCTCACCCTCATCCTCAGCCTAACCCTAAGCTTAAGCTTAAACCAAACTCTAAAACTCAGCCTCACCCTAACCCTAACCCTCACCCTAAAGCTTACCCTAAACCTAACGCTAAACTTCACCCCCACCCTAGCCCTCACCCTAACCCAAATCCTAATCCTAACCCTCGTCCTAACCCTCCCCAAAACCCTAACCCTATCTCTCACCCTAACCCTAACCCTCACCCAAATCCTCATCCTTAGCCTAACCCTAACCCTAACCCTAAACCTCAACCTAACCCTCCACCTAAACCAAACCCTCAACCTCACCCTAACCCTAACCATCATCCTCAACCTCACCTTCACCCTAAACCTAACCCTAAACCTCACATTAACCCTAACCCTAACCCTCACTCTCAGCCTCACCCTAACCCTAACTCTAACCCTAAACTCACCCTCTCACTAACACTAACCCTAACCTGAAATCTAAACCTCATCATAACCCTAACCCTAAACCTCTCCCTCACCTTACCCCTTACACCAAACCTAATCCTAAACCTAACCCTAATCCTATCCCTTATCCTAACACTAACCCTTACCCTCCCTCTAAATCTCACCCTCAGCCTAATCCTCACGTTTACCCTTACCTTCACCCCGACCCTAACCCTCACCCTCACCCTAACCCTAACCTTAACCCTAACTCTACCCCTAAACCTCACCCTCTGGCTAACCTTAACTCTAATCCTATCCCTAACAATAAACCACACCCTAACCCTAACCCTAACCCTCACCCTCACCCTAGCCTCACCCTAAACCGAATCCTAACCCTAACCCTCATCCTAACCCTCACACTAAACCTAAACGTAACCATCACCATCACCCTAATTCTCACCCCCCTGCACTCTCAGCCTAACCCTACGCCTAAGCCTAACCCTAACCATCACACTCACCCTCACCCTAACCCTAATCCTAAACCTAACCCTAACCTTAACCCTAAACCTCAACCTAACACTCACCCTAACCTTAAGCTTAACAGTAACCCTAACCCTAACCCTCGTCCTAACCCAACATCTAACCCTAAATCTAACCCTAAACCTCAAATTCACCCTAACCCTAATACTAACCCTAACCCTAACAATATCACTAATCCTTACAATAAACATAACCCTATTGCTAAACCTAAACCTAATTCTAACTATCACACTCACCCTAACCCTAATCCTAACCCTAACCCTCACACTAACTCTAACCCTAAACCTAAACCTTACCCTAACACTAACCCTAAACCTCAGCCTCACCCTAGCCCTCACCCTAAACCGAATCCTAACCCTAATGCTCACCCCAACCCTAAATTTAACCGAACCCTAACTCTCACCCTAACCCTAACCCTAAGCCGCACCCTAACCCTAGTCCTCACCCTCACCCTTACCCTCAGCCTAAACCTAAGGCTAAGCCTACCCTAACCCTAACTGTCACACTAACCCTAACCCATATCATAATCCTAATCCTAACCCTAAGCCTTAATCTCACCCTCACCCTAAACCTCACCCTAATCCTAAAGCTCATCCTCACCATAACCCTAACCCTCACCCTCAACGTCACCCTCAGCCTAATCCTAAGCCTAAGCTTAACCCTAACTCTAAATCTTAGCCTCACCCTAACCCTAACCCTAACCCTAAAGCTTCCGCTAAACCTAAACCTAAACCTCACCCTTACCCTAGCCCTCACCCTAACCCTAATCCTAACCCTAACCCTCATCCTAACCCTCCTCAAAACCCTAAAACATTCCCTCAACCTAAACCTATCCCTCACCCACATCCTCATCCTTTGCCTAACCCTAACCCTAACCCTAACTTCAACCTAACCCTCCACCTAAACCAAACCCTCAACCTCACCCTAATCCAAACCCTCATCCTCAAACTCACCTTCACCCTAAACCTAACCCTAACCCTCACACTAACACTAAACCTAACCCTCACTCTCAGCCTCACCCAAACCTTAACTCAAACCCTAAACCTCACCCTCTCACTTAACCTAAACCTATCCCGAACCCATAATTTCACCATAACCCTAACCCTAAACCTCACCCTCACCTTAGCCCTTACACCAAACCTAATCCTAACCCTAACCCTAATCCTATCCCTTACCCTAACACAAACCCTTACCCTCCCTCTAAATCTCAAACTAACCCTAACCCTAACACTAACCCTAACCCTAACCCTCAACCTAACCCTCACCCTAACCCTGACTCTAACCCTAAACTTCACCCTCACCCTAACCCTAACTCTAACCCTAACCCAGACCCTAAACCTCACGCTAACCCTAACTCTAACCCTCACCCTCACCCTCATTCTTGCCCTCACCCTAACCCTAATCCTAACCCTAACCCTAACCCTAACCCTAAACCTAAACCTCACCCTAACACTAACCCTAACCCTCACCCTCACCCTAGCCCTCAACCTAACCCTAATCCTACCCTAATCGTAACTCTAACCCTCATCCTAACTCTAAAACTATACCTCACCCTACCCTAACCCTAACCCTCAAACTAACCCTAACACTCATGCACAATTTAAGCCTAACCCTAAACCTCACCCTAAACCTAAAATAACCGGAACCCTAACTCTCACCCTAACCCTAACCCTAACCCATACACTAACCCTAACCCTCACCCTCACTCTCAGTGTAATCCTAAGCCTAAGCCTAACCCTAACCCTAACCCTCACACTCACACTAACCCTTACCCTAATCCTAATCCTAACCCTAACCATGACCCTAACCCTCACCCTCAACCTTAGCCTCACCTTAACCCTAACTCTAACCCTAAACCTCATCCTCAACCTAACCCTAACCCTAACCCTAGCCCTCACCCTAACCCTAATCCTAACCCTCACCCTCATCCTAACCTTCCCCATAACCCTAACCCTAACCGTCACCCTAACCCTAACCCTCACCCTCACATTCACCCTCAGCCTAATCCTAACCCTAAACCTAAGCCTACCCCTAAACCTAACCCTAACCCTCACAGTCACCATCAACCTGAGCCTCACTGTAACTCTAACCCTAACCCTAACCCTAACCCTCACCCTAACCCTAACCCTAAACCTCCCCCTAACCCTAACCCTCCCCCTAACTCTATATCTAACCCTAAACCACTCCCTCACCCTAACCCTAACACTAACCCTAACCCTAACCCTCACCCGAATTCTCTCCCTAACCCTATATCAAACCCTAAACCTCAACCTCACCCTAACTGTAAACTTAACCCTAACCCTATACCCCATCAAAACCCTAAACCTAACCCTCACCCGCACCCTCACCCTCACTGTAACTCTAACCCTAACCCTAACAATGACACTAACCCTAAAATGAAACATCTCCCTAACCGTAATCCTCATCCCCAACCTCACCCTCTGCCTAACCCTAAACCTAAGCCTAATCCTCACCCTAACCATTACACTCACCCTCATCCTAACTCTAATCCTAAAACTAACCCTATCCCTAAACCTCAACCTAACCCTAACCCTCACCCTAACCCTAACACTAACGCTAACCCTAAACCTCACACTAACCCTCCCCCTAACCCTATCTGTAACGCTAAATCTCACCCTCAACCTAACCCTAACCCTAACCCTAAACCTCACCCTAACCCTAACCCTCAACTTCACCCTCAACCTCATCATAAGTCTAACCCTAACCCTAACAATAATAATAACCATAACCCTAACCCTAAACATAACCCTCAACCTCAGCCTCACCCTCACTACAAACTTAACCCTGACCATAACACTAACAATAACCCTAACCCTAACCCTAAACCTAATTCTAATCTTTACCCCCACCCTCACCCTCAGCCTAAACCTAACCCTAACCCTAAACCTAACCCTCACCGTAACCCTAACACAAACCCCAACACTGACACTAACCCTAACCCTAAACAAAACTCTAAACCTAACACTAAACCTAACCCTAATTCTCAGCCTCACCCTCATCCTAACCCAAACCCTAACCCTAACCATCACCCTAAACCTAAGCCTAACCCTAATTCTTACCTTCACCCTAAACCTAATCCTAACCCTAACCCTCACCCTAACCCTAACCCTAACCCTCCCCCTCATGCTCGGCCTAAGCCTAAGCCTAACCCTAACCCTAACCCTAAACCTCACCCTATCCCTAACCCTAAGACTACCCCTAACTCTAATCCTAAACCTCACCCTCACCCTAACCCTAACTCTGATCATAACCCAAACCTAACCCTCATACTAACCCTAACCCTCAACCTCACCTTCACCATAACCCTACCTGTAACCCTAAACCTAACAAAAACCCTAAACCTAACCCTAACCCTCACCCTACTCATAAACCTCACCCTAACCTTAATCCTCACCTAACATTTACCCTCACCCTAACACTAACCCTAAGGATAACACTAACGCTCACACTAACCCTAACCATCCCCCTAACCCTAAACCTCACCCTAACATAAACCCTAACCCTTACCCTAATCCTAATCCTAACCCTATCCCTAACCCTCCCCCTCAGCATCACCTTAACCCTAATTCTAACCCTAAACCTCACCCTCAACCTAACCCTAAAGCTAACCCTAACACTAAAACTCATCCTCATCCTAACCCTAAACCTCACCCTCACCCTAACCCTAATTCTATCCCTAACGCTCATGCTAACCTTCCTCATAACCCTAATCATAACCCTTACCTTAACACTAACCCTCACCCTCACCCTCAGCCTAACCCTAAGCCTAACCCTAAGCCTAACCCTAAACCTAATACTAAACCTCACACTCACTCGCACCCTCACCCTCACTGTAACTCTAACCCTAACCCTAACCCTAAAACTCACCCTAATCCTAACCGTAACCCTCCCCCTAAACCTATATCTAACCGTAAACCTCACCCTCACCCTAACCCTAACACTAACCCTAAACCTAACCCTTACCCTAACCACCTCCATAACCCTATATGTAACCCTAAACCTCACCCTTACCCTAACAGTAACCCTAACCATAACCCTAAACCCCACCCTAAACCTAAACCTAAACCTCTACCGCACCCTCAGCTTCACCATAACTGTAACAATAACCCTAACAATAACACTAACCCTAACCCGGACCATCACCCTAACCCTAATCCTCACCCCCAACCTCACCCTCTGCCTAAGCCTAAGTCTAAGCCTAACCCTCACCCTAACCCTTACACTCACCCTCATTGTAACTCTAATCCTAAAGCTAACCCTATACCTAACCCTCAACCTCACCCTAACCCTAACACTAATGCTAACCCAAACCTCAACCTAAACCTCCCCCTAAACCTATCTGTAACCCTAAACCTCACCCTCAACCTAAACCTAACCTTAACCCTAACCCTAAACCTCACCCTCACCCTAACCCTCACCTTCACCCTCAACCTCAACATAAGTCTAACCCTAACCCTAACAATAACACTAACCCTAACCCTAACCATATCCATAACCCTCATCGTCAGCCTCACCCTCACTGGAAACTTGACCCTAACCATAACACTAACATTAACCCTAACCCTAACCCTAACACTAATCCTCACCCCCACCGTCACCCTCAGCCTAACCCTAACCCTAACCCCAACTCTAATCCTAAGCCCCACTCTAACCCTAAAACTAACCCTAACACTAACACTAACCCTAAACCAAACCCTAACCCTAACCCTAAACTTAAACCTAACCCTAACCCTAACCGTAAACTTAACCTGAAACCTAACCCTCACCCTAACCCTACAACTAACCCTCACCCTAACCCTAGCCCTCATCCTCACACTCACCCTCATCCTAACCCTAAGCCTAACCCTAACCGTAACCCTAACCCTCACACTCACCCTAACCTTTCCCCTAATCCTAATCCTAACACTAAGCCTAAACCATACCCTCACCCTAACGCTCACTCTAACCCTAACTCTAACACTAACCCTAAACCTAACCCTCAACCTCAGCCTCATCCTAACCCTAACTCTAACCCTAAACCTGCCCCTAACCCTAACTCTAACCATCACCCTAACCCTAATTCTCACCCACACCCTCACCCTCACCCTCAGCCTAATCCTAAGCCTAACACTAAACCTAACCCTCACACTCACCCTCACCATAACCCTAATCCTAATCCTAACCCTAACTCTAACCCTAACCCTAAACCTCAACCTAAACCTCACCCTAACCTTAACACTAACACTAACCATAACCCTAACCCTGGACCTAACCCTGTAACTAAACTTAAATATAACCCTAAACCTCACCCTCACCCTAACCCTAATCCTAATCATAACCCTAAACCAAACCGAAACCTTAACCCAAACCCTCACCCTCACCATAACTCTAACCCTAACCCTAAAAATAACACTAGTCCTAACCCTATACCTAACCATAACCCTAATCCTAATGCTAACACTCACCCTCACCCTAAGCCTAATCCTAACACTAACTCTCACCCTAACCCTAAACCTCACCCTGACCATAACGCTAACCCTCATCCTAACCTTCATCCTCACCCTAGCCCTCACCCTAACCCTAATCCTAACACTTACTCTCATCAAAACCCTCACCCTAAGCCTAACCCTCACACTCCCACTTACAATAACCCTAAATCTAACCCTAACACTAACCATAACCCTAAACTTCAAAGTAACCCTCACCTAACCTTAACCATAACACTTACTCTAACCCTCAACCTAAGCGTCCCCCTAACGCTAAATCTAACCCTAAAACTCACCCTCACACTAACACAAATCCTAACCCTTACCCTCATCCTAACCCTAATCCTCACCCTAAAGGTAACCATAACCCTCATACTAACCCTCACCCTAACATTAACCCTAACAATAAACCTTACAGTAACACTAACCCTAATCCTCAACCTCACCCTCGCCCTCACCCTTACCCTAATCATAACCCTAATCCTCATCCTAACCCTAACTTTAACCCTAACCCTTACCCTAAACCTAACCCTCACCCTAACTCTGAACTTAAACGAAAACTAACTCTCACCCTAACCGTAAACCTAAACTCACCCTCACACTCACCCTCAGCCTAATCCTAAGCCTCAGCCTAAACCTAACCCTAACCCTCACACTCACCCTAACCCTTACCCTAAACCTAATCCTAACACTAAGCATAACCCTCACACTCAGTCTAACCCTCACCGTAACCCGAAATCTAACACTAAACCTAACCCTAAACCTCAAGATCAGCCTCACCCTTACCCTAACTCTAACCCTAAACCTCACCCTCAGCCTAGCCCTAAGCCTAACCCTAAACCTAACCCAAACACACTCACTCACCATCACCCTAACCCTAATCCTAACCCTAACCCTAAACCTAAACTTCAACCTAACCCTCACCCTAACTATAAACCTAAACCTCACCCTCACCCTAAACCTAACTCTAACCCTAACCCAAACCATAAACCTCACCCTAACCCTAACCCTAACCCTTCAACCTCACCCTCAACATAACCATAAACCTAAACCTATCCCAAACAATAACCCGAAACCTAATCCTAACCCTCAACCTAACCATGACCCTCACCCTAACGCAAACCCTCACCCTAACATTTACACTTACCCTAACCCTAACCCTAACCCTAACACTAACCCTCACACTAACCCTAACCGGAATCTCACCCTAACCCTAACCCTAATCCTAACCCTCAACCAAACCATAAACCTCACACTCCACGTAACCCTAACCGTAACCCACACCCTAAACCTAAACTTAACTTGAACCCTAACTCTCACCCTAACCCTAATCCTAACCCTAACCCTCGCCCTCACCCTCACCATCAGCGTAACCCTAAGCCTAAACCTAACCCTAACCCTAACCCTCACACTCAACCTAGCCCTTACCCTAATCCTTATCCTAACCCTAACCCTAAGCCTCACCCTCAGCCTCACTTTAACCCTAACTCTAACCCTAATCCTAACCCTAACTCTCCTCCTAACCCTCCCCATAACCCTAACCCTAAACCTCACCATAACCCTAAACTCACCCTCATGCTCAGCCTAAACCTAAACCTAAACCTAACCCTAAACCTCACACTCACCCTAATCCTAACCCTAAATATCACCCTCACCCTAACCCTGACCCTCACCCTCACCCTCATCCTAACCCTAAGCCTAACCCTAACCCTTACCCGAATCCTCACACTCACCCTAACACTAAGCCTAATCCTACTAATAACCCTAACCCAAACCCTGACCCTCAACCTAACCCTCATCTTAAGAATAACCTTAACATTAATCCTAACCCTCAACCTCACCCTCAGCCTCACCATAAACCTAACTCAAACACAGAACCTAACCCTGAACCTAACCCTAACCCTAACCCTATCCCTAAACCTCATCCTAACCCTAACTCTAACCCTCACCCTCACCCTCACCCTAACACTAACCCTAACCCTAACACTCACGCTAACTCTAAAACTAACCCTCAAATTAACACTAACCATCACCCTAGCCCTAAACCCCACCGTAACACTAACCCTAAACCTCAACCTCACTCTAGCTCTCACCCTAACCCTTACCCTCATCCTCAACCTAAACCTCACACTAACCCTAACACTAATCCTCAATCTAACCCTCACCCTCACCCTGACCCTAATGCTAAACCTCACCCTAACCCTAACTCTCAACCATATCTTAACCCTCACCCTCACCCTAAACCTCACCTTTACCCTTACTGTCAACACCACCCTAACCCTAACCCTAAACCTAACCCTCACCCTATCCATAACTGTACCCCTAAACCACACCCTCACTCTAACCCTAACTCTAACCCTAACCCTAACACTAACCCTCACCCTAACCCTAACACTAAACATCACCCTAACCCTAATCCTCACCCCCACCCTCACACTCAGGCTAAAACTATGCCTAAGCCTAAGCCTAACCCTAACCCTAACCCACACCCTCACCCTCACCCTCACCATAACTCTAACACTAACCCTAACAATAACACTAATCCTAACCCTAAACCTAACCCAAACAATAACCATAACCCTAATGCTAACACTCAGCCTCACTGTAACCCTAATCCTAACCCTCACCATAACTCTCCCTCTTATCCTATATCTAACCCTCAACCTCATCCTCAACCTAACCCTAAACCTAACCTTAACTATGAACCCCACACTAACCCTAACCCTAAACCTCACCCGCAACCCCACTCACACGGTAAATCAAACCCTAACACTAACAATAACACTAACCCTAACCATCACCCTAACCCTAATCCTCACACCCACCCTCACCCTCAGCCTAACCCTAAGCCTAAGCCTAACCCTAACCCTAAACCTCACACTCAGCCTCACCCTAACCCTAATCCAAAACCTAATCCTATCCCTAAACCTCAAACTAAACCTCACCCTCAACCTAACCCTAACCCTAACCCTAAACCTCAACCTCAGGTGAACCCTAACCTTAACTCTAACCCTAAACCTCAACCTCACCCTAACCCCAACCCTAACCCTAACCCTAAACCTCACCCTAACCCTAACCCTAAACTTCACCCTCTCCCTAGCCCAAACCCTAACCCTAATCCTAACCCTAACCCTCATCCTAACCCTCCCCCTAACCCTAAACCTACCCTCACCCTAACCCTCAACTTAAGCATAACCCTAACATTAATCCTAACCCTAACCCTCATGCTCAGCCTCAACCTAAAACTGTCTCTAACCCTAAACCTCAACCTGACACTAACCTTAAACCTCACCCTCACCCAAGCCCTCACCCTAACACTAATCCTAACCCTACCCCTCATCCTAACCTTCATCAAAACACTATCCCTAACCCTCAGCCTCACCCTCATCCTAACGCTAATCTGAACCCTAACCCTCAACCTAAACCTAACCCTGACCCTCACCGTAACTCTTACCCTAACCCTCAACTAACCCGACATAAAACTCTTACCCTAAACCTAACCCTAACCCTCACCCTAACCCTCACCCTAAACCTCATGCTCAACCGAGCTCTCACCCGAACCCTAATCCTAACACTAACCCTCATCCTAACCCTCCCTCTAACCCTTAACATTACCCTCACCCTAACCCTAAACCTCACCCTCAACCTCACCCTCAACCTAACCCTAACCCTAACCCTAAACCTAAACCTAACACACACCCTCACCATCACCCTAACCCTAATCCTAACCCTAACCCTAATCCTAACCCTAACCCTCCCCCTAACTCTTAACCTAAGCCTAACCCTAACCCTAACAATAACCCTAACCCTAATCCTAACCCTCACCCTAACCAAAACCCTCAACCTAACCCAAACCCTCACCCTAACACTTAGCCTCACCCTAACACTAACCCTAACCCTAACAATAACCCTAAGCGTAACCTCACCAGAACCCTAAACCTAACCCTAAACCTCAACCTAACCCTAAACCTCATGCTCAAGGTAACCCTAAACCTAAACCTCACTCTAATCCTAAGATTAACCTGAACCTAAATCTCAACCTAACCCTAAAGCTGACACTAACCCTAACCCTCACACTCACCCTAACCCTTACTGTAATCCTAATCCTATCCATAACCCTAACCCTCACCCTCAGCCTCACCTTACCCTAATTCAAACCCTAAACCTCACCCTCTCTCTAACCTATGCCTAACCCTAAACCTCACCTTAACCCTTACCCTAATCCTAATCCTAACCCTAACACTAGCACTCACCCTCATCCACACTGTAAACTTAAGCATAACCCTAACCCTAACCCTAACCCTCAAGCTCACCCTAACCCTTACCCTAATCCTAATCCTAGCCCTAACCCTAACCCTAACCCTCAGCCTCACCTTAACCCTACTTCTAACACTAAACCTCATGCTCAACCTAACCCTAAACCTATACCTCACCCTAATCCTAACCTCACCCTCACCCACACCCTCAGCCTAAACCTAACCCTAACCCTCACACTCACCCTAACCCTAACCGTAATCCTAATCCTAACCCTAACCCTAACCCTCACCCTCACACTAACCCTCACCCTAAACCTAACCCTAACACTAACACTAACCGTAACCCTAACCCTCACCCTCAGCCTCACCCGAACCCTAACTCTAACCCTAAACCTCACCCTCACCCTCACCCTAACCCTAACCATAACCCTAACCCTCACCCTAACCCTAACCCTAAACCTCACCCTCACCCTAGCCCTTACCATAAACCTAATCCTAAACCTAACCCTCATACTAAGCCTCCCTCTAACTCTATCCCTCCCCATCAACCTCCCACTCTGCCTAACCCTAAGCCTAACCCTAAACCTAACCCTAACACACACAATCAGCCTCACCCTAACCCTAATCCTGACCCCCACCCTCACCTTCAGTCTAACCCTAACAATAACCCTAAACCGCACCCTAACCCTAAACTTCACCCTAACCCTCAACCTAACCGTAACTCTAAGCCTAACCCTAACAATAACACAAACCCTAACCCTAACAATAACCCTAAACATAAATCTCTCACTCAGCCTCAGCCTCACCGCAAACTTAACCCTAACCATAACACTAGAAATAAACCTAACACTAAGCCTAACCCTAAGGTTAACTCTAATCCTCAGCCCGACCCTCACCCTCAGGCTAACCCTAATCCTAAACCTAACCCTAACCCTAACCCTCACCCTCAGCTTCACCTTAACCCTACCTCTAACACTAAACCTCATGATCACCCTAACCCTAAACCTAACCCTAAACCTAAACCTCAACCTAACCCTAACCTCACCCTCACCCTCACCCTCAGCCTAACCCTAAATCTAACCATAACCCTCACACTCACCCTAACCCTAACCGTAATCCTAATCCTAAACCTGACCTTAAACCTCACCCTCACCCTAAACCTCATCCTAACCCTAATCGTAAGCCTAACCCTCAACCGAAACCTAACCCGAACCCTCACCTTAATCCTTACCCTAACCCTAAACATAACCCGAAACGTAACTCTCAACCTAAAACTAACCCAAACCTAAAACCTCACCCTAAACCTAACGCTAAACCTCACCCTTAACCTAGCCCTCACCCTAACCTTAATCCTAACCTTAACCCTCATCGTAACCCTATCCCTAACCCTTAAGCCAACACTCACCCTAAACCTAACCCTCAACCTCAACCTCACCCTCAGCCTAACCCTAAGCCTAACGCTAAACCTAACCCTAACACACACAATCACCCTCACACTAATCCAAATCCTAACCCTAACCCTCACCCTCACCCTCACCCTCAGTGTAACCAAAAGCCTGACCGTAACACTAACCCTAACCCTCACACTCACCCTAACCCTTACCCTAATCCTAATCCTACCCCTAACCCTATCCCTCACCCTCAGCCTCTCCTTAAACCTAACTCTAATCCTAAAACTCACCCTCACTTTTACCCTATCATTAACCCTAACCCTAAACCTAACCCTAAACCTCACCCTTATCTTAACCCTCACCCTCAGCCTAAAAGTCAACTTTACCCTTACCATCATCCTCACCCTAACCCACACCCTAACCCTAACCTCATCCTAACCCTCACCTTAACCTTAAACTTAACCATCATGCTAACACTAACCCTCACACTCAACGTCATGCTCAGCCTAACCCTAAGCCTAAGCCTAAGACTTACCCTAAACCTCACCCTCTCCCCAGCCCTCACCCTAACCCTAATCCTAACCATCACCCTAACCCTAATCCTCAACCCCACACTCACGCTCAGCCTAACCCTAACCCTAAGCCTAACCATAAACCGAACCCTCACACTCACCCTCACCCTAACCTTAATTCTAACCCTAACCCTAACCCTAACCTTAAAACTCAACCTAACCCTCACCCTAAACTTAAACCTAACACTAACCCTAACCCTAACCCTCGAACTAACCCTCCCCCAAACCTAAATCTAAACCTAAACCTCACTCTCACCCTAACCCTAATCCTAACCCTAACCCTAAACCTCACCCTAAAACTAACCCTAACCCTCACCCTCACCCTCACTGTAACTCTAACCCTAACCCTAACAATAACACTAATCGTAACCCTAACCCTAACCCTAACCCTAAGCCTAACCCTAATCCTAACACTCACCCTCACCTAACCCTAATTCTAACACTAACCCTCAACTTAACCCTAACCCTCACATCACTGTAACCCAAAATCTCATCCAGACCCTCACCCTAAATCTAACCCTAACCCTTAACCTCAACCTAACACAAACCCTATCCCTCAGCCTCAACCTAGCCCTCACCCTAACTCTAATCTGAACCCTAATCCTCATCTTCACACTCACCCTCACCCTAACCCTTACCCTAACCCTAATGGTCAACTTAAACCTAACCCTCACGCTCACCATAACCCTAACCCTAACCCTCACATTAACCCTAACCTTCACCCTCACCCTCACCCTCAGCCTAAACCTAGCCTAACCCTAACCCTAACCCGAACCCTCACACTCACCCTAACCCTTACCCTAACCCTATACTAACCCTAAGCGAAACCCTCACACTCACCCTAACCCTCACTCTAACCCTAAATCTAAAACTAACCCTAACCATAACACTAAACCTCACCATAACATTAACCCTAAATCTAAACCTAAAACTCTCCCTCACCCTAACCCTAACCCTGACCCTAAACCTAAACGTCACCCTAACCCTAACCCTAAACCTCACCCTCACACTAGCCCTCACCCTTACCCTAATACTAACCCTCATCCTAACCCTCACACTAACACTAACCCTAACCCTCACACTCACCCTCACCCTAACCCTAATCCTAACCCTAACCTAACCCTAACCCTCACCCTCACTGTAACCCTTATCCTAACCCTAAACATATCCCGAACCAAAACCCTCACCCTAACCCTAACCCTAACCCTCACCCTAAACCTAACCTTAAACCTCACCCTCACCCTAGCCCTCACCCTAACCCTATTCCTAAACCTAACCCTCATCCTAACACTCCCTCTAACCCTTACACTAACCATTCTCCTAACCCTAACCGTCACCCTCAACCGCACCCTCAGCCCTACCCTAAGCCTACCCCTAAACCTAACCCTAACACACATGCTCACCTTTACCCTAACCATAATCCTAACCCTAACCTTCACCCTCACCCTCACCATCAGTGTAACCCTAAGCCTAACCCTAAACCTAACCCTAACCTTCATGCTCACACTAACCCTTACCCTAATCCTAACCCTAACCCTAAAGCTCACCCTCAGCTTCACCTTAACCCTAACTCTAACCTTAACCCTAAACCTCACCCTAAAACTAAACGTAAACCTCACCCTCACACTAGAACTCAACCTAACCCTAATCCTAACCCAACCATCATCCTAACGCTCCTCATAACCCTAACCCTAACCCTCACCGTAACCCTAATCCTCACCGTCACAATCAGCCTAACCCTAAGCCTAACTCTAACCCTAACCCTAACTCTCACAGTCACCATAAACCTACACCTAAACCTAAGCGTAACCCTCACCCTAACCCTAACCCTAAACCTAAGCCTAACACTAACCCTTACACTAATGATAACCCTAATCCTCAACTTCAGCCTCACCCTAACCCTAACTCTAAACCTAAACCTCACCCTCAAACTAACCCTAACCCTAAACCTAAACCTCACCCTAACCCTAACACTAAACCTCACCCTCACCCTAGCCCTTACCCTAACCCTAATCCCAAACCTAACCCTCATCCGAATCCTCCCCCTAAACCTAACCCTCACCCTCAACCTATCCCTCAGCCTAACGCTAAGCCTAAACCTAAACCTAACCCTAACACACACACTCACCCTCACCCTAACCCTAATCCTATCCCTAAGACTAACTCCAATCCTATTCCTCTCCCAATCTCTCACTTAACCCTAACCCTAACAATAACGCTAACCCTAACCCTCAACCTAACCCGCACCCTAACCATAACCCTAACACTAAACCTCACCCTCACTCTAACCCTAACTCTAACCCTAACCCAAACCGTGAACCTCAACCTAACCCTAACCCTAACAATCACCCTCACCCTCACCGCAACCATAACCCTAAACCTAACCCTAACAATAACCCTAACCCAAATCCTAACCCTCACCCTAACCATAACCCTCACCCTAAGACTAACCCTAACCCTAACACTAACCGTCACACTTACCCTAACCCTAACCCTCAACCTCAACTTAACCCTCACACTCCACCTAACACTAACACAAACCCAAACCCTAACCCTAACCCTAACCCTCATCCTAACCCTATATCTAACCCTAAACCTCACCCTCACCCTAACCCTAACCCTAACCCTAACTCTAAACCCCAGCCTAAACCTAACCCTCAACTGCACCCTCACTCTCACCTTAACCCTAACCCTAACCCTAACAATAACTCTAACCCTAATCCTAAACCTCACCCTAACCATAACCCTCACCCTAACCCATACCCTCACCCTAACACTTACCCTCACCATTAGAGTAACCCTAACGCTAACACTAACCCTCATACTGAGCCTAACCCTAATCCTAACCCTAAACCTCAACCTAACCCTCACCCTCAACCTAACCCTAACACTAACCTTAACCCTAACCCTCACCCTAATCCTCAACTTAACCCTCACCCTAACCCTATATCTAACCCTAAACCTCACCCTCACCATAAACCTAACCCTAAACCCCACCCTAACCCTAACCCTCAACCGCACCCTCACCCTCACCTTAACTATAACGCTAACCCTAACAATAACACTAACCCTAACCCGAAACATCACCCTAACCCTAATCCTCACTCCCACCCTCACCCTGAGCCTAACCTTAAGCCTAAGCCTAACCCTCACCCTAACCCTCACACTCACCCTAACACTAACCCTAATCCTAAACCTAACCCTATCCCAAAACCTCAACCTAATCCTCACCCTCAACCTAACTCTAACACTAACCCTAAACCTGAACCTCATCCTAATCCACCCAGTAACCCTAATTCTAACCCTAAACCTCACCCTCACCCAACCCTAACTCTAACTCTAAACCCCACCCTAAACCTAACCTTCACCCTCACCCTCAACCTCACTGTAACTCTAACCCTAACTCTAACAATAACCCTAACCCGAACCCTAACCTTCACCCTAACCATAACCCTCACCCTAACCCTAAACCTAATCCTCAATGTAACCCTCACCCTTACCCTAAACCTAACCCTACCCTAACCCTAATCCTAACCCTAACCTTCACCCTTATCTTAATCCTCACCCTCAGCCTAAACCTCCCCTTTACCCTTACCATCATCCTAACCCTAACCCAAACCCTAACCCTAACCTCATCCTAACCCTCAACCTAACTGTAATCCTAAGCATCATGCTAACCCTAACCCACACACTCAACCTCATGCTCAGCCTAACCCTAAGCCTGTCTTACCTTAAACCTCACCCTCTCCCCAGCCCTCACCCTAACCCTAATCCTAACCATCACCCTAACCCTAATCCTCAACTCCACCCTCAACCTCAGCCTTACCCAAAGCCTAGTCCTAAGCCTAACCCTAACACTAACCCTCACCGTATCTCTAACCCTAACCCTAACACTAATACTAACCCTAAACCTAAACACAACCCTACACCTAACCCTAAACCTAACCCTAATCCTCAGCCTCAACGTCAGCCTAAACCAAACCCTAACCCTAAACCTCACCCTAACTCTAAGTCTAACCATACCCTAACCCTGACACTCACGCTTACCCTAACCCTAATCGTAACCCTAACCCTATCCCTAACAGTAACCCTCACTCTAAACCTCACCTTAGCTCTCACCCTAACGCTAATCCTAACCCTAAACCTCATCATAACCCTCACCCTAACCCTAACCCTAACCCTCACCCAATCCCGAACCCTAACCCTCACCCTCATGCTGGGCCTAAGCCTAAACCTAACCCTAATCCCAACCCTCACCCTAACCCTAACCCTAACCCTTACCGTAACCCTCACTATCAGCCTAACCCTCAACTTTACTCTAACAGTCACCCCCACCCTAACCCGCACCCTATCCCCAACCCTCACCCTAACCCTCACCCTAACCCTAACTCTACCCCTCAACCTCAACCTCACCCTAACCCTAACACTAAACCTCACCCTAACCCTAACCTTCACCCTCACCCTGAACATAAACGTAACCCTAACCCTAACATTAACAATAATCCTAAACCGAACCCTATCCCTCACCCTAACCATAACCCTCACCCTAACCCTAAACCTAATCCTCAATATAACCCACACGCTAAACCTAAACCTAAACCTACCCTAACCCTAAACCTAACCCTAACCCTCACCCTTATCTTAACCCTCACCCTCAGCCTAAAAGTCACCTTTACCCTTACCATGATCCTCACCCTAACACACACCCTAACCCTAACCTCATCCTAACCCTCACCCTAACCATAAATTAATCATCATGCTAACACGAACCCTCACACTCAACCTCATGCTCAGCCTAACCCTTAGCCTAAGCCTAAGACTTACCCTAAACCTCACCCTCTCCCCAGCCCTCACCCTAACCCTAATCCTAACCATCACCCTAACCCTAATCCTCAAACCCACCCTCACCCTCAGCCTAAACCTAAGCATAAGCCTAACCGTAAACCTAAGCCTCACCCTCACCCTCACCCTAACCTTAACCCTAACACTAACCCTAACCCTAAACCTAGACCTAACCCTCCCCCTAACCCTAAATCTAACCCTAAACCTCAATCTCACACTAACCCTAATCTTAACACTAACCCTAAACCTCACCCAAAACCTAACCCTAACCCTCAAACTCACCCTCACTGTAACTCTATCCCTAACCCTAACAATAATACTAATCTTAAACCTAAACCTAACCCTAACCCTAAGCCTAACCCTAATCCTAATACTCACCCTCACCCTAACCCTAATTCTAACCCTAACCCTCAACCTAACCCTAACCCTCACATCACCGTAACCCTAACTCTGATCTAAACCCTCACACTAACCCTAAACCTAAACCTCAACCTCAACCTAAATCTAACACTAAACATCACCCTCAACCTAGCCCTCACCCTAACTCTAATCTGAACCCTAATCCTCATCTTAACCCTCACCCTCACCCTAACACTAACCCTCAACTTAACACTATCTCTAACCCTAATGGTCAACCTAAACCTAACCCTCACGCTCACCATAACCCTAACCCTAACACTCTAATCCTCATCTTAACCCTCACCCTCACCCTAACACTAACCCTCAACTTAACCCTATCTCTAACCCTAATGGTCAACCTAAACCTAACCCTCACGCTCACCATAACCCTAACCCTAACACTCAACCTAACCATAAACTTAAAGCGAACCCTAACTCTCATCGTAACCCAAATCTAACACTCACCCTAACCCTAACCCTCAGCCTCACCCTCACCCTCAGCCTAAACCTAGGCTAACCCTAACCCTAAGCCTAAGCCTCAACCTCACTGTAACCCTTAGCCTAACCCTATACTTATCCAGAACCAAAACTCTTAACCTAACCCTAACCCCAACACTCACCCTAACCCTAATCTTAAACCTCACGCTCACCCTAGCCCTCATCCTAACCCTAATCCTAACCCTAACACTCATCCTAACCCTCCCTCTAACCCTTACCCTAACCCTCACCCTAAACCTAACCTTCACCCTCAACCTCACCCTCAGCCTAACCCTAAGCCTACCCCTAAACCTAACCCTAACACACATGCTCACCTTCACCCTAACCCTAATCCTAACCCTAAGCCTCACCCTCACCCTCACAATCAGTGTAACCCTAAGACTAAACCTAACACTAACCCTAACCCTTTGCGCACCCTAAACCTTACCCTAATCCTAATCCTAACCCTAACCCTAACCCTCATCCTCAGCCTCACCTTAACCCTAACTCTAACCCTAAACCTAAACCTCACCCTAACCCTAACCCTAAACCTCACACTCACCCTAGCCCTCACCCCAACCCTAATCCTAACCCAAACCATCATCCTAACCCTCCTCATAACACTAACCCTAACCCTCACCCTAACCCTAACCCTAACCCTCACACTCACCCTAACCCTAACCCTAACCCTAAACCTAACACTCACACTCACCCTCACCCTCACCCTAAACCTAAACCTAAACCTAAGACTAACACTAACCCTAACGATAACCCTAACTCTCACCTTCAGCCTCACCCTAACCCTAATTCTAACCCTAAACCTCACCCTCACCCTCACCATAACCCTAACCCTAAACCTCACCTAACCCTAACACTAAACCTCACCCTCACCCTAGCCCTTACCCTAACCCTAATCCTAACCCTAACCCTCATCCTAACACTCCCCATAACCCTAAACCTCAACCTCAAACTAACTCTCAGCCTAACCCTAAGCCTAAACCTAAACCGAACCCTAACACACACACTCACCCTTACCCTAACCCTAATCCTATCCCTAAAACTAACCCTAATTCTAACCCTCTCCCTAACTCTCACCTAACCCTAACCCTAACACTAACCCTAACCCTAACCCACAACCTAACCCTCACCCTAACCCTAACCCTAACCCTAAACCTCACCTTCACTCTAACCCTAACTCTAACCCTAACCCAAAACCTAAACCTCACCCTAACCGTAACCCTCACCCTCACTGCAAACATACCCTTAAATCTAACCCTAACAATAACCCTAACCCTAATCCTCATCCTCACCCTAACCATGACCCTCACCCTAACCCATACCCTCACACTAACATTAACCCTCACCCTAACCCATATCCTCACCCTAAAACTTACCCTCACCCTAAGACTAACCCTAACCCTAACACTACCCCTCACACTAACTCTAACCCTAACCCTAACCCTAAACCTCAACCTAACCCTCACCCTCAAACTAAGCCTAACCCTAACCCTCACCCTAACCCTCACCCTAACCCTCACCCTAACCCTATATCTAACCCTAAATTTCACCCTCACCCTCAATCTCACCGCAACCATAACCCTAAACCTAACCCTGACAATAACCCTAAACCTAATCCTAACCCTCACCCTAAACATAACCCTCACCCAAACCCAAACCCTCACCCTAACACTTATCCTCACTCTAAGACTAACCCTAACCCTAAACCTAAACCTAAACCTCACCCTAACCCACCCCGTAACCCTAATTCTAACACTGAACCTCACCCTCACCCTAACCCTAACCCTAACTCTAAACCCCACCCTAAACCTAACCTTCACCCTCACCCTAAACCTCACTGTAACTCTCACCCTAACCCTAAAATACCACTAACCCTAACCCTTACCATAACCATAATCCTCACCCTCAGCCTCACCATCACCTCAAACTTAACCCTAACCATAAGACTAAAAAAAAAACCTAACCCCAAGCCTAAACCTAACCATAACCCTAAACCTCACCCTCAAACTCACCCTCAGCCTAAGCCTAAGCCTAACCCTAACACTAACACTAACCCACAAATTAACCCTAACCCTAACCCTAACCCAAAAACTAATCCTAACTCTAAACCTAACACAAAACCTAACCCTAATCCTCAGCCTCTCCGTCACCCTAACCCAAACCCTAGCCCTAACCATCACCCTAAATCTAAGCCTAACCCTGACCCTAACCTAACCCTCACACTCATGCTCACCCTTACCCTAATCCTAAACCTAACCTTAGCCCTAACTCTAACCATCAATCTAACACTCATCATAGCCCTCACCCTAACCCTAATCCCAACCATAAAACTCATCCTAAACTTCACCCTAACCCTAACCCTAACCCTAAACCTCACCCTCATGCTCGGCCTAAGCCTAAGCCTAAGCCAAAGCCTAACAATAACCCAAACCCTCACCCTAACCCTAAACCTAACCCTAACCCTCACCCTAACCATAACCCTCACCCTAACCCTAACTTTCACCCTAACACTTACTCCCACCCTAACACTCAACCTAACACTAACACTAACCCGCACACTAACACTAACCCTCACCCTAATCCTAAACCTCACCCTAACCCTAACCCTAAACCTAACCCTCACCTCACCCTAGCCCTCACCCTAACCCTAATTCTAATCCTCATCCTGATCCTAACCCTAACCCTCATCCTCAACTTAAACCTCACACTAACCCTAAACCTAATCCTCAATCTAACCCTCACTCTAACCCTAACCATAACACTTACCCTAACTCTAACCCTCACCCTAACCATCCCCCTAACCCTATATCTAACCCTAAAACTCACCCTCAACGTAACCCTAATACTAACCCTAATCCCCACCCTAACCCTAAACATAACAAGCACCCCCAAACTCACCCTCACGGTAACTCTAACCCTAACCCTAACAATAACACTAAACCTAAACCGAACCATCACCCTAACCCTCATCCTCACCCCCATCCTCATCCTCAACCGAACCCTAAGCCTAAGCCTAACTCTCACCCACACCCTCACACTCACACTCACCCTAACCCTAATCCTAAACCTAACCCTATCCCTAAACCTCAACATAACCCTCACCCTCACCCTAACCATAACACTAACCCTAACCCTAAACCTCAACCTAACCCTCCCCCTAACCCTAACTCTAACCCTAAACTTCACCCTCAACCTAACCCTAACACGAACCCTAACGCTAAACCTCACCCTAGCCCTAAACCTCACCTTCACCCTCAACCTCACCATAGATCTAATCCTAACCCTAACAATAACACTAACCCTAACCCTAACCCTAAACATAACCCTCATCCTCAGCCACACCCTCACCGCAAAACTAACACTAACAATAAACCTAACCCTAACCCTAACCCTAATCCTCACTCCCACCCTCCTCTTCAGCCTAACCCTAAGCCTAATCCTAACCCTAACCCTAAACCTCACCTTAACCCTAACCCTAACCTTAACCCTAACCCTAAACCTAAACCTAACCCTAACCCTAATCCTCAGCTTCACGCCCACCCTAACCCAAACCCTAACCCTAAACCTCAGCCTAAACCTAAGCCTAACCTTAACCCTAACCCTCACACTCACCCTCACTCTAACCCTAATCCTAAAACTATCCCTATCCCTAAACCTAACCGTCACCCTAACCTTCACCCTAACCCTAATCCTAACTCTAAACCTCATCCTAACCCACACCCTAATCCTAACCCTAACCGTCACCCTAACCCTAACCCTAACCGTCACATTCATGCTCGGCCTAAGCCTAAGCCTAAGCCTGACCCTAAACCCAACCCTCACCCTAACCCTCACCCTAACACTAACCCTAACTCTAACCGTAAATGTCACTCTCACCCTACCTCTAACTCTAACCCTAACGCTAAATCTAAACCTCAACCTAACCCTAAACCTAACCCTCACCCTCAAACTCACTGTAACCCTAACCCTAATCCTAAACCTAACAATAACCCGAACCCTAACCCTAACCCTCAACCTAAACATAACCCTCACCCACACCCTAACCCTCACCCTAACACTTCCCCTCACCCTAACACTAACCCTAACCTTAACACTAACCCTCACACTAACCCTAACCATCACCTTAACCCTAACACTCAGCCACACCCTTCCCCAAACCCTAACCCTATCCCTCACTCCACTGTAACCCTCATCCTCAGCCTAAACCTCACGTTTAACATTAACATCACCCCCCTCCCTAAACCTTACCCTAACCCTCACCCTAACCCTCACCCTAACCCTAACACTGCCTCTAAACCTCACCCTCACCTTAACCCTAACACTAACCCTAACCCTAACACTAAACCTCACCCTTACCCTATTCCTCACCCTAATCATAACCCCCACACTAACCCTAAACCTCTCCCTAACACTCATCCTTACCATAAACATCACACTAACCCTAACCCTAGTCCTTAATCTAACCCTCACCCTAACCCTAACCCTAACCCTTTCCCTAACCCTAAACCTGACCCTATCCCTCACCCTTATCTTAACCTTCACACTCAGCCTAAACCTCACCTTTAACCTTACCATCATCCTCACCCTAAACCTCACTCTAACCATAAACCTCATTCTAACCCTCATCCAACCCTTAAACCTAACCATCACCTTAATCCTAACCCTCACCCTCAACCTCATGCTCAGCCTAAACCTAATCCTAAGCCTAACCCTTACCCTAAACCTCACCCTCACCCTAGCCCTCACCTTAACACTAATCCTAACCCTAACCCTCATTCTAACCCTCACCCTCACCCTAACCCAAATCCTAACCCTAACCCTAAACCTAACCCTAACCCTCAACCTCACAGTAACCATTACCCAAACCCTCAAACTAACCCTAAACTTAACACGAACCCTAACTATCACCCTAAACCTAACCCAACCCTCACCCTAACCATAACCCTCACCCTCACCCTCACCCTCACCGTAACCATAACCCTAACCCTAACAATAACCAAAAACCTAACCTTAACCCTCACCCTAACCATAACCCTCACCCTAACCCTAAATCTCAAACTAACAGTTATCCTCACCCTAACACTAACCCTAATCCTAACACTAATCCTCACACTAACCCTAACCCTTACCCGAATCCTAAACCTCACCATAATGCTAACCCTAACACTAACCCTCACAATCACCCTAGCCCTCACCCTAATCCTAATTCTAACCCTCACCTTCACCGTAACCCCAACCCTCATCCTCACCCTAACCTCACATTAAACCTAACCCTAATCCTTAATGTAACCTTCAACCTGACCCTAACCCTAACCATTACCCTAACCCTAACCTAACCCTAACCCTCAACTTAACCCAAACCCTCACCCTAACACTTACCCTCACCCTAACACTAACCCTACCCTAACACTAACTCTCACACTAACGCAAATCCTAACCCTAACCTTAACCCTCATCCTAACCCTCCCCATATACCTATATCTAACGGTAAACCTCACCCTAACCCAAACCCTAACCCTAATCTTAACCATAAACCCCACCTTAACCTAAACAAAACCCTCATCCTCACCCTCAAACTCACTGTAACCCTAATCCTAACCCTAACAATAACACTAACCTTATCCCTAACCCTAACCCTAAACATAACCCTCACACTCAGCCTCACCCTCACCGCAAATTTAACCCTAACCATAACACTAACAATAACCCTAACACTAACCCTAACCCTCACTCTAAACCTCACCCCCACCCTCAGCCTCAGCTTACCCCTAAGCCTAAACCTAACCCTAACCCTCACCGAAACCCTAACCTTAAACATAACCCTAACCCTAACCCTAAACCTAAACCTAACCCTAACCCTAAAGCTAAACCTAATCCTCAGGCTCAGCCTCACCCTAATCCTAACCCTCACCCTAACCCTAAACCTAATCCTAACCCTAACCCTAACCCTCCCACTCACCCTCACCCTAAACCTAATTGTAAACCTAAACCTATCCCTAACCCTAACCCTCACCCTAGCCCTAACCCTCACCCTAGCCCTAACCCTAACCCTAACCCTAATCCTAACCCTAAACCTCATCCTATCCCTCACCATAACCCTAAGCCTAACCCTCACCCTAACCCTAACCCTAATCCTCACCCTTATGCTGGGACTAAAACTAAGCCTATCCCTCACCCTAACCTTCACCCCCACCCTATCCAAAACTCTATCCTTAATCCTAACCATCACCCTAAACCTAATCCTCACCCCCTCCCTCACCCACACCCTAACCCTAAACCTAAGCCTAACCCTAACAGTAACCCTCACACTCACCCTCACCCTAACACTAATCCTAACCATAACCCTAACACTAACCTTAAACCTCACCCAAAATTTCACCCTAAACCTAACCCTCACCCTCAGCCTCAACCTCAAAGTAACTCTAACTCTAAAGCTAACAATAACACTAACCCTAACCCTAACCCTAACCCTAACCATAACCCTCACCCTCAGCCTCAACCTCACACCAAACTTAACACTAACCAAAAAACTAACAATAACCCTAACCCTAATCTAACCCTAAATCTCACCATAACCCTAACACTAAACCTAAACTTAACCCTAACCCTAAGCCTAAACCTAATCTTCAGCCTCACACTCAACCAAAACCCAATACCTAACCCTAACCCTCACCCTAACCCTAAGCCTAACCCTAACCTTAAACCTAACCCTCACACTCTCCCATACCCTAACCCTAATCCTAAACCTAATCTGATCCCTAGCCCTAACCCTCACCCTATGCTTCACCCTAGCCCTCACCCTAACCCTAAATCTAATCCTAGACCTCACCCTCACCCTAACCCTAATCCTAACCCTAGCCCTAAACCTCACCCTAACCCTGACCCTCAACCTCACCCTCACCGTCACCCTCACCTTAACTCTAACACTAACACTAACAATAACACTAACCCTAATCCTAAACCTAACCCTAACCCTAATCCTAATACTCACCCTCACCCTAACACTAATTCTAACCCTAACCCCAAACCTAACCCTAACACTCATATCACCATAACCCTAACCCTCATCCTAACACTCACCCTAACCCTAACCTTAACCTAAACTTCACCCTAACACTAACCCTAACCCACAACCTCACACTAGCCTTCACACTAACCATAATCCTAACCCTAATCCTCATTCTAAACCTCACACTAACCTTAACACTAACCGTCACATTAATCCTAACCCTAATCCTAACCCTCAACCTAACCCTAAATCTCATGCTCGCTGTAAGCCTAACCGTAACCCTCACCTTAACCCTAAACTTAATGCGAACACTAACTCTCCCCCTAATCCTCACCCTAACCCTAACCCTCACTCTCACCCTCACCCTCAGCCTAACCCCAAGCCTAACCCTAACCCTAACCCTAACCCTCACCCTCACCCTAAACCTCACCCTAACCTTAAATCTAACACTTACCCTAACCCTAACCCTCCCCCTCAGCCTCACAGTAACCCTAACTGTAACCCTAAACCTCATACTCACCCTAACCGTAACACTAACCCTAACCCTAAACCTCACCCTGACCCTAACCCTAAACCTTACCCTCACTATAGCCCTCAACCTAACCCTAATCCTAAAACAAACCTTCATCCTAACCCTCATCATAAGTCTAACCCTCACACTCAACCTCACCCTAACCTTAAACCTAACCCTCAAACTAACCCTAACCCTCACCCTCAGCATAACCCTTACCCTAACCCTCACCCTAACCCTAAACGTAACCTGAACCCTAACCCTCACCCTAACCCTAATTCTCCCCCTCAACCTCCCCCTCAGCCTAACCCTAAGCCTAACCCTAAACCTGACCCTAACAATCACACTCACCCTCGCCCTAACTCTAATCCTAACACTAACCCTAACCGTAACCCGTGCCCTAACTCTCACCATAAACCTAACCCGAACACTAACACTAACCCTAACCCTCAAACTAACCCTCACCAGAACACTAATTCTAACCCTAAACCTCACCCTCACAATAAACCTAACTCTAACCCTAACCCAAACCCTAAATCTCACAATAACCCTATCCCTCAACCGCTCCCTCACCCTCACCGTAACTCTAAACCTAACCCTAACAATAACACTAACCCTAACCCGAACTATCACCCTAACCCTAATCCTCACCCCCACCCTCACCCTCAGCCTAAACATAAGCCTAAGCCTAACCCTCACCCTAACCCTTACACTCACCCTCACCCTAACCCTAATCCTAACCCTAAACCTATCCCTAAACCTCATCCTAACCCTCACCCTCATCCTAACTCTAACACTAACCCTAACCCAAAACCTCACCCCCTAACCCACCTCCTAACCCTAACCCTAACCATAAGCCTCACCCTCACTCTAACCCTAAACCTAACCCTGAATCTCACCCTAAACCTCACCCTAACCCTCACCCTCACCCTCACCCTCAACCTCACCGTAACTCTAACCCTAACCCAAACAATAACACTAACCCTAACCCTAACCCTAAGTATAACCATAACCCTCACCATCAGCCTCACCCTCACCACAAACTTAACCCTAACCATAACACTAACAACAACCCTAACCGTAAACCTCACCCTAACCAAAACCCACACCCGAACACTTACCCTCACCTTAACACTAACCCTAACCCTCACATTAAACCTAAACCTAACCGTAACCCAAAACCTCAACCTAACCGTCAACCTCACCCTAACCCTTACACTAACACTAAACCTAACCCTCACCCTAACAATACCCCTAACCCTATATCTAACCATAAACCTCACCCTCACACTAACCCTAACCCTAACACTTAACCCCAACCTAACCCTAACCCTAAACCTCACTCGCAACCTCACCCTCACCATAACTCTAAACCTAACCCTAACAATAACCCTAACCCTAACCAAAACCCTAAGCCTAACCTTAACCCTTACCCTAATTCTAATCCTAACCCTAAACCTAACCCTCACCATCATCCTAACCCTCACCCTAACCCTAACTCTAACACTACCCCTAACCCTAACCCTCACCTTCAGCCTCACCCTAACCCTAACTCTAACCCTATAACTCACCTTCAACGTAACCCTAACCCTAACCTTAACCCTCAACCTAACCCTCACCCTAACCATACCCCTACCCCTATATCTAACCCTAAACCTCACCCTCACACTAACACTAACCCTAACACTTAACCCCACCCTAACCCTAACCCTAAACCTCACCCGCAACCTCAACCTCACCATAACTCTAACCCTAACCCTAACCCTAAGCCTAACCCTAACCCTTACCCTAATTCTAATCCTAACCCTAAACCTAACCCTCACCATCATCCTAACCCTCACCCTAACCCTAACTCTAACACTACCCCAAACCCTAACACTCAAATTCAGCCTCACCCTAACCCTAACTCTAACCATAAACCTCACTTTCAACCTAAACCTAAACCTAACCTTAACCCTCAACCTCACCCTAAACCTAACCCTAAACCTCACCCTCACAATACCCCTCATCCTAAACATAATCCTAACTCTAAAACTGATCCAAACCCTCCTCATAACCCTAAAATTAGCCCACACCCTAAACCTAACCCTAAACCTCAACCTCACCTTCAGCCTAACCCTAACCTTCACCCTAACCCTCACACTCACCCTAAAACTAACCCTAATCCTAAACCTAACCCTATCCCTAAACATCAACCTAAACCTCACGCTCACCCTAAACCTAACCCTCAACTTAACCCTAACCCTCACTCTCAGCGTAAACCTAACCCTAACCCTAACCCTCACCTTAACCATAAACCTAACCCTAATCCTAAACTCCACCCTAAACCTAACCCTCAACCTAACCCTAACCCTAACCTTATCCTCACCCCCACCCTCACCATCAGCCTAACCCTAAGGCAAACCCTAACCCTAACCCTAACCCTAACCCTCATCATAACCCTAAAACTAACCCTAACCCTAACCTTAAACCTAACCTTAAATCTAACCCTAAACCTAAACCTTATCCTCAGACTTACCCTCTCCTTAACCCAAACATTAATCCTAACGCCCATCCTAACCCTAAGCCTAACCCTAACCTTCACCCTAACCCTCACACTCACTCTCACCCTAACCCTAATCCTAAACCTAACCCTATCCCTAACCCTAAACCTCACCCTAAGCCTCACCCTAGCCCTCACCCTAACCCTAACCCTAACCCTAAACCTCAATCTAACCCTCACCCTAACCCTAACCCTAACCCTCACACTCATGCTCGGCCTAAGTTTAAGCTTAAGCCTAAGCCTAGCAATAACCCTAACCCTCATCCTAACCATAACTGGAACAGTAACATTAACACTAACACTAAACATAACCCTCATCCTAAGCCTCCTACTAACACCATATCTAAATCTAAACCACACGCTCACCCTAAACCTAACCTTTAACCCCACCCTAACCCTAACCCTAACCCTCACCCGCACCCTAACCTCACCTTAACCCTAACCCTAACAATAACACTAACACTAACCCTCACCCTAAACCTAAACCTAACCCTCACCCTAACCCTCAGCCTAACCCTAAGCCTAACCCTAACCTTAACCCTTACCCTCACCCTCACCCTAACCCTAACCCTAACCCTCACCCTAACCCTAACCCTCACCCTCAACCTCAGCCTAACCCTAAGCCTAACCCTAACACTAATACTAATCATCACACTCACCCTAAATCTAACACTAACCCTAAACCTAACCCTCACGGTCAGCCTCACCATAACACTAACTCTATGCCTAATCCTCACCCTCACCCTAACCTTAACCCTAACACTAAATCTCACCCTAACACTAACCCTAAACCTCACCCAAAACCTAGCCCTCTCCCTAACCCTAATACTAAAACTACCCCTCACCCTAACCCTCCCACTAACCCTAACCCTAACCCTCACCATAACCCTAACCCTCATCCTCAAACTCACCCTCAGCCTAAACCTAAGCCTAACCGTAAAGCTAACCTAAACACAAATATTCATCTTCACCCTAACCCTAATCCTAACCCTATCCCTAACCCTAACACTCTGCCTAACTCTCACCCTAACCCTAACCCTAACACTAACCCTAACCATAACCCTCAAACTAACCCTCACCCTAACCCTATCCATAACCCTAAACCTCACCCTAAGCCTCACCCTAGCCCTCACCCTAAACCTAACCATAACCCTAAACTTAACCCAAACCCTCACCGTAACGCTACAACTAACCCTAACCCTAAACCTAACCCTAACCCTAAAACTAACAGTAATCCTGAGCATCATCCTCATGCTAACCCAAAACCTAAACCTAACCTTAACCCTAACCCTAAACCGAACCCTAACCTTAACCCTCAACCTAACCCTCACACTAACCATAAAACTAACCATCACCCTAACCCTAACCCTCAACCTCAACCTCAAGCTCAGCCTATCCCTAAGCATAAGCCTAAGCCTATCCCTCACCCTCAAGCTCACCATCACTGTAACTCTAACCCTAACCCAAACAATAAACTAATCCTAAGCCTAAACATAACCCTAAGCCTAACCCTAACCTAATCCTAATACTCACTCTCACTCTAAGCCTAATCCGATCCCTAACCCTCACCCTAATGCAAACCCTCACAGTTACAGTAACCTTAACTCTCATCCTATCCCTGACCCTAACACTAAACCCTAAACCTAAACCTCACCCTAACACTAACCCTAACCCTCACACTCTCCCTAGCCATCACCCTAACCCTAATCCTAACCCTAATCCTCATCCTAACCCTCACCCTAACACTAACACTAACCCACACCCTAACCATAACCCTAACACTAACCCTCACCCTAAACCTAACTCTCACCCTAACCCTAACCTTAACCCTCACACTCAACCTAACCTGTACCCTAAACCTAAACTTATCACTAAGCCTAATCCTCACACTCACCCTCACCCTCACTGTAACCCTAACTCTAACCCTAACCCTAACCCTAACCCTCACCCTCAGCCTCACCCTAACCTTAACTCTAACCCTAAACCTGACCCTCACCCTAACCCTAACCCTAAACCTAACCCTAATCCTCACCCTAAACCTAACCCTAAACCTCACCCTCACCTTAGCCCTCACCCTAACCCTAATCCTAACCCTAACCCTCATCCTAACCCTAACCCTAACACTAACCCTCACCCTCACCCTCACCTTCACCCTAACCCTAACCCTAACCCTAACCCTAACTCTCACCCTAACCCTAAACCTAACCCTCACCCTCACCGTAACCCTCAACTTCACCCTCACATTCAGCCTAACACTAAGCCGAACCCTAACCCTAACACTAACCCTCACACTCACAGTAACCCTAACCCTAATCTTAATCCTAACACAAACCATAACCCTCACACTAACCCTAAACATCACCCTAATCCTAAACCTCACCCAAACCCTAAACCTAACCCTAACCCTCACCCTCACCCTAACCCTGACCCTCATCCTCACCCTAAACCTCACCCTAAACCTCACCCTAAACCTCACCCTCACCTTAGCCCTCACCCTAACCCTAATCCTAACCCTAACCCTCATCCTAACCCTCACCCTAACACTAACCCTCACCCTCACCATCACCTTCACCCTAACCCTAACCCTAACTCTCACCCTAACCCTAAACCTAACCCTCACCCTCACCGTAACCCTCAACTTCACCCTCACATTCAGCCTAACACTAAGCCTAACCCTAACCCTAACACTAACCCTCACACTCACCCTAACCCTATCCCTAATCTTAATCCTAACACAAACCATAACCCTCACACTAACCCTAAACATCACCCTAATCCTAAACCTCACCCAAACCCTAAACCTAACCCTAACCCTCACCCTCACCCTAACCCTGACCCTCATCGTCACCCTAAACCTCACACTAACCCTAACACTAAACCTCAATCTAACACTAACATCACCCTAACCCTAACCCTCATCCTAAACCTAACCCCCACCCTTACCATAACCCTCACCCTCAGCCTAACTCTCACCTTTACCCTTACCGTCACCCCCACACTAGCCCTCACCCAAACCCTAATCCTCATGCTGACCCTAAACCTACTCCTAAACCTCACTCTCGTCCTAACCCTAACTCTAACACTAAACCTAACACTAAATCTCACCCTATCCTTAACCCTAACCCTCACCCTCAACCTCATGCTCAGCCTAACCCTAAGCCTGAGCATAACACTTACCCTAACCCTCACCATCACCCTAGCTCTCACCCTAACCCTAAGCCTACCCCTAACCCTCATCCTAGCCCTCACCTTAATCTGAACCCTAACATCACGCTAACCCTAATCCTCACCCACTCCCTCAACCTCAGCCTAACCCTCAGCCTAAGCCTAAGCCTAACCCTAACTCTCACACTCACCTCACCCTAAAACTAATCCTAACCCTAACCCTAACCCTAAACCTCATCCTAAACCTCAACCTAACCTTAACCCTAACACTAACCCTAACATTAACGCTCGACCTAACCCTCCAACTAAGTCTAAATCTAACCCTAAACTTCATACTCACCCTAACCCTAATCCTAACCCTAACCCTAAACCTCACCCTAACCCTAACCCTAACCCTCACCCTGACCCTCACCGTAACCCTAAACCTAAACCTAACAATAACACTAACCCTAACCCTAACCCTAACTCTAATCATTACCCTCACCCTCAGCCTCACCCTCGCTGTAAACTTAACCGGAACCATAACACTAACAATAACCCTAAAATTAAGCCTAACCTAACCCTAACTCTAATCCTAACCACCACCCTCAACCTCAGCTTAACCCTGAGCGTAACCGTAACCCTAAACCTAACACTAATCCTCAGCCTCAGCCTCACCTTAACCCAAACTCTACCCCTAATCCTCACCCCAACTCTAAGCCTAACTCTAACCCTAACCCTAACCCTCACACTCACCCTCAACCTAACACTAATCCTAAACCTAACCCTATCCCTAACCCTAACCCTCACCCTAGCGCTCACCCTAACTCTAACCCTAACCCTCACACTCAACCTAGCCCTCAACCTACACCTAACACTCACCCTCACTGTAACCCTTACCCTAACCCTCACCCTAACCCTACACTTAAAGTGTACCCTAACTCGCACACTAAACCTAACCCTAAATGTCACCCTAACCCTAACCTTCAACCTTACCGTAATGGTCACCCTCAGCCTAACCCTCACGTTTACCCTTAATTTCACCCCTACCCTAACCCTCACCATAACCCTCACACTCACCATAAGCCTCACCCTAAATCTAATTCTAGCCCTAAACCTCACCCTCACCCTAACCATAACTCTAACCATAACCCTAACACTTATCCTCATCCTTAACTTAACCCTACCCCTCAAACTAACCATAACCCTCACCCTCACGCAAACCCTCAGCCTAAACCTAAGGCTAACACTAACCCTAACCATAACCTTCACACTCACCCTAATCCTAAACCTAATCCTAATCCTAACCCTAACCCTAACCCTCACCCTCATGTTCAGCCTCACCCTAACCCTAATTCTCACCCTAAACCTCACACTCACCCTAACCCTAATACTGAAACTCACCCTCACCGTAACCGAAACCCTAAACCTAACTCTAAATTTAAGCCTAACCCTAACCCTAACTGTACTCCTAACTCTCGCCCTAACCCTAACCCTAACCCTAACCCTAACAGTAACCCTAACCCTAAACCTCACCCTAACCCTAACCCTAAACCTCACCCTCACCCTCACTGAAACCAAAAGCCTAAACCTAACCCTAACAATAACCCTAACACTAATCCTAACCCTCACCCTAACCATAACCCTCACCCTAAACCAAAACCTCACCCTAAAGCTTACCCTCACCCTAAATCTTACCCTAACCCTAACACTAACCCTCACACTAAACCTAACCATAATCATAACCCTAAACCTCAACCTAACCCTCACCCTCACCTTAACTCTAACACTAACCCTATCCCTAACCCTCACCCTTACCCTAATCATAACCCTAATTCTAACCCTAAACCTCACCCTCACACTAACCCAAACCCTAATCCGAAACCCCACCCTAACCCTAAGCCTAACCCTCACCCGCAACCTCACCCTCACCATAACTCTAACCCTAACCCTAACAATAACACTAACCCTAACCCAAACCATCACCATAACCCTAATCCTCACCCCCACCCTCACCTTCAGCCTAACCCTAAGCCTATGCCTAATCCTCACCCTAACTGTCACACTCACACTCACCCTACCCCTAATACTAAATCTACCCTATCCCTAAACCTCAACCTAACCCTCACCCTCCCCGTTAACCCTAACAATAATCCTAACCCTAAACCTCAACCTAACCATCCCCCTAAAACTAACTCTAACCCTAAACCTCACCCTAACCCTAAGCCTAAACCTCACCCTAAACCTCACCCTAACCCTAACCCTCACCCTAACCCTCAATCTCACCGTAAATCTAACCCTAACCCTAAAAATAACACTAACCCTAACCCTAACCCTACCCATAATCCTCAACTTCAGCCTCACCCTCAGTGCAAACTTAACCCTAACCATAACAATAACAATAACCCTAATCCTAACCCTTACCCTAATCCTCAACCCCAACCTCACACTCAGCCTAATCCTAAGACTAACCCTAACCCTAACCCTAACCCTAACTCTAAGCCTAAGCCTAAACCTAACACAAAACCTAATCCTAAACCTAACCCTAATCCTCAGCCTCACCCTCACCCTAACCAAAAACCTAACCCTAACTCTCACCCTAACCCTAAGCCTAACCATAACCCTGACTCTCACAATGACGCTCAACCCAACCCTAATTCTAAACCTAAACCTATCCATAAACCTAACCCTCACCCTAGTCCTCACCCTAACACTAATCCAAAACCTAAACCTCATACTAACCCTCACCTTAACCCTAACCCCAACCATCACCCTCATGCTTGGCCTAAGCCTAAGCCTAAGCTTAACTCTAACCCAAACCCTCACCTTAACCCTAACCCTAACCATAACACTAAGCATAACACTAACCCTAACTCTATCCCTAAACCTCACTCTCACACTAACCCTAACTCTAACACTTACTCTAAACCTAAACCTCATCCTAATCCTAAACCTAACCCTCAACCTCACCCTCACCGTAATGGTAACACTAACCCTAACACTAAAAATAACCCTAAACCTAACTCTACCGCTCAACCTAAACATAACCCTCAACCTAAGCCTAACCCTCAAATTAACACTTACCCTCACCCTAACACTAACACTAACCCTCACCCTCACCCTAACCCTAATCCTAACCTTAACCCTCAACCTAAACCTAACCCTCACCCTCACCATAACCCTTACTCTAACCCTCACCCTAACCCTAAACTTGACCCGAACCCTAACTCTCACCCTAACACTAACCCTAACCCTCACCCTAACCCTAACCCTCAACCTTACCGTAACCATCACCCTCAAGCCTAACCCTCACATTTACCCGTACCATCACCCCTACCCTAACCCTCACCCTAACCCTAACACTCACCCTAACCCTCACCCTAAAACTAACTGTACGTCTAAATCTCACCCTCACCCTAAGCATAACTCTAACCCTAACCCTAACACTAAACCTCACCCTAACCCTAACCCTAACCCTCAAACTAACCCTTACCCTCACCCTCAGCCAAACCCTCAGCCTAAACTTACGCTAACCCTAACCCTAACCATAACCCTCACACTCAACCTAAACCTAACCCTAAACCTCATCCTAACCCTAACCCTAAACCTCACCCTCACCCTCAGCCTCACCCTATCCCTAAGTCTAACCCTAAACCTCACCCTCACCCTAACCCTAATCCTAACCCTCACACTCACCGAAACTGAAACCCTAAACCTAACCCTAACCTTAACCATTACCCTAATCCTCCAACTAACTTTCACCCTAACCCTAACCATAACAGTAAGCCAAACCCTAATCCTCACCCTAACCCTCACCCTAACCCTAAATCCAACCGTAAACCTCACCCTCATCCTAACCCTCACTCTAAACCTAACCCAAACCCTAAACCTCAACTTCACCCTCACCGTAACCAAAACCCTAAACCTAACCCTAACAATAACCCTAACCTAATCCTATCCCTCACCCAAAACATAACGCTCACCCTAACCAAAACTCTCACCCTAAAACTTACCCTCACCCTAACACTAACACTAACCCTAACCCTAACCCTCACACTAACCCTAACCATAACCCTAAACCTCAACCTAACCCTCACCCTCACCCTAACCCGAATACTAACCCTATGCCTAACCCTAACCCTAACCTTCCCCTAACCCTAAATCTAAACCTAAACCTTACCCTCACACTAACCTTAACCCTAACCCTAAACCCCACCTTTACCCTAAGCCTAACCCTCACCCGCACCCTCACCCTCACCGTAACTCTAACCCTAACCCTAACAATAACACTAACCCTAACCCGAACCATCACCCAAACCCTAATCCTCACCCCACCCTCACCCTCAGCCTAAACCTAAGCCTTAGCCTAAACCTCACCCTAACCCTCACACTCACCCTCACCATCACCCTAAACCTAATACTAAACCTAACCCTATCCCTAAACCTCAACCTATACCTCACCCTGCCCTTAACACTAACCCTAACCATAAACCTCAGCCTGACGCTCCCCATAACACTAACTCTAACCCTAAAACTCACCCTCAACCTAACCCTAGCCCTAAACCTCACCCTAAACCTCACCCTAACTCCAACCCTCACCCTCACCCTCAATCTCACCGTAACTCTAACCCTAACCCTAAAAATAACACTAACCCTAACCCTAACCATAACCATAACCCTCAGCCTCAGCCTCACCCTCACTGCAAACTTAACCCTAACCATAACACTAACAATGATCGTAATCCTAACCCTAACTCTAAACCTCAACCCCAACCTCACCTTCAGCCTAACCCTAAGCCTAAACCTAACCCTAACGCTAACCCTAATTGTAACCCAATCCCTAACCCTAAACCTAACCCAAAACCTAACCCTAAACCTAACCCTAATCCTCAGCCTCACCCTCACCCTAACCAAACCCCTAACCCTAACCCTCACCCTAAACCTAAGCCTAACCCTAACCCTGACCTTCACACTCATTCTAAGCCTAACCCTAACCCTCCTAAACCTATCCGTCTCCCTAAACCTAACCCTCACCCTAACCCTCACCCTAACACAAATCCTAACCCTAAACCTCATCCAAACACTCACCCTAAACTGAACCCTAAACCGAACCCTAACCATAAGCCTAACCCTCACCCTCATGCTTGGCATAAACCTAAGCCTAAGCCAAACTCTAACCCAAACAATCACCATAACCCTAACCCTAACATTAACCCTAACTCTAACCATAAACCTCACTCTCACCCTAACCCTAACTCTAACCCTAACCCTAAACCTAAACCTCATCCTAACCCTAACCCTAACCCTCACCCTCACCCTCACTATAACTGTAACCCTAACCCTAACAATAACCCTAACCCTAACCCTAACCCTCAACCTAACCATAACACTCACCCTAAACATAACACTCACCCTAACACTTACTCTCACCGTAACACTAACCCTAAGCCTAACACTAACCCTCAAACTAACCCTAATCATCACCCTAACCGAAACCTCACCCTAAAGCTAAACCTAACCCTCATCTCACCCTAGCCATCACCCTAACACTAACCCTCATCCTCACCCTAAACCTCACACTAACCCTAACTCTAATTCTCAATCTAACCTTAACCCACACCCTTCCCCTAACCCTAACCCTCACCCTAACCCTAACCCTCATCCCACTGTAACCCTCACCCTCAGCCTAACCCTCAAGTTTACCCTTACCATCACCCCCATGATAATCCTTACCCTAACCTTAACCTTCACCCTAACCCTCACCCTAACCCTCTTTCCAACAGAAAACCCCACCCTCACCCTAAACCTAAAAATAATCCTAAACCTAACCCTAACCCTAATCCTCACCCTAAACCTTACACTAACCCTAACCCTAAACCTCAATTTAACCCTCACCCTAAGCCTAATCCTAACCCTCACCCTAACCGTAAACCTAACCCTAACACTCACCATTATCTTAACCCTCACCCTCAGCCTAAACCTCACCTTTACCCTTACCATCATCCTCACCCTAAACCTCCCCCTAACCTACACCTCATCCTAACCCTCACCCTTACCATAAACCTAATCATCACCATAACCCTAACCCTCAACCTCTACCTCACGCTCAGCCTAACCCTAAGCCTAAGCCTAAAACTTAACCTAATCCTAAACCTCAACCTAGCCCTCACCCTAACCCTAATCCTAACACTAAGCCTCATCCTAACCCTCACCCTAACCCTAATCCTAACACTCAACCTCACCCTAACCCTAACCCTAATCCTAACCCTCACCCTCAACCTCACCTTCAGACTAATCCTAAGCTTAACCCTAAACCTAACCCTAACACACACACTCACCTGCATGCTAAACCTAATCCTAACCCTCACCCTAACCCTAACCCTAAACCTAGCCCTAATCTCACCCTAACCCTAACCCTAACCCTAACCCTCAACCTAACCCTTACCCTAACCCTAACTCTAACCCTAAACCTCACCCTCACCCTAAACCTCACCCTAACCCTAACCCTAAACCTCACCCTCACCTGCACCATAACAGTAACCTTAAACCGAAACCTAACAACAACCCTAACCCTAATGCTAAAACTCACCCTAAACATAAACGTCACCTTAACCCAAACCCTCACCCTAAGCCTTACCCTCACTGTAACACTAACCCTAACGATAACACTAACCCTCACACTAACACTAACCCTAAATCTAACCCTAAACATCAACCTCACCTGAACCCTAATCCTAACCCTAACCATAAACCCCACCCTAACCCTAAACCTAACCCTCACCCGCATCCTCACCCTCACCGTAAATCTAACTCTAACCCTAACAATAATAATAACCCTAACAGTAACCGTAACCCTAACCCTATCCATAAACATAACCCTCACCCTCAGCCTCACCCTCACCACAAACTTAACCCTAACCATAACACTAACAATAACCGTAACCCTAAGCCTAACCCTAACCCTAACTCTAATCATCACACCCACCCTCACCCTCAGCCTATCCCTAAGTCTAACCCTAACCCTAATCCTATTCCTAACCCTCAACATAACCCTAACACTAACCCTAACCCTAACACTAACCCTAACCGTAATCCTAACCCTAAACCTATTCCTCAGCCTCACCCTCACGCTAAACCAAAACCTAACCCTAACCCTCACACTAACTATAAGCCTAACCCTAACCTTAACACTAACCCTCACACTCAACCTCACCTTAACCTTAATCCTAAACCTAACCCTATCTCTAACCCTAACCCTCAACCTAACCCTCAGCCTAGGCCTCAGCCTTATCCAAATCCTAACCATAAACCTCATCCTAACCCTCAACCTACCCCTAACCCTAACCCTAACCCTCACCCCAAACCGAACCCTAACCCTCACCCTCAACCTCACCATCAACCTAACCCTAAGCCTAACCCTCAACCTGACCCTAAAACACACACTCACCTGCACCCTAACCCTAATCCTATCCTTCACCCTAACCCTAACCCTAAACCTCCCCCTAACTCTCACGCTAACCCTACCTCTAACACTAACACTAACCATAAACCTCAACCTAACCATCACCCTAACCCTAACTCTAACCCTAAACATCTCCCTCACCCTAAACCTCACCCTAACTCTAACCCTAACCCTCACCCTCACCTGCAACCTCAGCCTCACCCTCACCACAAACTTAACCCTAAACATAACACTAACAATATCCCTAACCCTAAGCCTAATCCTAAACCTAACTCTAATCTTCAAACCCACCCTCACCCTCAGCCTAACCCTAAACCTCACCCTCACCATAAACCTAACTGTAACCCTAAACCAAACCTCAAACCTCAACCTAAACCTAACCCTAAACCTCACCTTAACACTAAACCTCACACTCAGCCTAAACCTAACCCTAACCCTAACCCTAAATCTAACACACACACTCACCCTCACCCTAACCCTAATCCTAACAATAACCCTCACACTCATCCTAACCCTAACCCTAACCCTAAACCTTACACTCAACCTCAGCCTAACCCTAAGCCTATCCCTAACCCTAACCCTAACCTTCACACTCACCCTAACAGTAACCCAAATCCTACTCCTAACCCTAACTCTAACCCTCACCCTCAACTTAACCCTCACCTTAAGCCTATCCCTAACATTAATCCTAACCCTAACCCTCACCCTCAGCCTCACCCAAACTGTAACTCTAACACTAAACCTCAACCTGACCCTAACCCTAACCATAACCCTATCCCTAAAACTCATCCTTGCCCTAAATGTAATCTTCATGCTCACCATAAACGAAACCCTAACCCTAAAGATAACAATAATCCTAACCCTAACTGTAACCCTCACCCTAAACATAAAACTCACCCTAACCCTAACCCTCACCCTAACACTTACCCTCACCCTAACACTAACCCTAACCCTAACACTAACCCTCACACTAACACTAACCATCATCCTAACCCTAAACCTCACCCTAACACTAACCCTAAACCTGACGCTCTCCAAGCCCTCACCCTAATCCTAACCCTCATCCTCACCCTAAACTTCACACTAACCTTAACACTAATCCTCAATCTAACCCTCACCATCACCTGAACCCTCACCCTAACCCTCACCCTAACCCTAACCCTCACCCTTACTCTAACCCTCAACTTCAGCCTAACCCTCATCTTTATCCTTACCGTCAAGGCCACCCTAACCCTCACTCTAATGCTAACCCTCACCCTAACCCTAACTCTACCCCTAAACCTCATCGTCACCCTAATCCTAACTGTAACCCTAACCCTAACACTATCCTTCACTATAACCCTAACCCTAAACATCACCCTAACCCTAATCCTCACCCCCACCCTCACCCTCAGCCTAACCCTAACCCTAAAACTCACACTCACCCTCACCCTAACCCTAATCCTAACCCTAAACCTAACCCTAACCCTAAACCTCAACCTAATCCTCACCCTAACCTTAACCCTAACACTAACCCTAACCCTCACCGTCACCATAACTCTAACCCTAACCCTAACAAGAACACTAATCCTATCCCTAACCCTAACCCTTACCCTAATGCTAACACTCAACCTCACCCTAACCCTAATCCTAACCCTAACCCTCACCCTAACCCTAACCTTAACCCTAACCCTAACCCTAAACTTTACCCTAACCCTCACCCTTACATTAACACTCAACCTCAACGTAAACATCACCCTTACCCTAACCATCATCCTCACCCTAACTCTCACCCTAACCCTAAACTTCATCCCAACCCTCACCCTAACCGTAAACCTAACCATCACCCTAACCCTAAACCTCATCCTCAACCTCATGCTCAGCCTAACCCTAAGCCTAAGCCTAAACCTTACCCTAACCCTCACCCTAACCCTAGACCTCGCCCTAACCATAATAGTAATCCAAACCCTCATCTTAAAACTCATCCTAGCCCTAATACTAAACATCACCCTAAACCTAATCTTCACCTCCACCCTCACACTCAGCCTAACCTTAAGCCTAAGACTAACCCTAACCCTAACCCTCACACTCACCTTCACCCTCATCCTAATCCTAACCCTAACCTTAACCATAACCCTAAACCTCAACCTAACCTTCTCCCTAACCTTAACCCTAAAACTAACCCTAAACTTAACCCTCGACCTAACCCTCCTATAACCCTAAATCTAACCCTAAACCACACCCTCACCCTAACCCTAATCCTAAACCTAATCCTAAACCTCCCCCTAACCCTATCCGTAAGCCTAACCCTCACCGTCACCTACACCACAACTCTAACCCTAACCCTAACAATAACAATAATCCTAACCCTAAACCTAACCCAAACCCTAACCCTAATCCAAACACTCACTCTCATGCTAACCCTAATCCTAACCCTAACCCTCACACTATCCATAATCCTCACTCTCACCGAAACCTTAACACTCAACCTAACCCTCACACTAACCGCAACCCTAACCCTAAACCTTAATCTAACTCTAACCCTAACCCTAATCCTCATCCTTACCCTCACCCTAACCCTAACCTAAACCCTCACCCTAGCCCTAACTCTAACCCTAATCCTCAACATAACCCTAAACCTCATGTTCAACGTAACCTTAACCCTAACCCTCACCCTATCCCTAAACATAATCGAACACTAACTCTCACCCTAACCCTTACCCTAACCCTCACCATAAACCTAACCCTCACCCTGAAACTAACCCTAATCTTAACCCTCAACCTAAACCTCACCCTAACCGTAAACCTCACCCTCACACTCACCCTCACCATAACTCTAACCCTAACCCTAACAATAACACTAATCCTAACCCGAAACCTAACCCTAACCCTAACCCTAATGCTAATGCTAACACTCACCCTCATGCTAACCCTAATCCTAAACCAAACCCTCACCCTAACCCTAATCATCACCCTAACCGTAACCCTAACCCTCAACCTAACCCTCACCCTAACCCTAACCCTAAACCTAAACCTTAATCTAACACTAACCCTAACCCTCAACCTCATGCTAGCCCTCACCATAACCCTAATCCTAACCCTAATCCTCATCCTTACCCTCACCCTAACCCTAAACTTAACCTTCACCCTAGCCCTAACCCTAACCCTAATCCTTAACGTAACCCTAAAGCTCAAGCTCAGCTTGATCCTAACCCTAACCCTAACCCTAACTCTCACACTCACCCTAACCCTTACCCTAACCCTAACACTAATCCTAACCCTAAAGCTCGCCCTAACCTTAACCCTAAACCTCACCCTCACCCTAGCCTCACCCTAACCCTAATCCTAATACTAACCCTCATCCTAACCCTCCCCCTAACCTTAACCCTAATCCTCACCCTAACCCTAACCCTTACACTTACCTTCACTCTAACCCTGACCCTTTCACTAATCCTAAACCTAACTCTAACTGGAACCCTAACACTCACCCTCAGCTCCACCCTAACCCTAAATCTAACCGTAAACCTCACCCTCACCCTAACCCTAACCCTAATCCTAACCCTAACCCTCACCTTAACCCTAACCCTCACCCTCACCGTAACCCTAACACTCATAATAACCCTCACCTTAAGCCTATCCCTTAACCTCAACCTTAACCTAACACAAACCCTAGTTCTCACCCTATCCCTATCCCTCACCCTAACACTAACCGTAACCCTAGTCCTCATCCTAACCCTCACCCTAACCCTAAAACTAACCCTCATCCTTAACCTAACTCAAACCCTCAACCTAACCCTAACCCTAATGCTCACCATAACCCTAACCCAAACCCTCACCCTAACCCTGAACTTAACCGAACCCTAAATCTTACCCTAACCCAAACCCTCAACCTAACCCTAACCCTATCGTTCACCATAACCCTAACTCTAATCCTAACACACACCCTAACCTTCACCCTAACACTAAACCAAACCGTCGCCCTCACTCTCACACTAACCCTAATCCTAACCCTAAACTTCACCCTCAACCTCACCCTTTGCTTAACTCTTAGCCGAAAACTAAACCTAACCCTAACACACACACTCACCCTCACCCTAACCCAAATCCTAACCTTAACCCTCACCATCACCCTAACTCTAACAGCAAACCTCACCTTCATCCTAACCCTCATTCTAACCCTAACCCAAACCCTAAACCTCACCGTAACACTAACCCTATAACTCACCCTCACTGTAACCAAAACCCTACACCTAACCCTAAAAATAACCCTAACGCTAATCCTAACACTCACCATAACCGTAACCCTCACCCTAACCCAAACACTCACCCTAAAACTTACCCTCACCCTAACAATAACCCTAACCCTAACACTAACCCTCACACTAACCCTCACCATAACCCTAACCCTAAACCTCAACCTAACCCTCACTCTCACCATAATTCTAACACTAACCCTTTCCCTAACCCTAACCCTAACCCTTACCCTAACCCTGTATCTAACCCTAAACCTCACCCTAACACTAACACTAACCCTAACCATAAACCACACCCTAATCCGAACCCTAACCCTCACCGGCACCCTCACCCTCACCGAAACTCTAACCCTAACCCTAAAATAACACTAACCCTAACCCAAACCATCACCCTAACCCTAATTCTCACCCCCACCCTCACCCTCAGCCTAAGCCTAAGCCTAAGCCTAGCCCTCACCCTAACGGTCATCCTCACCCTCACCCTAACCCTAATACTAAACCTAACCCTCTCCCTAAACCTCAACCTAACCCTCACCATCCCATAAACCTAAAAATAACAATAACCATAAACCTCACCCTAACCATCCCCCTAAACCTAACTCTAACCCTAAACCTCACCCTCACCCCAACCCTAAACCTAATCCTAACCCTAAACCTCACCCTAAACCAAACTGTAAACCTCACCCTCACCCTAGCCTACACTAACCCTAACCCTAATACTCAATCTAACCCTCAACCTAACCCTAACCCTAACCCCTACCATAACCCTAAACTAAAACCTAACCCTCACCCTTATCTTAACCCTCACCCTCAGACTAAACCTCACCTTATCCTTACCATCATCCTCACCCTAACCTTCACCCTAACCCTAAACCTCATCCTAACCTTCACCATAACCGTAAACCTAACCATCAACCTCACCCTAACTCTCACCCTCAACCACTTGCTCAGCATAACCCTAAGCCTAAGCTTAATCCTTACCCTAGCCCTCCCCCTAGCCCTCACCCTAACCCTAATCCTAATCCTAACCCTCATCCTAACACTCACCCTATCCCCAAACCTAACCATCACCCTAAACTTAATCTTCACCCCCACCCTCACCCTCAGCCTAACCCTAAGCCTAAGGCTAACCCTAATCTTAACCCTCACACTCACCCTCACCCTCATCCTGATCCTAACCCTAACCTTAACCATAACCCTAAAACTCAACCTAACCCTCACCCTAACCTTAACCCTAAAACTAATCCTAACCCTAAACCTCGACCTAACTCTCCAACTAACCCTAAATCTAACCCTAAACCTCACCCATCACACTAACCCTAATCCTAACCCAAACCGTAAACTTCACCTAACCCTCAAGCTCACCCTCACCCTTCCAATTACTCTAACCCTAACCCTAACAATAACACTAATCCTAACCATAAACCTAACCCGAACCCTAACCCTAACTGTAATCCTAACACTCACCCTCATGCTAACCCTAATCCTAACCCTAACCCTCACCTAACCCGAATCCTCACCCTTACTGTAAACCTACCCTCAACCTAACACTTACCCTAACCCTAACCCTAAACCTTAATCTAACAGTAACCCTAACCCTCACCCTCTCCTTAGCCCTCACCCTAACCCTAATCCTAACCCTAATCCTCATCCTTACCCTCACCCTAACCCTAACCTTAACCCTCACCCTAGCCCTAAACCTAAGCCGAATCCTCAACGTAACCCTAAACCTCATGCTCACCGTAACCCTCACCCTAACCCTAAACCTAGCCATACCCTAACACTCACCCAATACCTCTAACCCTAAACCTTAATCTAACACTAACCCTAACCCTCACCCTCACCCTAGGCCACACCCTAAACCTAATCCTAATCCTAGTCCTCATCCTTACCCTCACCCTAACCTAAACTTAACCCTCACCCTAGCCCTAACCCTAAGCCTAATCCTCAACGTAACCCTAAAACTCATGCTCACCTTAACCCTAACCCTAACACTCACCCTAACCCAAAACATAACAGTACACTGACTCTCACCCTAACCCTAACCCTAACCCTAAACCTTAATCTAACACTAACCCTAACACTCATCCTCACCATCACCCTCAGCCTAATCCTAAGCGAAACCCTAACCCTAGGGCTAATGCTCACACTCACCCTAACCCTTACCCTAACCTTAATCCTAAACTTACCCTAACCCTTACCCTCAACTTAACCCTCAGCCTAACCCTAAATCTAACACTAACCCTAAACCTCACCCTAACCCTAAAACGCACCCTCACCCTAGCCCTCACCCTAACTCTAATCCTAACCCTAACCCTCATCCTAACCCTCACCCTAACACTAACCATAACCCTCACGATAACCCTAACCCTAATCCGAACCCTCACCCTCAACCTAACCTTAGCCCCCACACTCACCGTAACCCTTACCTTAACCCTCAACCTAACCCTAAACTTAACCCGAACACTAACTCTCACACATACCATAATCCGAACCCTCAAGCTAACCCTAACCCTAAACCTCATTCTCACCCTAGCCTCACCCAACCCTAATCCTAACCCTATCCCTTTTCCTAACCCTCCCCCTAAACCTTATCCTAACCCTCACCCTAAAACTAAACCTCAGCCTCAAGCTCACCTTCAGCCTAACCCTAAGCATAATCTTAAATGTAAGCCTAACACACACATTCACCCTCAACCTAAACCTAACCCTCATCCTAACCCTCCCCATAAAACTAACACTAATCCTAACACTAAACCTCACCCTCACCCTCAGCATAATCCTAAGCTTAAGCCTAACCCTAACCCTCACACTTACCCTAACCCTAACCCTAAACCTCACTCTAACCCTAACCCTCACCCTCAACCTCAGCCTAACCCTAAGCCTTTCCCTACTCCTAACCCTAATCCTAACCCTCAACCTAAACCTCAGCTTAAGCATAACCCTACCATTAATCCTAACCCTAACCTTCACCGTCAGCCTCACCCTAACACTAACTCTAACACTAAACCTCACCCTGACCCTAAACCTAAACCTCACCCTCACTCTAGCCCTCACCATAACCTTAATCCTAACACTAAACCTCATCCTAACCCTCCCCCAACCCTTACCATAACCCTCACCCTAACCCTAACCCTTACCCTCAACATCAACATCAGCCTAACCCTAAGCCTAACCCTAAACCTAACTCTAACACACACACTCACCTCACCATAACCCTAATCCTAACCCTAAACCTCACCCTCACCCTCATCCTCAGTGTAACCCTAAGCCTAACCCTAATCCTAAACCTAACCTCACACTCACCCTAACCCTTACCCTAATCCTAATCCTAAACCTAAACCTAACCCTCACCCTCAGCCTCAGCTTAACCCTAATTCTAACCCTAAACCTCACCCTCACCCTAACCCTAACCCTAACCCTAAACCTCACCCTCACACTAGCCATCACCCTAACCCTAATCCTTACCCTAACCCTCATCCTAACCCTGCCCCTAACCCTAACCCTAACCCTCACCCTAACAATAACCCTCATCCTCACCCTCACCCTAACTCTAATCCTAACCCTAACCCTAAACCTCACCCTAAACCTAACCCTAAACCTCACCCTCACTCTCCCCCTCACCATAACTCAAAATCTAAACCTAACAATAACACTAATCCTAATCCTAATCCTAACCTTAACTGTAATCCTAACACTCCCTCTCATGCTAACCCTAATCCTAACCCTAAACCTAACCCTATCCCTAACCCTAATGCTAACACTCACACTCAAACTAACCCTAATCCTAACCCTAACCCTCATCCTAACCCTAATCCTCACCCTCACTATAACCCTAACCCTCAACCTAATCCTCACCCTAACCCAAACCATAACCCTAAACCTTAATCTAACACTAACCCTAACCCTCACCCTCAGCCTAGCCCTCACCCTAACCCTAATCCTAAACCTAATCCTCATCCTTACCCTCACCCTAACAGTAACCTTAACCCTCACCCTAGCCCTAACCCTAAGTCTAATCCTCAACATAACCCTAAACCTCATGCTCACTGTAACCCTAACCCTAACCCTCACCCTAACCCTAAACATAACCGAACCCTAACTCTCACCCTAACCCTAACACTAACACTCACCCTAACCCTAACCCTCACCCTCACCCTAACCCCAATCCATACCCTGACACTAACCCTGACCCTAAACCTAAACCTCACCCTCACTCTAGCCTAACCTAATCCTAACCCTAACCCTAATCCTAACACTCACCCTCAAGCTAACCCTAATCCTAAACCAAACCCTCAACCTTGTAACGACCGTCTACTCGACCAGCGAGGAAAAACGACCACCACTCCAGGAGTCTTCTCAGATCACGCTTTATTGGAGAGCCTTTTAGTTGTAGGAGAGCTTGGGCGCGAGAGAGCGTACACCCGTAATACAGCCGCTTATATAGGGAATTCGAACACGGGTCTTTTCTATTGTTGGTCGCCTGCCTTTTACCGTCACCAGGTGTCATGGGATTGGCTGGGGACACTACCGGGCTCGCGCACGCGCACAGCCCAGGCGTCCCGCCAAGCACCGTCTGGAGTGGTAATCCTCAAAACTGCAAGGGAGTGGGCGGAGTCTCGCCTCGGCTCCCTACAGTTCCCCCTTCTTTGTTTTATGGCAACAGGTAAGAGTAGAGGTTGGGCCTCTGTCTAAGACATTAATGAGAGGACCTTGCACTGGCCTTCGCCTGAGGGGCACGCCTTCCACAGTGATGACCAGGCCCGTCCGATGCCTTTTTTGCAGAGGTGGGATCTTGGGCATCAACCCACTTGCAACCCAGCATGCTCTTCTTGAGGAGATGGTACCCTCAAGTGCAGTGCACTTGCCTGGCACCCTGTCCCAAATTGCAAATTGCATACCTGTCCCGGTGCAATGGGATCCCCTGATCCCTCGGGGTGCTAAGGCTATGCAGGATGGTAAGGCTTAACTGCCTCTTAGGGCCGACAGCCAGATCTGGGGTGAGGATCCACTCTCCAAAGCGGCTAATGCTTGTGAGATAACAACCTTGTCCCTTCTGGTTTGGGCTCGAAGGCGACAGACCAACCATAGGCAGACCACGCATCCTCCCAAGCAGCAGGCTAAAAACATTCCGACTCCCACCCGCTCTTTGACAAAGGACACCGCAGAGGCAATCCAGTCAGTAAATTGTGACAGCCCACAGCATCATCGGTTTAGCTAACACAGGGATTGCTATTAGCACTGTTGCTAACAGCAGGAAGATCAGCTGTATCAGGAGACGAGTGGATGGCATCTTCAAGATGGGGTTCTTCTGCAGTCTCCACTGGCCTGGTCAGTCTCGTTGGCATCCAGTGAGGTACTTCTTGACTCTGTGGAAAAACACAAACAGCTCCCCTGGATCTCGTTATTACCGGATCCGGTCCATACCATTTATTATTAATAACATCCTTCCACATAACCATGTCTTTAGTATCCATGGAGTCTCTTGTCATATGCCGATCTGCGGCAGACTGATCGTTGTCATTTAGAATTAAAAAATTAAGGGTAAAGAGCGCAAGAGAAAGTCTTTCCCTGGGGGATGCGGACTCAGCAACTCCCCCTTTTTGTTTTTGAAGCATTTCTTTTATGCTTCTATTAGCTCTTTCCACTATACCTTGTCCTTGAGGATTGTAGGGCAATCCGGTGGTGTGGGCAACCTGCATTTGTGCGCAAAAGGCGCGAAAACCATGGGAAGTATAAGCAGGGCCATTATCAGTCTTGAGTCTAAGGGGCTTTCCCCAAGCTGCCCAAGCTTCTAAGCAGTGTATTCTGACGTGAGACACCTTTTCTCCTGCCAAAGGTGTGGCATGAATGACACCGGAAAAGGTGTCCACAGACACATGTAAATATTTCAACTTACCCAATTCCGTCAGATGAGTAACATCCATTTGCCATAGGGCATTTGGTCTCAACCCCCTGGGGTTTACCCCCACATGGGGAGGATGAAGAAAGGTAACACAAGATTTACAGGCTTTAACAATATCTCTTGCCACATGCCTGGACAAATTATATCTTTTCCTAAGGGTATTAGCAGGTACATGATACAATCTATGAAAGTCTTTTGCCAATTCTACAGGATCAGCAGCAACCAGAGCCATAGCCCGAGTTGCCTGGTCCACCAAATCATTACACTTTGCCATCGGGCCCGGCAACATAGAGTGGGCAAGAATATGTCCAATATAAAAAGGATGTTTTCTGTTTAAGATAAGGGATTGAATCTGTAACAAAACATTAGAAATTGTACTGGCCTGCTTAATTGAAGCAGCAACTTCAAGAGAAGCAACGGCATTTACAACATATAATGAATCAGAAAATAAATTAAAAGGTTGGTCAAATCTTTTAAAAACTTCAAGCACAATTAAACATTCAACAGCCTGTGGGACATTCAGCCGAAAATTAAAAACTACCGGCTGTTTGTGTCCTTGAACAAAAAAGGCACCTTGTCCAGATTTTGATCCATCCGTAAAGATGGTCAGAGCATCAACCAAGGGCTCCTTTGAAGTGACAACAGGAAAATACACTAAATTTTTGTTAACTATGGCAAGCAGAGGATGCTTAGGATAATGATTATCAATTACATTTGGAAATGAGCAAACAAGAATTGCCCACATATCCATTGTGGCTGCTAAAATTTCAACTTGCTCACGGGTGTATGGAATAATTAATTTATCTGGAATTTTTGCAAAATGCATTAAACAATACTTTATACCCAAAATTGCCTGTTTAGCCACTAATTCAGGAAAATATTGAACAGTTTTTGCTCCCACAGAATTGCCGTGGAGCCACAATAAGGGGCCATTTTGCCAAAGAACCCCCGTGGGATAATTTTTTGTTTTTAATATACATAAATCAATAGGTAATTTTAAATCAACCCGTGAAAGTTGAGCCCAAGACAAAGCTGCCTCAACCTTTTGTAGGGAATTTAGTGCTAAAGGTGTCAGGGATCTAGAGGAGGTGACTTCAGGGTCGCCCTAATCCTAATCCTCAGCCTCACCCTCACCCTAATAGAAACGGTAACCCTAACCCACATCCTAACAGTAAGATTAACCCTAACCCTAATCCTAACCCTCACACTCACTCTAACCCTAACGATAATCCTAAACTTAACCCTATAAGTAACCTTAAACCTCACCCTAACCCTCAGGCTAGCCCTCAAACTTACACTTATCCTAACCCTTACCCTCACCATAACCATAAACCTCACCCTAACCCTAACCCTCACCCTAACACTTACCCTCACACTATTACTAAGCCTAACCCTAACACTAACTCTCACATTAACCCTAAACGTCACCCTAACCCTAACACTCACCCTAACACTAACCCTAACCCTCAACCTCACCCTAGCCTTCACCCTAACCCTAACCCTCACCCTCAACCTCAACCTCAGCCTAACCCTAACCCTAATCCTAATCCTAACCCTCACCCTCACCCTAACCCTCACCCTAAACCAAACCCTAAACCTAACAATAACCCTAACGCTAACCCTCCCCCTAACCCTAACACTAACCCTAAACCTCACCCTCACCCTAACTCTAACCCTAAGCCTAACATTAAACTTCACCCTCACACTCAACCTAGCCCTTACCCTAAACCTAACCCTCACACTAACACTCCCCCTAACCCTAACCCTCACCCTCAACCTCACCCTTAGCCTAACCCTCATCCTAACCCTAAACCTAAACCTCCCACACACACACTCGTGCTCACTCTAACCATAATCCTGTCCCTAAACCTAAGTCTAACCCTAACACTCCCCCTAACTCTGACCCCAACCCCAACCCTAAAACTAACCCTTACCCTAACCCTCAACCTAAACCTCACCCTAACCCTAACTCTAACCCGAAACCTCAACCTCACCCTAACCCTAACTCTAACCCTAACCCAAAACCTAAACCTCACCCTAACACTAACCCTAAACCTAACACACACCTTCTTCCTCAGCCTAACCCTAAACCTAACCCTCACACTCACCCAATCCCTAACCCTAAACCTCACCCTAACCCTAACCCTCACCCTCAACCTCAGCAAAAACCTATGCCTATTCCTAAACCTAACCCTAACCCTCACACTCACACTTACACTAATCCTAATCCTACTCCTAAACTTAACCCTAAACCTCAACCTCATCCTAACCCAAACACTCACCCTCACCCTCACCCTCACCATAACTCTTACCCTAACCCAAACAATAACAGTAATCCTAACCCTAAACCAAACCTTAACCCTAACCCTAAACCTAATGCTAACACTAAACCTCACCCTAACCCTAATCCTAACCCTAACCCTAATCCTAACCCTAACCATCACCCTCACCCTAACCCTAACCCTAAACCTTAGCCTAACACTTACCCTAAACCTCACCTTCACCCTAGCCCTCACCCTAACCCTAATTGTAACCTAATTCTCATCCTCACAATCACCCTAACTCTAAGCCTAACCCTAACCCTAACCCTAAGCCCAACCCTCACTGTAACACTAACACTAACCCTAACACTAACACTAACCCTAAACCTAAAACTAAACCTAACCCTAATCCTCAGCCTCACCCTCACCCTAACTCAAACCCTAACCCTAACCCTCCTCTTAACTCTAAGCCTAACTCTAACCCTAATCCTAACCCTCACACTCACCCTCAACCTAAACCTAATCCTAAACTTAAGCCTATCCCTAACCCTAACACTCACCCTAACCCTCAGCCTAGCCCTCACCCTTACACTTATCCTAACCCTAACCCTCACACTAACCATAAACCTCACCTTAACTCTAACCCTCACATTAACGCTTACCCTCAACCTAACACTAACACTAACCTTAACACTAACACTCACACTAACCCTAAACATCACCCTAAACCTAACCCTCACCCTAACACTAAACCTAACCCTCACCCTCACCATAGCCTTCACACTAACCCTAATTCTCATCCTCACCATAAACCTCACACTAACCCTAACACTAATCCTCAATCTAACCGTCAACCTCACCCTAACACTAACACTAACCTTCACCCTAACCCTTACCCTCACCCTTACTGTAACCCTCACCCTCAGCCTAAACCTCAACTTTACCCTTACCGTCACCTCCACGATAACCCTCACTCTAACCCTAACCCTCACCCTAACCCTAACTCTACCCCGAAACCTCACCCTCAGCCTAACCCTAACTCTAACCCTAACTCTAACACTAACCCTCAACCTAACCCTAAACCTAACAATCACCCTAACCCTAATCCTCACCCCCACACTCACCCTCAGCCTAACCCTAAGCCTTAGCCTAACCCTAACCCTAAACCTCACACTCACCCTCACCCTAACCCTAATCCTAACCCTAAACCATAAACCTTACCCTCACCCTAAGCCTAACCTAACCCTAAACCACAACCTAACCCTCAATCTAACCTTAACCCTAACACTTACCCTAACCCTAACTCTCGACTTAAACCTCCAAATAACCTAAATCTAGCCATAAACCTCACCCTCACCCTAACCCTAACCCTAAACCTCATCCTAACCCTAAACCTCACCCTAACCCTAACACTCACCCTCACCCTCACCCTCACCATAACTATAACCCTAACCCTAACAATAACAGTAATCCTAACCCTAAACCTAACCCTAACCCTAACCATAAAGCTAACACTCAACCTCACCCTAACCCTAATCCTAACCCTAACCCTCACCCTAACCCTAACCATCACCCTCACCATAACCCTATCCCTCATCCTAACCCTTACCCTAACCCTAACCCTAACCCTAAACCTTACCCTAACACTAACCCTAATCCTCAACTTCACCCTAGCCCTCACCTTAACCCTAATCATAAACCTAATCCTCATTCTAACCCTGTCCCTAACTCTAAGCCTAACCCTAAACCTAACCCTAACCCCAACCCTCACTGTAACGCTAACACTAACCCTAACACTAACACTAAACCTTAACCTAACCCTAATCCTCAGCCTCAGCCTCACCCTCACCCAAACCCTCACCCTAACCCTCATCCTAACTCTATGCCTAATGCTAACCCGAATCCTAACCCTCACACTCACCCTCACCCTAAACCTAATCCTAAACCTCACCCTATCCCTAACCCTAACCCTCACCCTAACCCTTAGCCTAGCCCTCACCCTTACACTTATCCTAACCCTAATCCTCACCCTAACCATAACCCTCACCCTAACCCTAAAACTCACCCTAACACCCTCAACCTAACACTAACCCTAATCCTAACATTAACCCTAACACTAACCCTAAACATCACCCTAACCCTAAACCTCACCCTAACACTAACCCTAAACCTCAACCTCACCCTAGCCTTCAGCCTAACCCTAACCCTCATCCCCACCATAAACCTCCCACTAACCCTAACACTAATCCTCAATCTAACCCTCAAACTCAGCCTAACGCTAACACTAACCCTCACCCTAACCCTAACCCTCACCCTTACCGTAACCCTCAAAATCAGCCTAACCGTCAACTTTACCCTTACAGTCACCCCGACGATAACCTGCACCCTAACCCTAACCCTCACCCTAACTAAAACTGTACCCCTAAACCTCACCCTCAACCTAACCCTTACTCTTACCCTAACACTAACACTAAACCTCACTGTAACCCTAAACCTAACGCTCACCCTCACCGTAACCGTAACCCTAACCCTAAACCTAACCCAAACCCTCACCCTAAACATAACACTCACCCTAAACCTAACCCTCACCCTAACACTTACCCTCACCCTAACACTAACCCTAACCCTAACACTAACCCTCAAACTAACCCTAATCCTCACACTAATCCTAAAAGTCACCCTAAACCTAACCCTAACCCTAATCCTCACCCTCATCCTAACCCTCACCCTTACCCTAATCCTAACCCTCATCCTCACCATATACCTCAGACTAACCCTAACCCTAAACCTCAATCTTACCCTCACACTAATCCTAACCCTAACCTTTACCCTAACCCTATACCTAACTCTAACACTCACCCTTATCTTAACCCTCACCCTCAGCCGAAACCTCACCATTACCCTTACCATCATCCTCACCCTAACCCTCACCCTAACCCTAAACCTCATCCTAACCCTCACCCCAACCGTAAACCTAACCATCACCCTAACCCTAAACCTCACCCTCACCCTAGCCCTCACCCTAACCCTAATCCAAATCCTAAACCTCATCCTAAACTCAAACTAACCCTAACCCTAACCATCACCTTAAACGTAAACCTCACTCCCACCCTCACCCTCAGCCTTACCCTAAACCTAAACCTAACCATAACCATAACCCTCAAACTCACCCTCACCCCAATCCTAACCCTAATCCTAACCATAACCCTAAACCTCACCCTAACCCTCACCCTATCCTTAACCCTAAAACTAACCCTAACCCTAACCCTCGACCTAACCATCCAACTAACTTAAATCTAACCCTAATCCTCACCCACACCCTAACCCTAATCCTAACCCTAACCCTAAACCTCACCCTAATCCTAACCCTAACCCTCACCCTCACCATAACTCTAACCATACCACTAACAATAACACTAACTCTAACCCGAAACCTAACCCTAACCCTACCCCTAATCCTAGCACACACCCTCATGCTAACCCTAATCCTAACCATAACCCTCAAACTCACCCTCACCCCAATCCTAACACTAATCCTAACCATAACCCTAAACCTCACCCTAACCCTCACCCTATCCTTAACCCTAAAACTAACCCTAACCCTAACCCTCGACCTAACCATCCAACTAACCTGAATCTAACCCTAATCCTCACCCACACCCTAACCCTAATCTTAACCCTAACTCTACACCTCACCCTAATCCTAACCCTAACCCTCACCCTCACCCTCACCATAACTCTAACCATACCCCTAACAATAACACTAACCCTAACCGGAAACCTAACCCTAACCCTAACCCTAATCCTAGCACACAACCTCATGCTAACCCTAATCCTAACCCTAACCCTCACACTAACCCTAATCCTCACCCTCACTGTAAACCTAACCCTCAACCTAACCCTCACCCTAACACTAACCCTAACCCTAAACCTTAATCTAACACTAACCCTAACCCTCAGCCTCACCCTAGCCCTCACCCTAACCGTAATCCTAACCCTAATCATCATCCTTACCCTCACCCTAACCCTAACCTTAAACCTCACCCAAACCCTAACCCTAACTCTAATTCTCAAGCTAACCCTAAACCTCAAGCTCAGCCTAACACTAAGCCTAACCCTAATCCTAACGCTCACACCCACCCTAAACCTTACCCTAAAACTAATCCTTACACTAAGCCTAACCATCACCCTCAACTTAACCCTAAATCTAACACTAACCCTAACCCTAACCCTAAACCTCACCCTAACCCTAACTCAACCTCACCCTCACAATAGCCCTAACCCGAACCCTAATCCTAACCCTAAAGCTCACCCTAACACTAAACCTAACCCACACCCTCACCCGCACCCTAACCCTAATCTGAACCCAAACCCTCAACCTAACCCTAAACATAAACCAAACCCTAACTCTCACCCTTAACCTAACCCTAACCCTCACCCTAACCCTAACCCTAAACCTCACCCTCACCCTAGCCTTCATCCTCAACCTCTCCCTCAGCCTAAACCTAAGCCTAACCCTAAACATAACCATAACACACACACTCACCCTCACCCTAACCCTAATCCTAACGCGAACCTTCATCCTAACCCTCCACATAACCCTAACCGTCACCCTAAACTTAAACCACACCCTCACCCTCAGCCTAATCCTAAGCATAACCCTAACCCTAAACCTCACACTCACCCTAACCCTAACCCTAAATCTCACCCTAACCCTAACCCTCACCATCAACCTTAGCCTAACACTAAGCCTATCCCTAAACCTAACAATAACTCGTACACTCACCCTAACACTAACCCTAATCCAACTCCTAACCCTTACCCTAACCCTCACCCTCAAACTAACCCTCACCTTAAGCCTAACCCTAACATTAATCCTAACCCTAACCCTCACCTTCAGCCTCACCCTAACACTAACTCTAACACTAAACCTCACCCTGACCCTAACCCTAACCCTAACCCTATCCCTAAACCTTATCCTAGCCCTAAACCTAACCCTCACCCTCACCCTCACCATAACCTTAACCCTAACACTAACGCTAACAATAACGCTAACCCTAACCCTAACCCTCACCCTAAACATAACCCTCACCCTAACCCTCACCCTAACCCTAACCCTCACTCTCACCGTAACCCTCACACTCAGCCTAACCCTCACATTTAACCTTAGGGTCACCCCCACCCTAACCCTCACTCTAACCCTAATCCTCAACTTAACCCTCACACTAACCCTAACTCTAAACCTAACCCTAACACTATCCCTCACCCTAACCCTAACCCAAACCATCACCTTAACCCTTATCCTCACCCCCACCCTCACCCTCAGCCTAAGCCTAAGCCTAAGCCTAACCCTAACACTAAACCTCACACTCACCCTCACCCTAACCCTAATCCTAACCCTAAACCTAACCCTACACCTCAACCTCACCCTCAACCTAACCTTAACCCTAACACTTATCCTAACCCTAACCCTCGACTTAACTTTCCAACTAAACCTAAATGTAACTATAAACCTGACCCTCACCCTAACCCTAATCCTAACCCTAACCCTAAACCTCACCCTCACCCTATCCCTCACCCTAACCCTAATCCTAACCCTAACCCTCATCCTAACCCTCACCCTAACTCTAAGCCTAACCCTAATCCTCATCCTCACACTAGCCCTCACCCTAACCCTAATTCTAACCCTAACCCTCACCCTAACCCTAACACTCATCCTCACCCTAAGCCTCAAACTAACCCTAACCCTAATACTCAATCTAACCCTCACGCTCACCCTAACCCTAACCCTAACACGTACCCTAACCCTAACCCTAACCCTAACCCTCACCCTTATCTTAACCCTCACCCTCAGCCTAAACCTAACCTTTACCCTTACCAACATCCTCACCCTAACACTCACCCTAACCCTAAACCTCATCCTAATCCTCACCCTAACTGTAAACCTAACCATCACCCTAACCCTAACACTCATCTCAACCTCATGCTCAGCCTAACCCTAAAACTAACCCTAACCCTAACCCTAACCCTAACTGTAATGCTAACACTCACGCTCATGCTAACCCTAATCCTAACCCTAACCCTCACCCTACCCCTAATCCTCACCCTCACCGTAACCCTAACCCTCAACCTAACCCTCACCCTAACCCTAACCCCAACCCTAAACCTTAATCTAACACTAACCCTAACCCTCACCCTCAACCTTGCCCTCAACTTAACCCTAATCCTTACCCTAATCCTTATGCTTACCCACACCCTATCCCTAACCTTAACCCTCACCCTACCCCTAGCCCTAAACCTAACCCTCAACCTAACCCTAATCCTCACGCTCACCGTAACCCTAACCCTCACCCTCACCCTCACACTCAGCCTAACCCTAAGCCTAACTGTAACCCTCACACTCACCATAAACCTTACGCTAATCCTAATCCTAACCCTAACCCTAACCCTCACCCTCAGCTTCACCCTAACCCTAACTCTAACCCTAAACCTCACAATCTCCCTAACCCTAACTAAAACCATAACCTTGAACCTCACCCTCACATTCACCCTAGCCCTTATCCTAACCCTAATCCTAACCCTAACCCTCATCCTAACCCTCCCCATAACCCTAAGGCTCAGCTTCAACCTCAACCTCTGACTAATCCTAAGCCTAACCCTAAACCTAAACCTAACACACACCCTCCCCAGCACTCTAGCCCTAAACCTATCCCTAAACCTAACCCTAATCCTAACGGTCCCCCTAACTCTTACTGTAACACTAACCCTAAAACTAACCCTTATCATAACCTTCTACCTAAACCTCACCCTAACACTAACTCTAACCCTAAACATCACCCTCACCCTAACCCTAACTCTAACCCTAATCCAAACCATAAACCTCACCCTAATATTAACCCTAACCCTAACCCTCGACCTAAGCCTCCATCTAAACCTAAATCTAATCATAAACCTCACCCTCACCCTAAACTTAATCCTAAACCTAACCCTAAACCTCACCCTAACCCTAACCCTAACTGTCAAACTAACCCTCACCCTCACCCTAACCCTAACCCACACCCTCACCCTCAGGCTAATCCTAAACCTAAGCCTAACCCTAACCCTCTCACTCACCCTAAACCTAACCCTAAAAGTCACCCTAACCCTAAACCTAACCCTCAACCTTAGCCTAACCCTAAGCCTATACCTAACCCTAACCTTAACCGTCACACTCACCCTAACACTAACCCTAATCCTACTCCTCACCCTAACTCTAACCCTCACCCTCAACCTAACCCTCACCTTAAGCCTAACCCTAACATTAATCCTAACCCTAACCCTCACCCTCAGCCTCACCCTACCCCTAAATCTAACACTAATCCTCACCCTGACCCTAACCCTAACCAGAACCGTATCCCTAAACTTCTTCCTAGCCCTAAACCTAACCTTCACCCTCACCCTCACCATAATCTTAACCCTAACCCTAATGCTATCAATAATCCTAACCCTAACCCTAACCCTCACCCTAAGCATAACCCTCACCCTAACCCTAACCCTCCCCCTAACATTTACTTTCACCCTAACGCTAACCCTCACCCTAAGACTTACCCTCACCCTTACACTAACCCTAACCCTAACACTAACCCTAACCATCAACCTAACCTTAAACCTCACTCTAACCTGAACCCTAAACGTCACCCTCTCCCTAGCCCTCACCCTCATACTCACCCTAAACTTCACACTAACCCTAACAGTAATCCTCAATCTAACCGTCACCCTCACCCTAACCCTCACCCTAACGCTAACCCTAACCCTCACCCTAACGCTCACCCTAACCCTCATCCTCACCCTTACTGTACCCCTCACCCTCAGCCTAACACTCACCTTTACCCTTACCGTCACCCCCACCCTAACCCTCACTCTAACGCTAACCCTCACCCTAACCCTAACTCTACCCCTAAACCTCACCCACACCCTAAAACTAACTCTAATCCTAACCCTAACACTAACCCTCAATATAACCCTAACCCTAACCATCACCCTAACCATAATCCTCACACCAACCCTCACCCTCAGCCTAACCATAAGCCTAAGCCTAACCCTAACCCTAAACCTCACACTCAACCTCACCCTAACCCTAATCCTAACCCTAAACCTAACCCTAACCCTAATCCTCAACCTACCGTGACCCTAACTTAAACCTAACACTAACCCTAACCCTAAACCTCGACCTAACCCTCCAACTAAACCTAAATCTAACCTAAACCTCACCCTCACCCTCACCCTAATCTTAACCCTAACCCTAAACCTCACCCTAACCCTAACCCTAACCCTCATCCCAACCCTCACCCTCACCATAACTCTAACCCTAACCCTAACAATAACAATAATCCTAACCCTAAACTTGACCGTATCCCTAACCGTAACCCTAATGCTAACACTCAACCTCACACTAACCCTAATCCTAACCCTAACCCTCACCCTAACCCTAACTCTAAACCTAACCCTAACACTAACCATCACCCTAACCCTAATCCTCACCCCCACCCTCACCCTCAGCCTAAACCTAAGCCTAAGCCTAAGCCTAACGCTAAACCTCACCCTCACCCTCACCCTTACCCTTATTCTAAACCTAATTCTAAACCTAACCCTAAACCTCAATCTAACCCTCAACCTAAACTTAACCCTAACACTTACCATAACACTAACTCTCCACCTAAGCCTCCAACAAAAGCTAAATCTAATCATAAACCTCACCCTCACCCTAACCCTAATCCTAACCCTAACCCTAAACCTCACCCTAACCTTAACACTCACCCTCACCCTCACCATAATTCTAACCCTAACCCTAACAATAACAGTAATCCTAACCCTAAACCTAACCCTAACCAAAACCCTAACCCTAATGCTAACACTCAACCTCACCCTAACCCTAAACCTAACCCTAATCCTCACCCTCACCCTAACCCTCATCCTCACTGTAACCCTAACGCTCATCCTAACCCTCACCCTAACTCTAACACTAACCCTAAATCTTACCCTAACACTAACCCTAATCCTCACCTTCACCCTAGCCCTGACCCTAACCCAAATTGTAAGCCTAATCTTCATTCTAACCTTCACCCTAACTCTAAGCCTAAACCTAATCCTAACCCTAATCCCAACCCTCACTGGATCCCTAACACTAACCCTAACACTAACACTGACGCTAAACCTAACCCAAACCTAACACTAAACCTAACCCTAATCCTCAGCCTCACCCTCACCCTAACCCAAACTCTAAGCCTAAACCTCATCCTAACTCTAAGCCTAACCATAACCCTAGTCCTAACCCTCACCCTAACCCTAATCCTAAACCTATCCCTATCCCTAACCCTAACCATCAGCCTAACCCTTAGCCTAGTCCTCACCCTTAACCTTATACTAACCCTAACCCTCACCCTAACCATAAAACTCACCCTAACCCTAAACCTCACCCTAACACTTACCCTCACCCTTACACTAACCCTAATCCTAACACTAACTCTCAAGCTAACCCTAAATATCACCCTAAACCTAAACCCCACCCTAACACTAAACCTAACCCTCACACTCACACTAGACTTCAGGGTAACCCCAACCCTCATCCTCTCCATAAATCTCACACTAACCCTAACACTAATCCTCAATCAAACTCCCAACCTCACATTAACGCTAGCACTGACCCTCACCCTAACCCTAACACTCACCGTTACCGTAACCCTCAGCATCAGCCTAACCCTCACCTTTACCTTTACCGTCACCCCCACGTTAACCGGCACCCAAACCCTAACCCTCACCCTAACCCTAAATGGACCCCTATACCTCACCCTCTCCGTAACCCTAACATTTACCCTAATCCTAACACTAAACCTCACTCTAATCCTAATCCTAACCCTCACCCTCACCTTAACAATAACCCTCACCCTAACCCTAACACTCAACCTAACATTTAACCTCACTCTAACACTAACCATAACCCTAACACTAACCCTCACCCTAGCCCTCATCCTAACCCTAATCCTAAACCTCACCCTAACCCTAACCCTAACCCTCATCCTCACCCTAAACCTCACACTAACCCTAATCCTCAATCTAAACCTCACCCTAACTCTAACCGTAACCCTAACCCTTACCCTAACCCTAAACCTAACCCTAACCCTCACCCTTATCTTAACCTCAACCTCAGCCTAAACCTCATCTTTACCCTTACCATCATCATCACCCTAACCCTCACCGTAACGCTAAACCTCATCCTAACACTCACCCTAACCGTAAACTTAAACATCACCCTAACCCTAACCCTCACCCTCAACCTCATGCTCAGCCTAACCCTAAGCCTAAGCCTAAGCCTAAGCCTAACCCTCAACCTCACCCTCACCCTCACCCTAATCCTAACACTAACCCTAACCATAACCCTAAACCTCAACCTCAACCTCACTCTAACCTAAACCCTAAAACTAATCCTAAACCTATCCCTCGATCTAACCCTCCAACTAACCCTAAATCTAACCCTAAACCTCACCCTCACCCTCACCCTAAACCTAACCCTAACCATAAACCTCACCCTAACTGTAAACCTAACCCTCACCCTCACCCTCACCCTCACCATATCTTTAACCATAACCCTAACAATAACACTACTCCTAACCCTCAACCTAACCCTAAACCTAACCATAACTGTAATCCTAACACTCACCCTCATGTTTACCCTAATCCTAACCCAAACCCTCACCCTAACCCTAATCCTCACCCTCACTGTAACCCTAACCCTCAACGTAACCCTCACCCTAACCCTAACCCTACCCCTAAACCTTAACCTAACACTAACCCTAACCCTCACCCTCAACCTAGCCCTCACCCTAACCATAATGCTAAACCTTCTCCTCATCCTTACGCTCACCCTAACCCTAACCTTAAGCCTCACCCTAACCCTAACCCTAACCCTGACCCTCAACCAAACCCTAAACCTCACCCACACCGTAACTCTAACCCTCACCCTAACCCTAAACATAAACGAACCCAAACTCTCTCCATAACCCTAACCCTAACCCTCCCCCTAACCCTAAGTCTCACCCTTACCCTCACCCTCAGCCTGACCCTAAGTGTAACCGTAACCCTCACACTCACCCTAACCCTTACCCTAAACCTAATCCTAACCCTAACTCTAACCCTCACCCTCAGCCTCACTGTAACCCTAACTCTAACCTAAACCTCACCCTCACCCTAACCCTAACCCTAACCATAACCTTAAACCTCACCCTCACCCTCACCCTAGACTTTACCCTAACCCTATTCCTAACGCTAACCCTCATCCTAACCCTCCCCCTAACCCTAACCCTCAACCTCAACCTCACCCTCAGCCTAACACTAAGCCTATCCCTAAACCTAAACCTAACACACACACTCCCCCTCACTCTAATCTTAATCCTATACCTAACCCTAATAATAGTCCTAACCCTTCCCCTAACTCTCACCCTAACCCTAACCCTAAAACTAACCCTTACCATAACCCTCAACCTAAACCTCACCCTAACCCTAACTCTAACCCTAAAACTCACCCTCACCCTAACCCTAACTCTAACCCTAATCCAAACCGTAAACCTTACCATAACACTAAGCCTAACCCTAATCCACACCCTAACACTAAACCTAATCCTAAGCCTAACCCTAACCCTAATCCTCACACTCAACCTAACCCTAACCCTAAACCTCACCCTAACCCTAACCCTCACCCTCAAACTCAGCTTGACCCTAAGCCTGTCCCTAAGCCTAACCCTAACCCTAACCCTAACCGTCACCCTAACACTAAACCTAATTCTACTCCTAATCCTAACCTTAACCCTCATTCTCAACCTAACCCTCACCTTAAGCCTAACCCTAACATTAATCCTAACCCTAACCCTCACCCGCAGCCTCACCCTAACCCTAACACTAACACTAAACCTCACCCTAACCCTAAGCTTAACCAAAACCCTATCCTTAAACCTCATCCTAGACCTAAACCTAACCCTCATCCTCACCCTCACCATAACCTTAACCCTAACCCTAACACTAACAATAACCCTAACACTAAGCCTAAACTTCAACCTAAACATAACCCTCACCCTAACCGTAACACTCACCCTCACCTTCACCCTCACCATAACTCTAATCCTAAACCTAACAATAACATTAATCCTAACCCTCAACCTAAGCCTAACCATAACCCTAACACTAATGCTAACCCTCAACCTCACCCTAACTCTAATCCTAACCCTAATCCTCACCCTAACCCTAATCCTACCCTCAACTTAAACCTAACCTTCATCCTAACCCTCACCCTCACCCTAACCCTAACCCTAAAGCTCAACCAAACACTAACCCTAACCATCACCCTCACCCTAGCCCTCACCCTAACCCTAATTCTAACCCTAATCCTCAACCTAACCCTCACCCTAACCCTAAATCTAACCCTCATGGTAATCCTAACCCTAACCCTCACCTAAACCCTAACCCTCACCCTCACCCTCATCCTAACCCTAAGCCTAAACCACACCCTAACCCGAACCCTCACACTCACCCTAAATCTAACCCTAATCCTCATCCTCACACTCACGTTCACCCTAACCCTAATCCTACTCCTAACCCTAATCCTAACCCTCACCCTCAGCCTAACCCACATCTTTACCCTTACCGTCACGCCCACGTTAACCCGCACCATAACCCTAACCCTCACCCTAACCCTAAATGTACCCCTAAACCTCACCCTCTCCCTAACCCTAAATCTAACCCTAACTCTAACACTAAACCTCACTCTAACCCTAATCCTAACCCTTACCCTCACCCTAACCATAACCCTCACCCTAACCCTAACCATCACCCTAACACTTACCCTCACGCTAACACTAACCCTAACCCTAACACTAACCCTCGCACTAACCCTAACCCTCACCCTAATCCTAAACCTCACCCTAACCCTAACCCTAACCCTCATCCTCATCCTAAACCTCACACTAACCCTAACCCTAATCCTCAATCTAACCCTCATCCTAACCCTAACCTAACCCTATTCCTTTCCCTAACCCTAAACCTAACCCTAACCCTCACCCTTATCTTAACCCTCAACCTCAGCCTAAACCTCATCTTTACCCTTACCATTATCATCACCCTAACCCTCACCCTAACGCTAAACCTCATCCTAACCCTCACCCTAACTGTAAACCTAACCATCACCCTAACACTAACACTCACCCTCAACCTCATGCTCAGCCTAACCCTAAGCCTAAGCCTAAGCCTAACCCTAACCCTCAACCTCACCCTGATCCTAACCCTAATCCTAACCCTAACCCTAAACCTCAACCTAACCCTCATTCTAACCTTAAGCCTAAAACTAACCCTAACCATAACCCTCGACTTAACCCTCCAACTAACACTAAATCTAACCCTAAACCTCAATCTCACCCTAACCCTAATCCTAACCCTAACCCTAAACCTCACCCTAACCCTAACCCTAACCCTCACCCTCACCTTCAACCTCACCCTCACCATAACTCTAACCCTAACCCTAACAATAACACTAATCCTAAACCTAAACCTAACCCTAACACTAACTCTAACTGTAATCCTAACACTCACCCTCTTGCTAACCCTAATTCTAACCCTAACCCTCACCCTACCCCTAACAATATCCCTCAACCAAACCCTAAACTTCATGCTCCCCGTAACTCTAACCCTCACCCTAACCCTAAACATAAACGAACCCTAACTCTCATTCTAACTCTAACCCTAAACCTCACCATCACCCTCACCCTCAGCCTGACCCAAAGCATAACCGTAACCCTCACACTCACCCTAACCCTTACCCTAAACCTAATCCTAACCCTAACTCTAACTCTCACCCTCAGCCTCACCCTAACCATAAAATTAACCCTAAACCTCACCTTCACCCTCACCCTAACCCTAACCATAACCTTAAACTTCACCCTCACACTCACCCTAGACCTTACCCTAACCCTAATCCTAACCCTAACCCTCATCCTAACCCTCCCCCTAACCCTAACCCTCACACTCAACCTCACCCTCAGCCTAACACTAAGCCTATCCCTAAACCAAAACTTAACACACAACTCCCCCTCACTCTAACCCTAATCCTATCCCTAACCCTAACCCTAACCCTAACTCTTCCCTTAACTCTCACCCTAACCCTAACCCTAAAACTAACCCTTACCATAACCCTCAACCTAAACCTCACCCTAACCCTAACTCTAACCCTAAAACTCACCCTCACCCTAACCCTAACTCTAACCCTAACCCAAACCCTAAACCTCACCCTAACACTAACCCTAACCCTAATCCACACCCTAACTCTCAGCCTAATCCTAAGCCCAACCCTAACGCTAACCCTCACACTCACCCTAACCCTAAGCCTAAACCTCACCCTAACCCTAACCCTGACCCTCAACCTCAGCTTATCCCTAAGCCTGTCCCTAAACCTAACACTCAGGCTTACCCTAACATTAACCCTAATCCTACTCCTAAGCCTAACCCTAACCCTCACCCTCAATCTAACCCTCACCTTAAGCCTAACCCTAACATTAATCCTAACCCTAACCCTCACCCTCAGCCTCACCCTCACAGTAAACTTAACCTTAACCCGAACCCTAACAATAACCCTAAACTTCATCCTAACCCTCACCCTAACCATAACCCTCACCCTAACCCAAACCCTCACCCTAACTCTTAACCTAACCCTAACACTAACCCTAACCCTAACACTAACCCTCACCTAACACATACCTTAAATATAACCCTAAACCTCTCCCTCAACCTAACCCTAATCCTAAGCCTAACTGTAAACCCCACCCTAACCCTAACCCTATCACAAACCCTAACTCTAACCCTAAACATCACTATCAACCTAACCCTAATTCTAACCATAAACCTAAACCTAAACCTCATCCTAAACCTAACCCTAAACTTCACCCTCATCCTCACTAAAACCTAAACCCTAACCCTAATCCTAACCATAAACCAAACCCTAACCCTCACCCTAAAACTTACCCTAACCCTAACACTAAACCTCAAACTAACCCTAACCATCAGCCTAAACCCAAACCTCACGCTAACCGTATCCCTAAACCTCACCCTCACCCTAGCTATCACCCTCACCCTAACCCTCATCCTCACCCTAACCCTCACTCTCACCCTCACCCTCACCCTCAGCCTAACCTTAACCCTAATCCTAATCCTAAGCATAATCCTCACCCTAACCTTAAACCTCACCCTAACCGTAATCCTTAACGTAACACTAACCCTAAACCTAACCCTCACCCTAACCCTAACCCTAAACCTAACACTAACCCGAACAATAACCCTCAAGCTCAGCCTCACCCTAACCCTAAATCTAACCCTAAACTTCACTCTCACCCTAACCGTAACCATAAACCTCACCCTAAACGTCACCCTAAAACTCACCCTCAACCTAGCCCTTGCCCTAACCCTAATGCTAACCCTATCCCTCATCCTAACCCTAACCCTCACCCTAACCCTAAACCTCACCCTCAACTTCACCCTCTGCCTAACCCTAAGCCTAACCCTAGACCTAACCCTAACACACATACTCATCTTCACACTAACCCTAATCCTATCCCTAAACCTAATCATAACCATAACCCTCCCCCTAACTCTCAAACTAACACTAACCCTATCCCTTACCCTAACCCTAACTCTAAACCTAAACCTCACTCTCAGCCTAACCGTAACTCTAACCCTAACCCTAAGCCTAACCCTCAACCTCACCTTTACCGTAACCGTAACCCTAAACCTAAACCTAACAATAACCCTATTCCTAACCCTAACCCTCACCCTAAACATAACTCGCACCCTAACCCATACCCGCACCCTAACACTTACTCTCACCCTAACACTAACCCTAACCCTAACACTAACCCTCACACTAACCCTAACACTAACCCTATACCTCAACATAACCCTCACCCTCAACCTAACCCTAACACTACCCCTAAACCTAACCGTCACTCTAACCCTCCACCTAACCTTATATCTAAACCTCACCCTCACCCTAACCCTAACCCTCATCCTAACCCTAACACTCACCCTAAACCTAACCCTCACCCTAAAACTTACCCTAACCCTAACACTAACCCTAACCCTAACACTAACACTCACACTAACCCTAATCATCACCCTAATGCCAAACCTCAAGCTAACCCTATCCCTAACCCTCAACTTCACCCTAGCCCTCACTCTAACCCTAACCCTCATCCTCACCCTAACCCTCACCCTCACTCTCACCCTCAGCCTAACCCTAACCCTAATCCTAGTCCTAACCCTAACCCTCACCCTAATCGTAACCCTCACCCTAACCCTAACCCTAACCCTAACACTAACCCTAACCCTAAACCTAACCATAATCCGGAGCCTCAGCCTCACCATATACCAAACCCTAACCCTAACCCTCACCCTAACTCTAAGCCTAAACCTAAGCCTAACCCTAACCCTCACACTCACCCTCACCATAACCCTAATCCTAAAACTAACCCTATCCATAACCCTAGCCCTCTCCCTAACCCTCACCCTAGCCCTCACCCTTACCCTAATCCTAACCCTAAAACTCATCCTAACCCTCACCCTAACCCTAATTCTAACACTAACCCTAACTCTAACCCTCAACGTCAGCCTAACCCTAACCCTAAATCTAACCCTAAATCTCACCCTCACCCTAACCCTAACCCTAACCCTAAACCTCACGCTAATCCTAACCCTAAACCTCACCCTCACCCTAGCCCTCACCTTAACCCTAATCCTAACCCTAAACCTCTTCCTAGCCCTCACCCTAACACTAATCCTAAACCCCACCATCACCCTAACCATAATCCTAACCCTAACCATCAACCTAAACCTAACCATCACCCTCGCCGTAACCCTTACTCTAACCCTCACCCTAACCCTAAACTTAACCCGAACCTTAACTCTAACCCTAACCCTAACATTAAACCACACCCTAACCCTAACCTTCAACATTACCGTAACCATCACCTTCAGCCAAACCCTCACTTTTAGCCTTACCGTCACCCCTACCCTAACCCTCACCCTAACCCAAACACTCACCCTAACCCTCACCCTAAAACTAACTCTACGCCTAAACCTCACCCTCACCCAAACCATAACTCTAACCCTAACCCTAACACTAAACCTCACCTTAACCCTAACTCTAACCCTCAAAGTAACCCTAACCTTCACCCTCAACCAAACCCTCAGCCTAAACCTAATGCTAACCCTAACCCTAAACTTAACCCTCACACTCACCCTAACCCTAACCCTAATCCTAATCCTAACCCTAACCCTAACCCTCACCCTCACCCTCAGCCTCACTCTAACCCTAATTCTAACCCTAAACCTCATCTTCACCCTAACCCTAATCCTAACCCTCACCCTCACCCTCACCGAAAACCTAAACCTAACCCTAACCCTAACCCTAACTCTAACCTCCCCCTAACTCTCAACCTAACACTAACACTAACTCTAACCCTAAACCTCACGGTAACCCTAACTCTAACACTAACCCTCATCCTAACCCTCACCCTAACCCTAACTCCACCCTAAACCTCACCCTCACCCTAACCCTAACTCTAACCCTAACCCTAATACTGAACCTCACCCTAACCCTAACCCTAACCCTCAACCTAACAATAACTCTCACCCTAACCCTAACCCTCACCCTAACCCTCATCCTCACTCTAAACCTCACACTAACCCTAACCCTAATCCTCAATCTAACCCTCACCCTAACCCTAACTCTAGCCCTTAATATAACCCTAAACCTAACACTAACGCTCACCCTTATCTTAACCCTCACCCTCAGCCTAAACTTCACCATTACCCATACATCATCCTCACCCTAAAAATCCCCCTAACCCTAAACCTCATACTAACTCTACCATTACTTGTAAACCTAACCATCACCCTAACCCTAACACTCACCCTCAACCTCACACTCAGCCTAACACTAAGACTAAGCCTTACACTTACCCTAACCCTCACCCTAGCCCTCCCCCAAACCCTAATCTTAACCCTAACCCTCATCCAAACCCTCACCCTAACCCTAACACTAACCCTCACCCACAACCGCACACTAACCCTAATCCTAACCCTAACCCTCAACTTAACCCTAAACCTCACCCTCACTGTAACCCTTACCCTAACGCTCACCCTAACCCTAAACTTAACACGAACCCTAACGCTCACCCTAAACAAAACCCTAACCCTCACCCTAACCCTAACCCTAAACCTTACCCTCACCATAACCCTCACCATAAACCTAATCCTAAAATTAACCCTCATCCTAACCCTCCCCCTAACCCTAATCCTAACATTAACCCTCACCCTCAACCTGACCCTCAGCCTAACCCTAAGCCTAACCCTAAACCAAACCCTAACACACACACTCACCCTCATCCTAACCCTAATCTTAAACTTAACCCTAACCCTAACCCTCCCCCTAACTTTCACCCTAACCCTAACACTAACACTAACCCTCATCCTAACCCTCACCCTAACCCTAACTCCACCCTAAACCTCAACCTCACCTTAACCCTAACTCTAACCCTAACCCTAATACTGAACCTCACCCTAACCCTAACCCTAACCCTCAACCTAACAATAACTCTCACCCTAACCCTCACCCTCACCCTAACCCTCATCCTCACTCTAAACCTCACACTAACCCTAACCCTAATCCTCAATCTAACCCTCACCCTAACCCTAACTCTAGCCCTTAATCTAACCCTAAACCTAACACTAACGCTCACCCTTATCTTAACCCTCACCCTCAGCCTAAACCTCACCATTAGCCTTACCATCATCCTCAACCTAAAAATCCTCCAAACACTAAACCTCATACTAACTCTAACACTAACTGTAAACCTAACCATCACCCTAACCCTAACCCTCACTCTCAACCTCACACTCAGCCTAACACTAAGACTAAGCCTTACACTTACCCTAACCCTCACCCTCAACCTAGCCCTAACCCTAACCCTAATCTTAACCCTAAACCTCATCCTAACCATCACCCTAAACCTAACCCTAACCCTCATCCACACCCTCACACTAACCCTAATCCTAACCCTAACGCTCAACCTAATCCTAAACCTCACCCTCAGTGTAACCCTTACCGTAACGCTCACCCTAACCCTATACTTAACCCAAACCTTAACACTCACCCTAAACAAAACCCTAACCCTCACCCTTACCCTAACCCTAAACCTTACCCTCACCCTAGCCCTCACCCTAATCCTAATCCTAACCTTAACCCTCATCCTAACCCTCTCTCTAAACCTAATCCTAACCCTAACCCTAACCCTAACCCTCACCCTCAACCTCACCCTCAGCCTAACCCTAAGCCTAACCCTAAACCAAACCCTAACACACACACTCACCCTCATCCTAAACCTAATCTTAAACTTAACCCTAACCCTAAACCTCCCCCTAACTCTCACCCTAACCCTAACACTAACACTAACCCTAACCCAAACCCTCAACCTAACCCTCACACTGATTCTAACCCTAAACCTCACCCTCACACTAAACCTCACCCTAAGCCTAAACCTAACCCTCATCCTCACCCTCACTGTAACCGTAAAATTAAACCGAACCCTAACAATAACTCTAAACCAATTCCTAAACCTCAGCTTAACCATAACCCTCACCCAAACCCAAACCCTCACCATAACCCTTAGCCTCACCCTAAAACTAAACCTAACGCTAACACTAACCCTCAACCTAACACTAACCCTAAATCTAACCCTAAACCTCACCCTCAACCTAACACTAACCCTAACCCTAACCGTAAACCCCACTCTAACCCTAACCCTAACCCTCACCTGCACCCTCAACCTCACTGTAACTCTAAACCTAACCCTAACAATAACACTAATCCTAACCAGAACCATCACCCTAAGCCTAAACCTCACCCTCATGCTCTGCCTAAGCCTAAGCCTAAGCCTAACCCTAACCCTAAACCTCACCCTAACCCTAACCCTATCACAAACCCTAACTCTAGTCCTAAAACTCACTGTCCCCCTAACCCTAATTCTAAGCCTAACCCTAAACCTTAACTTCAACCTAACCATAACCGTAACCCTCACCCTCACCCTCACCTTAACCCTAAGCCTAACCCTAACCCTAACAATAACCTTAACCATAACCCTAACCCTCACCCTAACCATAACCCTCAACCTAACCCTAACTCTCACCCTAACACTTTGCATAACCCTAAAAATAACCTTCACTTAACATTAATCCTCACCCTAACCGAAACCCTAAACCTAAACCTCACCCTAACCCTAACGCTAACCCTAATCCTAAACCTCACACTCACCCTCACTCTAACCCTAATCCTAAACCTAACCCTATCCCTAATCCTAACCCTCACCCTAACCCTCAGCCTATCCCTCACCCTTAGACTTATCCTAACCCTAAACCTCAACCTAACTCTCAACCTCACCCTAAACCTAACCCTAACCCTCACCGGAACCCTCACCCTCACCCTCACCCTCATGCTCGGCCTAAGGCTAAGCCTAACCCTAACCCTAACCCTCAAACTAACCCTAACTCTAACCCTAACCCTAAACCTAAACCTCATCCTAACCCTAACCCTAATCCTCGCGCTCACCCTCACAGTAACCGTAACCCTACCCCTAAACCTAATAATAAACCTAACCCTAACCCTAACCCTCACCCTAACCATAACCCTCACCCTAACCTTAACTCTCACCCTAACACTTACCCTCACCCTAACCCTAACCCTAGGAACCCTCACACTCACCCTAGCTTTCACCCTAACCCTAACCCTCATCCTCACCCTAAACCTCATACTAACCCTAACATGAATCCTCAATCTAACCCTCAACCTCACCTTAACGCTAACACTAACCCTAACCCTAACCCTAACCTTCACCCTTACAGGAACCTTCACCCTCAGTCTAACCCTCACCGTTACCCTTACCGTCACCCCCAGGCTAACCTGCACCATAACCTTAACTCTCATCCTAACCCTAAATGTACCCCTGAACCTCACCCTCACCATAAGCCTAAGTCTAACCCTAACCCTAAAACTAAACCTCACCCTACCCCTCACCCTAAACCTAAAGCTCATCCTAACCCTCACCCTAACTGTAAACCTAACCATCACCCCAACCCTAACCCTCACTCTCAACCTCATGCTCAGCCTAATCCTAAGCCTAATCCTAACCCTTACCTAACCCTCACCCTCACCCTAGCCCTCACCCTAACATTAATCCTAATCCTAACCATCATCCTAAACCTCACCCTAACCCTAACCTTAACCATCACCCTAAACCTAATCCTCAACCGCACCCTCACTCTCAGCCTAACCCTAAGCCTAAGCCTAACCCTAATCCTATCCCTCACACTCAACCTCACCCTCACCCTAATCCTAACACTAACCCTAACCAAAAGCCTAAACCTCAACCTAACCCTCACCCTAACCTTAACCCTAAAAGTAACCCTAAACCTCAACCTAGGCCTAACCCTCCAACTAACCCTAAATCTAACCCTAAACCGCACCCTCCTCCTAACCCTACTCCTAAACCTAACTATAAACCTCACCATAACCCTAACCCTAACCCTCACCCTCACCATAACTCTAACCCTAACGCTAACAATAACACTAATCCTAACCCTAAACCTAACCCTATCCCTAACCCTAATGCTAACACTCACCCTCAAACTAACCCTAATCCTAACCCAAACCCTCATCCTAACCCTAATCCTCACCCTCACTATAACCCTAACCCTCAACCTAATTCTCACCCTTATCCTAACCCTAACCCTAAACCTTAATCTAATACTAACCCTAACCCTCACTCTCACCCTAGCCCTCATCCTAACCATAATCCTAACCCTAATCCTCATACTTACCCTCACCCTAGCCCTAACCTTAACCCTCACCTTAACCTTAACACTAACCCTAACTCTCAACCTAACCTTAACCCTCACGCTCACCATAACCCTAAACCTAACCCTGACCCTAACCCTAACCCTCACACTCACCCTATACCTAACCCTCACCCCCACCCTCACCCTCAGTCTAACCCTAACCCTAAACCTAACCCTAACCATATCGCTCACACTCACCCTAATCCTTACCCTAAACTTAATCCTAACCCTAAGCCTAACCCTCACACTCAAACTTACCCTCAACCTATCCCTAAATCTAACACTAACACTAAACCTAACCCTCAAACTCAGGCTCACCCTAGCCCTAACTCTAACCCTAAACCTCTCCCTCTCCCTAACCCTAACACTAACCCTAACCCTAAACTTCAACCTAACCCTAACCCTAAACCTCACCCTCACCCTAGCCTTCAACCTAACCCTAATCCTAACCCTAACCCTCATCCTAACCCTCAACCTAACACTAAACCTAACCCTCACCGTCACTCTCACCCTAAACCTATTCCGAACCCTAACCCTCAACCTAAAGCTAACCCTCACCCTCACCGTAACCCTTACCCTAACCCTCAACCTAACCCAAAACTTAAGCTGAACCCTAACTCTCACTCTTACCCTACCCTCCCCCCAAACCTAAACCTAAACCTCACCCTCACCCTAGCCCTCACCCAACCCTAAACCTAACCATAACCCTCTTCCTAACCCTCCCCCTAACTCTTACCCTAACGTTCACCCTAACCCTAACCCTAACCCTCAAACTCACTCTCAGCCTAACCCTAAGCCTAATCCTAAACCTAACACTAACACACACACTCACCCTCACCCTAACCCTAATCCTAACCCTAACCCTCATCCTAACCCTCAACATAACCCTAACCCTCATCCTAACCCTAACCCACACCCTCATGCTCAGCCTAATCCTAATCCTAACCCTAAACCAAACCCTCACACTCACCCTAACCCTAACCCTATAACTCACCCTAACCCCAACCCTAATCCTCAACCTCAGCCTAACCCTAAGCCTATCCCTAACCCTAACCCTCACACTCACCATAAACCTAACACTAATCCTACTCCTAAAACTAACCCTAACCCTCACCCTCAACCTAACCCTCACCTTAAGCATAACCCTAACATTTATCCTAACGCTAAACCTCACCCTCAGCCTCACCCTAACCCTAACTCTAACACTAAACCTCACCCTAACATTAACCCTAAATCTAACCCTAAACCTCACCTTCAACCTAACCCTAACCCTAACCCTAAACGTCAACCCCACCCTCACCCTCACCGTAACCATAACCCTAACGCTAACCCTAACAATAAACTTAACCATAACCCTAACCCTCACCCTAACCATAAACCTCACCCTAACCCTAACCCTCACCCTAACACTTAGCCTAAATGTAACAATAATCCTAACCCTAACAGTAACCCTCACACTAGCCCTAACCATTACCCTAACCCTAAACCTCACGCTAACCCTATCCCTAACCCTCACCAAACACTAGCCCTAACCCTAAACCTAACCCTCATCCTCACCCTAACCCTCAGCCTCACCCTAACCTTCAGCCTAAACCTAATCCTAAATCTAAACATAACCCTCACCCTAACCCTCACACTCAACCTAAACCTAACACTAACCCTAACACTAACCCTCACACTAACCCTCACCCTAACCCTATATCTAAACCTCTCCCTCACCCTAAACCTAACCCTAACCTTAACCCTAACAATAACACTAACCCTAAACCTAACCCTAAACCTAACACTAATCCTCAGCCTCAACATCACCCTAACCCTAACCCTCATCCTAACTCTAAGCCTAACCCTAACCCTAATCCTAACCCTCACAGTCACCCTCACCCTAACCCTAATCCTAAACCTAACCCTATCCCTAACCCAAACCCTCACCCTAACCCTCAGCCTAGCCCTAACCCTTAAACTTATCCTAACAGTAAACCTCAACCTAACTCCCAACCTACCCCTAAACCTAACCCTAACCTCACCCGAACACGAACACGAACCCTCACCCTCATGCTCGGCCGAAGCCTAAGCCTAAGCCTAAGCCTAACCCTAACCCTGAATCTAACCCTAACTCTAACCCTAACCCTAAACCTAAACCTCATCCTAACCCTAACCCTAATCCTCACCCTCACCCTCACAGTAACCGTAACCCTACCCCTAAACCTAACAATAAACCTAACCCTAACCCTAACCCTTACCCTCACCCTCACACTCACAATAACTCTAACCCTAACCCTAACAACACTAATCCTAACCCTAAACCTAAACCTAACCCTCACCCTAAAACTAATGCTAATAATCACCCTCAAGCTAACCTTAATCATAACCCTAACCCTAACCCTAATCCTCACCCTCACTGTAACCCTAATCCTCAAACTAATCCTCACCCTAACCCTAACCCTAACCCTAAAACTTAATCTTACACGAACCCTAACCCTCAACCTCACCCTAGCCCTCACCCTAACCCTCATCCTAACCCTAATCCTCATCCTTACCCTCACCCTAATGCTAACCTTAACCCTCACCCTAACCCTAAGACTAACACTAACTCTCAACCTAACCTTAACCCTCACGCTCACTGTAACCCTAACCCTAACCCTCACCCTAACCCTAACCCTCACACTCACCCTTAACCTAACCCTCACCCCAGCCCTCACTCTCAGTCTAACCCTAAGCCTAACCCTAACCCTAACCATATCGCTCACACTCACCCTAACCCTTACCCTAAACCTAATCCTAACCCTAAGCCTAACCCTCACACTTAACTTAACCCTCACCCTAACCCTAAATCTAACACTAACACTAACCCTAAACCTCAAACTCAGCCTCCCCCTAACCCTAACACTAACCCTAAACCTTACACTCACCCTAACCCTAACACTAACCCTAACCCTAAACCTCACCATAACTCTAACCCTAAACCTCAACCTCACCCTAGCCCTCACCCTAACACTAATCCTAACCCTAACCCTCAACCTAATCCTCACCCTAACACTAAACTTAACCCTCACCGTCACCCTCACCCAACCCCTAATCCGAACCATAACCCTCACCCTCAGCCGCACGCTAACCCTAACTCTAACTCTAAACTTCACCCTAAAACTAACCCTAAATCTAACCCTAAACCTCACCCTCAACCTAACACTAACCCTAACTCTAACGGTAAACCCCACCCTAACCCTAACCCTAACCCTCACCTGCACCCTCACCCTCACTGTAACTCTAACCCTAACCCTAACAATAACACTAATCCTAACCAGAACCATCACCCTAACCCTAACCCTCACCCTCATGCTCAGCCTAAGCCTAAGCATAAGACTAACCCTAACCCTCACCCTAACCCTAACCCTATCACAAACACTAACTCTAACCCTAAACCTCACTGTCACCCGAACCCTAATCCTATCCTTAACCATAAACCTAAACTTCATCCTAACCCTAACCGTAACCCTCACCCTCACCCTCACCATAACCCTAAGCCTAACCATAACAATAACCTTAACCATAACTCTAACCCTCACCCTAACTATAACCCTCACCCTAACCCTAAACCTCACCCTAACACTTACCCCAACCCTAACAATAACCCTAAACCTAACACTAACCCTCACACTATCCCTAAACATCACCCTAACCCTAAACCTTACGATAACCCTATCCTTAACCCTCACCCAACCCTAGCCCTCACCCTAACCCTAACCCTCATCCTCACCCTAACCCTCACCCTCACCCTCACCCTCAGCCTAAACCTAACCCTAAACCTAAGCCTAACCCTGACCCTAACCCTCACCCTAACCCTAACCGTAAACCTAACACTAACCCTAACCCTAACCCTCACCCTCAGCCTCACCCTAAATCTCACTCTAAACCTAACACTAATCCTCAATCTAACCCTCACCCTCACCCTAATGTTAACACTAACCCGCACCCTAACCTTAACCTTCACCCTTACCGGAACCCTCACCCTCAGCCTAACCCTCACCTTTACCCTTACCGTCACCCCTAGGCTAACCTGCACCCTAACCCTAACCCTCATCCTAACCCTAACTGTACCCCTGAACATCATCGTCACCTAACCCTAACTCTAAACCTCAACCTAACCCTCACCCTAACCCTAAACCTCATCCTAACCCTCACCCTAACTGTAAACCTAACCATAACCCTAACCTTAACACTCACCCTCAATCTCATGCTCAGCCTAATCCTAAGCCTAAGCCTAACCCTTACCCTCACCCTCACCTTCACCCTAGCCCTCACCCTAACCCTAATTCTAACCTTCACCCTCACCCTAACCCTAACCCTCATCCTCACTCTAAACCTCACACTAACGCTAACCCTAATCCTCAATCTAACAATCCCCCTGACCCTAATACTACCCCTTACTCTAAACCTAAGCCTAAACCTAACCCTCACGCTTATCTTAACCCTCACCCTCACCCTAAACCTCACCTTTACCCTTACCATCATCCTCACCCTAACCCTCACCCTAACCCTAAACCTAAACCTAACCCTAAACCTAACCCTAATCCTAACACTCACTCTCACCCTAAGCAAAATCCTAACCCTAACCCTCACCCTAACATTAACCCTCACACTCACTGTAACCCTAACCTCAACTTAACCCTCAACCTAAAGCTATCCCTAACCCTAAACCTCAATCTAACACTAACCCTAACCCTCACACTCATACTAGCCCTCCCCATAACCCTAATCCTAACCCTAATCCTCATCCTTACCCTCATCCTAACCCTAAACTTAACCCTCACCCTAACCCTAATCCTAAACCTAACCCTCAACCTAACCCTAACCCTCAACCTAACCCTAACCCTCAAACTAACCTTCACCCTCAGCCTAAACCTAATCCTAATGCTAAGCCTAACCCTCACCCACAACCTAACCCTTGCTCTAACCCTAACTCTAACACTAATCCTAACACTAAACCTCACCCTAACCCTAACCCAAAACCTCAGCCTCACCCTAACCCTAACTCTAACCCTAAACTCAACTTCCCCCTAACCTTAACCCTAACCTAACCGTAAAACTCACCCTAACCCTCACCGTAAACCTCACCTGCCACTAGCCCACACCCTAACCCTAATCCTAACCCTAACCCTCATCCTAACCTTCACCCTAACACTAACCTTAACACTAACCCTCACCCTATCCCTAATTCTAACCCTAACTCTCAAACTCACACTAACCCTCACCCTCACCGAAACTCTTAGCCTAACCCTAACCCTAACCCTAAACTTAACCCGAATCCTAACTCTCACACTAACCCTAACCCTAACTCTCACCCTAACCCTAATCCTCACCCTTGCCATAACCCTCACACTCAGCCTAACTATCACGTTTACCCTTACCTTCACAACAACCCTAACCCTAACCCTAACCCTAACTCTCAACCTAACCCTCACCCTAACCCTAACTCTACCCCTAAACCTCACCCTCACTCTAACCCTAACTCTAACATTAACCCTAGCACTAAACCTCACCCTAACCCTAACCCTAACCCTTAAACTAACCCTAACCCTCACCCTCACCCTCACCGTCACCCTCAGCCTAAACCTAAGGCTAACCCTAACCCTAACCCTAACCCTCAATCTCACCCTAACCCAAACCCTAATCCTAATGCTAACAATAATCCTAACCCTCACTCTCACCCTCAGCCTCACCCTAACCCTAATTCTAACTCTAAACCTCACCCTCACCCTAACACTTAGGCTAACCCTAACCATAAACCTAACCCTAACTGTAATCCTAACCCTCCCCCTAACTCTCAGCCTAACCCTAACCATAACACTAACCCTAACCCTAAACGTCAAAGTAATCTTCACCCTAACCCTAACTCTAACCCTAATCCTCACACTCACCCTAACCCTCACTCTAACCCTAAACCAAACCCTAAACCTCGCCCTAACCCTAACCCTAACCCTCACTCTCACCGTAACCGAAACGCTAAACCTAACCCTAACAATAACCCTAACCCTTATCCTAACCCTCATCCCAACGATAACCCTCACAATAACCAAAACCCTAACAACCCTCACCATAAAACTAACCCTAACCATAACATTAACCCTCACACTAACCCTATAATCCTAACCCTAACCCTAAACCTCAACCTAACCCTCACCCTCACCCTAACCCTAACAATAACCCTATCCATGACCCTCACACTAACTATCCCCTTAACACTATATCTAACCCTAAACCTCACCCTCACCCTAACCATAATCCTAACCCAACCCTAAACCCCACCCTAACCCTAATGCTAACCCTCACCCGCACCCTCACACTCATCGTAACTCTAACCCAAACCCTAACAATAACACTAACCCTAACCATCACCCTAACCCTAATCCTCACCCCCACCCTCACCCCACCCTCACCCTTAGCCTAACTGTAAACCTAAGCCTAATCCTCAGCCTAAACCTCACACTCAGCCTCACCCTAAACCTAACCCTCACCCTTAACTTAACCCTCACCCTCACCTTAACCCTCACCCTCATCTTAACCCTTACCCTCAGTGTAAACCTCTTTATCCTTACCATCATCCTCACCCTAACCTCACCCGAACCCTAAACCTCATCCTAACCCTCACCCTAACAATAAACCTAGCCATCACGCTAACCCTAACCCTCACCCTCAAACTCACCCTCAGCCTAACTGGAAGCCTAAGCCTAAGCCTTACTCTAACCCTTACCCTCACCCGAGCCCTCACCCTTACCCTAATCCAAACGATCACACTAACTCTAATACTCACCTCCATCCTCACACTCAGCCTAACCATAAGCCCAAGCCTAGCCCTAACCCTAATCCTCAAGCCCACCCTCACCATAAGCCTAAGCCTAATCCTCACCCTAAACCTCACACTCAGTCTCACCCTAACCCTATTCCTAAACCTAACCCTATCCCTAAACCTCGACCTAACCCTCACCCTCACACTTACCCTAACACTAACCCTAACCCTAAACCTCCCCCTATCGCTCCCCCTAACCCTAACCCTACCCATAAGCCTCACCTTCAGCCTCATGCTCACCGCAAACTTAACCCTAATCATAACAATAACAATAAACCTAACGCTAAGCCTAACCCAAACCCTAACTCTAATCCTCAACCCCACCCTCACCCTCATCCTAAGCCTAAGCCTTACCATAACTCTAACCCTAAACCTAACCCTAAAACTAACCCTAATCCTCACCTCACCCTCACACTAACCCAAACCCTAACCGTAACCCTCACCCTAATTCTAAGCCTAACCCTAACCATAAACTTCAAATTCACCCTCACCCTAACCCTAATCCTAAACCTAACCCTATCCCTAACCCTAGCCCAAACCCTAACCCTAACCCTAGCCCTCACCCTTACCCTAATCCTAACCCTATACCTCAATCTAAACTTCACACTAACCCGAACCCTAACCCGAACCCTAACCCTCACCCTCATGCTTGGCCTAAGCCCATGGCTAAGCCTAAGCCTAAGCCTAAACCTAACCTTAACCCTCACCCTAACACTAACGCTAACACTAAAGCTAACTCTATCCCTAAATCTCACCTTCACCCTAAGCTTAACTCTAATCCTAAGACTAAAACTAAACCTCATCCTAACCCTAACCCTAACCCTAACCCTAACACTAACACTAACCATAACCCTAAACCTAACCCTAACAATAACCCTAACCCTAACCTTCACACTCACCCTAACCATAACTCTAACCCTAAAACTAACCCTCACCCAAACACTTACCTTCACCTTAACATAAACCCTAACGCTAACACTAACGCTCACACTAACCCTAAGCATCACCCTAACAGTAAACCTCATCCTAACACTAACCCTAACCCTCAAGCTCACCCTAAAACTCACACTAACCCTAGCACTAATCCTCAATCTAACCCTCATCCTCATCCTAACCCTAACACTAACCCTCACCCTAACCCTAACCCTCACCATTACTGTAACCCTCACCCTCAGCCAAACCCTCAAATTTACCCTTACCCTCAACCCCACCCTAACCCGCACCCTAACCCTAACCTTTACCCTAACCTTCACCCTAAACCTAACTCTACTCCTAAACCTCACCCTCACTTTAACCCTAACCCTAACACTAACACTAACACTAACACTAAACTTCACCCTAAACCTAACCCTAACTCTCACCCTCACACTCACCATAAACGTATCTCTAAACCTAACCCTAACAATAACCCTAACCCTAACCTCACCCAACCATAAACCTCACTCAAAACCTAACACTCACCCTAACACTTACCCTCACCCTAACACTGACCCTAAGCCGAACACTAACCCTCACACTAACCCTAACCCTCAACCTAATCCTAAACCTCACCATAACCCTATCCCGAACCCTAACACTCACCCTCACCCTAGCCCTCATCATAACCCTAATTTTAACCCTCACCTTCACCCTAACCCTCATCCTCACCCTAAACCTCACACTAACCCTAACCCTAATCCTCAATCTAACACTCACCCTGAACCTAACCCTAACCCTCACCCTAACACTCAAACTCAGCCTAAACCTCACCTTTACCCTTACCATCATCCTCACCCTAACCCTCACCCTAACCCTAACCCTCACCCTCACCATAAACCTAACCCTCAACCTAACCCTCACCCTAACCCTAACTCTAACCCTAAACCTTAATCTAACACTAACACTAAACCTCACCCTCAACCTAGCCCTCACCCTATCCCTAATCTTCAATCTTAACTTTACCCTAACCCTAACCTTAACCCTTACCCTAACCATAATCCTAACCCTAAGCCTCAACCTTACCCTAAAACTCAAGCTCACCATAAACCTAACCCTAACCCTCACCCTAACCCTAAATTTACCCGAACCCTAACTCTCACCGTAAACCTAACCCTAACCCTCACTCTCAACCTCACACTCAGCCTAACCCTAAGCCTAACCCTAACCCTAACCCTCATACTCACCCTAACCCTTATGCTAATCCTAATCCTAACCTTTAGCCTAACCCTTAGCCTCAACCTAACCCTCAACTTAACCCTAACTCTAACACTAACCCTAACTCTAACCCTCAATTTCAGCCTCACCCTAACCATAACTCTAACCGTAAACCTCAACCTCATCCTAACCCGAACCCTAACCCTAACCCTAAAGCTCACCCTAACGCTAACCCTAAACCTCAACCTCAAATTAGCCCTCACCCTAACCCTAATCCTATCCCTAACCCTCATCCTAACCCTCACCCTAACACTAACCTTAAACTTCACCTCACACTAACCCTAATCCTAACACTAACCCTGAACCTAACCTTAACCCTCACCGTCACCGTAACCCTTACCCTAACCCTCAACCTAACCCTAAATTGAACCTGAAACCTAACTCTCACCCCAACCCTAAACCTAACCCTCACCCTAAGCCTAACCCTCACCCTTACCTTAACCCTCACGTTCAGGCTAACCCTCACCTTTAACCTTACCGACACCCTCACCCTAACCCTAATCCTAAACCTAAACCTATCCCTAACCCTAGCCCTCACCCTAACCCTAACCATAAAACTCAATCTAACCTTCACCCTTCCGCGAACCCTAAGCGGAACCCTACCCTAAACCAAATCCTAACCCTAACCCTCACCCTAACCCTAAGCCTAACCTTAACCCTCACTCTCACACTCACCCTCACCCTCAACCAAACCCTCACCCTCACCCTAACCATAACCCTCACCCTAACCCTAACCCTCACCCTACCACTTACATCACCATAACACTAACCCTAACCCTAACACGAACCCTCACACTAACCCTAATCCTCACCCTCACCCTAGCCCTCACCCTAACCCTAATTCTAACTTTCACCCTCACCCTAAACCTGACCCTCATCCTCGCACTAAACCTCACACTAACCCTAACACTAATCCTCAATCTAACCCTCATCCTATCGCTAACCCTAACCCTTACACTAACCCTAAACCTAACCCTAACACTCACCCTTATCTTAATACTCACCCTCAGCGTAAACCTCACCTTTACCCTTACCATCAATGTCACCCTAACCTCACCCTAACCCTAAACCTCATCCCAACCCTCACCCTAAGGGTAAACCTAACCATCATCCTAACCCTAACCCTCACCCTCACCCTCACCCTCAGCCTAAACCTAAGCCTTAGCCTAAGCCTTACCCCAACCCTCACCCTCACCTGAGCCCTCACCCTTACCCTAATCCTAACAATCACCCTAACCCTAATCCTCACCCCTACCCTCACCCTCAGCCTAACCCTAAGCCTAAGTTGTAACCTAACCCTAACCCTCACCCTAATACTAACACTAAACATAACCCTAACCCTAAACCTCAACCTAACCCTCACCCTAACCTTAACCCTAACCCTAACCCTAACCCTAACCCTCGACCTAACACTGCCCCTAACCCTAAATCTAACCCTAAACCTCACCCTCACCATAACCCTAATCCTAAACCTAACCATAAACCTCACCCTAACCCTCACCCTAACCCACACCCTCACCCTCACCCTCACCCTCACTGTTACTATAACCATAAACCTAAAAATAACACTAATCCTAACCCTAAACCTAACCCTAACCCTAACCCTAACCCTAACCTTAATCCTAACACTCACCATCAACCTAACCCTAACACTAACCCTAAACCTCACAATAACCCTAACACTCACATCACCGTAAGCCTAACTCTCATCCTAACCCTCACCCTAACCCTAACCCTAAACCTAAACCCCATCCTAACACTAACCCTCACCCTCACCCTCACCCTAGCCCTCACCCTAACCCTAATCCTAACCCTAATCCTCATCCTAACCCTCACACTAAGCCAAACCTTAACCCTCACCCTAACCCTCAACTTAACCCGAACCCTAAGTCTCACCCTAACACTAAACCTAACCCTCTCGCTAACCCTAACCCTCACCCTCACCCTCACCCTCAGTCTAAAACTAGCCTAACCCTAATCCTAAACCTAACCTTCACACTCACCCTAACCCTTACCCTAATCCTAACCCTAACCCTAACCCTCACCCTCAGCCTCACCCTAACCCTAATTCTAACCCTAAACCTCACCCTCACCCTAACCCTAACCCTAAACCTAAACCTCACACTAACCTTAACCCTAAACCTCACCCTCACTATAGCCCTCACCATAACCTAATCCTAACCCTAACAATCATTCTAACCCTCACTCTTAACCTAACGCTAAACCTCACCCTCACCATCACCCTAATTTTAACCCTAACCCTCAAATTAACCCTAACCCTCAACTTCACCATAACCCTTACCCTAACCATCACCCTATCCCTAAACTGAACCCAAACCCTACCCCTCACCCTAAACCTAACCCTCAACCTCAACCTCACGCTCAGCCTAACCATAAGCCTAAATGTAAACCTAACCCTAACACACACAGGAACCCTCACCCTAAAACTAATCCTAAACCTAAACCTAACCCAAACACTAACCCTCCACCTAACTCTCACTGTAACCCTAACCCTAGCACTAAACCTAACCCTCAACCTAACCGTGACTCTAACCCTAACCCTAACCCTAACCCTAAACCTCACGCTCACCCTAAACCTAACTCTAACCCTAACCCAAACCCTAAACCTCACCCTAACCCTAACCCTAATCCTAACCCTTACCCTAACCCTAAAACTAAACCTAACCCTCACAATAAACCTAACCCTAACCCTTACCCTCACCCTCACCCTCAGCCTAAACCTAAGCCTAATTCTAACCCTTACCCTACCCATAACCCTAACCCTCACCGTAACCCTAACCCTAACCCTAACCCTAACACTAACCCAAAACCGAAACATAACCCTAAACGTAACCCTAAACCTAACCTTAATCCTCAGCCTCACCCTCACCCTAACCCTAAACCTAACCCTAACCCTCACCCTAACTCTAAGCCTAATCCTAAACCTAACACTAACTGTCACACTCACACTCAACCTAACCCTATTCCTAAACCTAACCCTACCCCTATCCCTAGTCTCACCATAACCCTCACCCTAGCCCTCACCCTTACCCTAATCCAAACCCTAAATCTCATCCTAAACCTCACCCTAATCCTAACTCCAACCCTCACCATACCCCGAAGCCTAACCCTCACCCTCATGCTCGGCTTAAGCCTAATCCTAAGCCTAACCCTAACATTAACCCTCAACCTAAACCTAACCCTAACACTAACCCTAACTCTAACCCTAAATCTCACCCTCATCCAAAACCTAACTCTAAACCTAACCCAAAAACTAAACCTCATTCTAACCCTAACCCTAACCCTCACCCTCAATGTAACTGTAACCCTAATCCTAACCCTAACCCTCACCCAAACCCTAAGCATAACCCTCATTTTTAACCTAACCCTAATCCTCACTGTAACTGTAACCCTAACCCTAAACCTAACCCTAATCCTCAGCCGCACCCTCACCCTAACCCAAATACTAACCCTAACCCTCACCCTAGCCCTAAGCCTAACCCTAACCCAAAACCTAACGCTCAAACTCACCCTCACCCTAAACCTAATCCTAAACCTAAACCTATCCCTAACCCTAACCCTCACCCTCAGCCTCACCCTAGCCCTCACCCCAACCCTAAATCTAAACCTAAACCTCATCCTAACCGTAACCCTTACCCTCACCCTAACCCTAAACGTAACCGAACCCTAACTCTCACCCTAATCCTAACATTAACCCTCACACTTACCCTAAACCTCACCCTCACCCTTACCATCAGCTTAAATCTAAGCCTAACCCTAACCCTAACCCTAACACTCACACTCACAATAACCTTTACCATAATCCTAATCCTAACACTAAGCCTAACCCTCACACTCTACCTAACCCTCACCCTAACCCTAACTCTAATACTAACCCAAACACTAACAATCAACCTCAGTCTCAACCTAAACCTAAATCTAACCTTAAAAGTCACACTCATCCTAACCCTAACCCTAACCCTAACCCTAAACCTCACCCTAACTCTAAACCAAAACCTCACCCTCACCCTAGCCCTCATCCTAACCCTTACCGTAACCCTCAACCTAACCGTAAACTTAACCCGAACCCTAAATCTCACCCTAACCATAACCCTAACCCTAACCCTAACCCTCACCCTTAGCCTAACCCTCACGTTTACCCTTATCGTCACCCCCACCCTAAAAATCACCCTAACCCTAACACTCAACAAAACACTCATCCTAACCCTAACTCTACCCCTAAACCTCACCCTCAACCTAATCCTAACTCTAACACTAACCCTAACACGAAACCACACCCTAACCCTAACACTAACCCTCAAACTAACCCTAACACTCACCCTCAACCTCACCCTCAGCCTAAACCTAAGGCTAACTCTAACCCTCACACTCCCCCTCTCCCTAACACTAATCCTAAACCTAACCGTAACCCTAACACACACCCTCATCCTAAACCTCACCCTAACCCTAACTATAACACTAACACTAAGCCAAACCCTCACCCTAACACTCACCCTAAACCAATCTCTAACCCTAAACCTCAAACTAACACTGACCCTAACCCTAACCCTAAACCTCACCCTAACCCTAACCCTAAACCTCAACTTCACCCTAGCCCTCACCCTAAACCTAATCCTAAACTTAAACTTCATCCTAGCCCTCACACTAACCCTAACCGTAACCCTCACCCGACACCTAACCCTCCCCCTCAACCTAACCCTCAGCCTAACCCTAAGGCTAAACCTAAACCTAACCCTAACCCACACACTCACACTCACCCTAACCCTAATCCTAACCATAACCGTAACACTTAACCTCACCCTAAACCTAAACCTAAAACTAACCCTAACCCTAATCCTCATCCTAACCCTCACCTGAACCCTAACTCTAACCCTAAACCTCACACTCACCCTAACCCTAACTATAACCCTAACCCTAACCCTAAACCTCCCCTAACTCTAACCCTCATCCTCACCCTCACCCTACCCCTAACCCTAAACCTCACAATAACCCTAAAACTAACCCTAAACCTCACCCTAACCATAACGCTCAACCTAACACTAACCCTCAAGCTAACACTTACCCTCACCCTAACACTAACCCTAACTCTAACACTAACGCTCACAGTAACCCTAACTCTCACAATAACCCTAAACCTCACCCTCACCCTAACCTTAACCATCGACTACACCCTAGCCCCCACCCTAAACTTAATTCTCACCCTAACACTCACCCAAACACTAACCCTCATCCTCACCCTAATCCTCACACTAACCCTAAACGTAATCCACAATCTATCCCTCACCCTCACCCTAACACTCACCCTAACCCTAACCCTCATCTAAACACTCACCCTAATCCTAAACCTATCAATCACTCTAACCCTAACCTCACCCTCACCCTCACCCTCAGCCTAAAACTAAGCCTAAGCCTAACCCTAACCCTAACACTCACCCTCACCCTAGCCCTCACCCTAAACCTAATCCTGACCCTAACCCTCACACTAACCCTAATCATAACCATCACCGAAAACCTATTCCTCACTCCCAAGATCACCCTCAGCCTAACCCTAACCCTAAGCCTAATGCTCACACTCAACCTCACCCTAACCCTAATCCGAAAACTAACCCTATCCCTAACACTAAGCCTCACCCTAACCAGAAGTCCTCACCCTAACCCTAAGCCTAAACCTAAACCTCATCCTAACCCTAACCCTAACCCTCACACTCATGCTAAGCCTAAGCCTAAGTTAAGCCTAAGCGTAAACCTAACCGTAACCCTAACCGTCAACCTAATCCTAACCCTAACTCTCACCCTAACCCTGACCCTAACACTAACCCTAACTCTAACCCTAATCCTCACCCTCACCCTAACTCAAACTCTAAACCTAATCCTAAACCTAAACCTCATCCTAAACCCAACCCTAACCCCCACCCTTACCCTCACGGTAAACATAACCCTAACACTAACACTAACAATAACCCTAACTCTAACCCTAACCCTCACCCTAACCATAACCATAACCATAACCCTCACCCTAAACCTAACCCTCAACCTAACACTAAGCCTTACCCTAAACCTAACCCTCACACTAACCCTAACCATCACCCTAACCCTAAACCTCACCCTAACACTAACCCTAAACCTCACCCTCACCCTAGCCCTCACACTAACTCTAACTCTCATCCTCACCCTAAACCTCACACTAACCTTAACACTAATCCTCAATCTAACCCTCACCTTCACCTTAACCCTAACCCTAACCCTCACCCTCAGCTAAACCCTCACCCTAACCCTAACCATAACACTCACCCTAACCCTAATCCTCACCCTCTGCCTCATGCTAACCCTAACTATAACCCTAAACCTCACCCTCACCCTAACCCTAACCCTAACCCTAAACCTCAACCTAACCCTAACCCTAAAACTCACCCTCATCCTAGCCCTTACCCTAACCCTAAGTCTAACCCTAACCCTCAACATAAACTGCCCCCTAACCCTAACTCTAACCCTAAACCTAACACTCACCCTAACCTTAACCCTAACCCTAACCCTAAACTTCACCCTAAACCTCACCCTAACGAAAATCCTCAACCTCACCCTCAAACTCACCGTAACTCTAACCATAACCCTAACAATAAAACTAACCCTAACCCTAACCATAACCATAACCCTCACCCTCAGCCTCACCCTCACCACAAATTTAACCCTAACCACAACATTAACAATAACCCGAAATCTAACCCTAAAACTAATCTTCACCCCCACCCTCACCCTTAACCTAAGCCTAAGCCTAATCTTAAACCTGACCCTCTCAATGAAAGCCTAACCTAACCCTAACCCTAAACCTAAACCTAAACCTCACCCTAACCCTAAACCTAAAACTTATCCTAATCCTCATCCTCACCCTCACCCTAACCCAAACCCTAAACTTAACCCTCACCCTAAACCTAAGCCTAATCCTTAACCTAACACTAACACTCACCCTCACCCTCACCTTAAACCTATTCCTAACCCTAACCCTATCTCTAATCCTAACCCTCACCCTAACCCTCACCCTAACCCTAATCCTAACCCTAACCCTAACCTTAACCCTCAACTTCATGCTCGGCCTAAGCCTTAGCCTAAGCCTAATCCTAACCCTAACCCTCACCATAACCCTAACTCTAACACTAAGGCTAACTCTAACCCTAAACCTCATTCTCACCCTAACCTTAACTCTAACCCTAACCCTAAACCTAAACCTCATCCTAACCCAAAATATAACCCTCACTCTCACCCTCACCGTAATTGTAACTCTAACCCTAACCCTAACCCTAACAATAACCCTAACCCTAACCCTCACCTGAACCATAACCCTCACCCTAAACCAAACCCTCACCCTAACAAATACCCTCAACCTAACACTGACCCTAGCCCTAACACTAAGCCTCACACTAACCCTAATCCCAACCCTAAACCTCAACCTAACTCTCACCCTCACACTAAACCTAACACTTACCCTAAACTTAACCCTCACCCTAACCCTCCCACTAAAACTGGATCTAACCCTAAACTTCACTCTCACCTTAACATTAACCCTAACCCTAACCCTATACCCCACCATAACCCTAACCAAATTCCTCACCCGTACCCTCACTATCACCATAATTCTAACCCTAACCCTAACAATAACACTAATACTAACCCTAAACCTAACCCTAACCCTAAGCCCAACTCTAATCCTAACACTCACCCACACCCTAACCCTAATCCTAACCCTAAACTTCACCCTAACACTAACCCTAACCCTCACCCAAACCCTAGCACTCACCCTAACTCTAATCCTAACCCTAATCACCATCCTAACCCTCACCCTAACCCTAACCCTAATCCTCACCCGCACAAACACCCTCACCGTAACTCTAAACCTAACCCTAACAATAACACTAACCCTAACCTGAACCATCACCATAACCCTAATCCTCACCCCCAACCTCACCCCCAGCCTAACCCTAAGCCTAAGCCTAACCCTCACACTAACCCTCATACTCACCCTCACCCTAACCCTAAAGCTAAACCTAACCCTATCCCTAAACCTCAACCTAACCCTCCTCCCTCCCCTAACCCTAAAACTAAACCTAAACCTAACCCTCACCCTAACCCTCACCCTCACCCTAACTCTAACCCTAAACTTCACCCTGACCCTAAACAAAACCCTCACTCTCACCCTCAACCTCACCGTAACTCTAACCCTAACCCTAACAATAAAACTAACCCTAACCCTAACCCTAACCCTGACCCTAACCATAACCATAACCCTCACCCTCAACCTCACCCTCACCGCAAACTTAACCCGAACCATAACACTAACAATAAACCTAAACCTAACCATAACCCTAAACCTAATCCGCAACCCCACCCTCACCCTCACCTTCAGTCTAACCCTTAGCCTAAGCCTAACCCTCACCATAATACTAACCTTAACCCTAAACATAACCCTAACCCTAACCCTAAACTTAACCCTAATCCTCAGCCTCAACCACACCCTAACCCAAACCCTAACCCTACCCCTAACCCTAAACATAAGCCTTAACCTAACCTTATCCCTCACCCTAACACTTACCCTCACCCTAACACTAACCCTAACTCTCACACTAACCCTCACAGTAACCCTAACTCTCACCCTAACCCTAAACCTCACCCTAACCCTAACCCTAACCCTCAGTGTCACCCTAGCCCCCACCCTAATCTTAATTCTAACCCTAACCCTCACCCTAAACCTCACACTAACCCTAACCCTAATCCTCAATCTATCCTTCATCCTAACCCTAATCCTTACCCTAACAATCACCCTAATCCTAACCCTTACCCTTAGGGCAACATTCAACCTCAGCCTAACCCTCATCTTTACTCTGACCTTCACGCTCACCCTAACAGTCACCCTAACCCTAACCCTCATTCTAATACTCATCCTAACCCTAACCCTATCCATCACCCTAAACCTAACACTCACCCTCAGCCTCACCCTCAGCCTAAACCTATGTTTAAGCTTAACCCTAACACTAACACTCAACCTCACCCTAGCCCTCACCCTAAACCTAATCCTAACCCTATCCCTCATCCTAAACCTCACCCTAACCCGCACACTAACCATCACCCAAAACCTATTCCTCACCCCCAATCTCACCCTCAGCCTAACCCTAAGCCTAAGCCTAAACTTAACCATAACCCTCACCCTCAGCCTCACCCTCACCGCAAACATAACCAAAACCATAACGCTGAAAATAACACTAATTTTAACCCGAAACCTAACCCTAATCCTAACCCCCACCCTCACCCTCAGCCTAACCCTAAGCCTAACCCTAGGCGTAACACTAATCCTGATTGTGACCCTAAACACAACATTAACCCTAACCCTAAACCTAACCCTAAACCTAACACTAATCATCAGACGCACCCTCACCCTAACCCACACCCTAACCCTAAGCCTAAGCCTAACCCTAACCCTAACGCTCACACTCACCCTCACCCTAAACCTAATCCTAAAACTAACCCTATCCCTAACCCTAACCCTCACCCTATCCCTCATCCTAATCCAACCCCTAACACTAACACTAACACAAACCCTCACCCTAACCCTCAACCTAACCCTAATTCTAATCCTAACCCTCACCCTCGCCTTAACCGTAACCCTAACCATAACCCTAAACCTTACCCTAACCCTAACCCTAAACCTCACTCTCACCATAGCCCTCACCCTAACCCTAACCTTAACCCTAACCCTCACCCTAACCATAACCCTCACCATAACTCTGACTTTCACACTAAACCTAACCCTAACCCTCACCCTCACCATCACCCTAACCCTTACCTAAACCTCACCCTCACCCTAAACCAAACGCTAACCCTAACACTGACTCTAACCCTAAGCCTAACCCTAACCCTAACCCTCACACTCACCCTCAATCTAAACCTAATCCTAAACCTATCCCTATACCTAAGCCTCACATGAACCATCACCCTAGTGCTCACCCTAACCCTAATCCTAACACTTCACCTCATCCTAACACTCAACCTAACCCTAACCTAACCCTCACACTAACCCTTACCCTAACCCTAACAGTATCACTAACGCTAACTCTAACCCTAAACCTCACCCTCACCCTCACCCTAATTCTAACCCTAACCCTTAATATAAACCTCACCCTAAACCGAAACCTAACCCTCACCCTCATAGTAACCGTAAGCCTAACCCTAACCCTAACAATAACACTAAAAGTAAACCTAACCCTCATTGTAACCATAACCGTCACCATAACCCTAACCCTCACCCTAACACTTACCCTCACCCTAACACTAACCCCAACCCTAACACTAATCCTCACACTAACCCTAACCATCACCCTAACCTAAACCGCACCCTAACCCTAAACCTCACCGTCACCCTAGCCCTCACCCTAACCCTAAACCTCACCCTAAACCTAGACCTAATCCTAACCCTCTACCTTAACCTAACCCTCACGTTCATCATAACCTTAACCCTAACCCTAAGAATAACCATAACCCTAAACCTAAACTTAAATTTCACCCTCACCGTAACTCTAACCCTAACCCAAACCCTCACCCTAACCCTAACCCTGACGCTAGCCCTAACGACAAACCTCACCATAAACCTAACACTAACCCTAATCTTCACCCTAGGACATACCCTATCTCTAATCCAACCCTAACCCTCATCCTAACCCTCACTCTAACCCTAAACCAAACCCTCACCCTCACCCTTAGCCTCAGCCTAACCCTAAGCAAAACACTAACCCTAACAACAACTGTCACACTCACAGTTACCGTAACCCTAATCCTAACCCTAACACTAACCCTAACCCTAACACTAAAACTAAACCTAACCCTCACCCTAACCCTCACTCTAAAGCTAACCCTAACCCTATTGCTCATCCTAGCACATAACCTAACGCTAATCCTATCCCTAACCCTCACCATAAGCCTCAACCTTACACTCGCTCTAAACCTAAACCTAAAGCTAACCCTCACCTTCACCCTAACCCTAATGCTAACCCTAACCCTAACACAAACACTAACCTCACACTCACCCTCACCTTATCCCTAATCCTAATCCTAAACCTTACCCTAACCCTCACCCTCACCCTAACTCTCAGCCTAACCCTACCCCTACCCCTAACACTAACACTAATCCTCACCCTAACCGTAGCTCTAATCCTATCCCTCACCCTCGCCTTAACTGTAACCCTAACCCTAACCCTAAACCTCACCCTAACCCTAACCATAAACCTCACTCTCACCCTAAACCTCACCCTAACCCTAACCCTAAACCTCACTCTCACCCTAGCCCTCACCCTAACCCTAACCCTAACCCTCAATCTCAGCCTAAGCCTAAACCTAACCCTAAGCTTAATCCTAACCCTAACCCTCAAACTAACCCTCACAATAACCCTCACCCTAACACTAACAGTAACACTAACGCTAACTCTAACCCTAAACTTCACTCTCACCCAAACCCTAATTCTAACCGTAACCCTTAATATAAACCTCACCCTAAACCGAACCCTAACACTCACCCTCACAGTAACCGTAACCCTAACCATAATTCTAACAATAACTCTAAACCTAACCCTAACCTTCATTGTAACCCTTAGCATCACCATAAACCTAACCCTCACCCTAACACTTCCCCTCACGTTAACACTAACCCTAACCCTAACACTAATTCTCACACTAACCCTAAACATCACCCTAACCATAAACCTCACCCTAAACCTAGACCTAATCATAACCCTCAACCTTACCCTAAACCTCACTCTCATCATAACCTTAACCCTAATCCCCACCCTATGCCTAAACCTAATCATAACCCTAAACCTCACCCGAACTGTAACCCTAACCCTCACCCTCATGATAGCCCACACCCTAACCATAAACCTAAACCTAACCCTCATCCTAACACTCACCCTAACCCAAAACCTAAACCTCACCCTAAACCTAAACCTCACCCTCACCCTCAGCCTAACCCTAAGCCTAAACATAACCCTAACCATAACCCTCACACTCAACCTCACCCAAAACCTAATCCTAAACCTAACCCTATCCCTAACCCTAACCCTCACCCTAACCCTCACCCTAAACCTAACCCTGACACTAAACCTAACACTAACCCTCACAGTAAATCTCAACTTAACACTAACTCTAACCCTAAACCTCACCCTATCCCTCAATCTAACCCTAACTCTAACCCTAAACCTCACCGTCAACCTCATCCTAACCCTAATCCTAAACATCACCCTCATCCTAACCCTCACCCTAACACTAACCCTAACACTAATCCTACACTTAATCCTCATCCTAACGCTCACCCTAACCCTAACCCTAACTCTCACTCAAACGATAACCCTAACACAAACCCTAACCCTAACCCTCAACCTCACCCTCACCCTCATCTTAACCCTAAGCCTAAACTTAACCTAAGCCTAACCGAAACACTCACCCTAACACTAACCTTTATCCTAATCCTAACCCTAACCCAAACCCTCACCTAAAACCCTCACCCTCATCCTAACCCTCACACTAACCCAAACCCTAACTCTAACCCTAATCCTAAACCTTACCCTAACCCTCACCTTAACCCTAAAACGAACACTAAACCTCACCCTCACCCTCACCCTAAATCTAACACTAACCCTAAACCTCACCCTAACCATAACCCTCACAGTCACCCTCACATTCGCAGTAACTCTAACCCTAAACCTAACAATAACACTAACCCTCACCCTAACCCTAACACTCACCCTCACCGTAACGCTAACCCTAACCCTAAACCTCACCCTCACCCTAAAACTCACCCTAAACCTAACCCAAAACCTCACTCTCACCCAAGCCATCACCCTAACCCTAACCCTAACCCTCACCATAACCCTAAATTTCACACTAACCCTAACCCTAACCCTCAACCTCAACCTAACCCTAACCCTAACCCTCACCCTCACCCTAAACCAAACCCTAACCCTAACACTGACTCTAACCCTAAGTCTAACCCTAAACCTAACCCTCACACTTACCCTCAATCTAAACCTAATCCTAAATGTAACCCTATCCCTAAGCCTAACCCTCACATTAACCATCACCCTAGCGCTCACCCTAACCCTAATTCTAACCCTACACCTCATCCTAACACTAAGCCTAACACTAACCCTAACCCTTGCCCTAACTCTAACCCTAACCCTCACCCTCACTCTTGGCCTAAGCCTAAGCCTAACCCTAAGCTTAAGCCTAACCCTAACCCTCACACTAACCCTCACTCTAATCCTAACATTAACACTAAAGCTAACTCTAGCCCTAAACCTCACCCTAACCCTAACTCTAACCCTAACCCTTAATATAAACCTCACCCTAAACCGAACCCTAACCCTCACTCTCACAGTAACCGTAACCCTAACCCTAACCCTAACAATAACACTAAACCTAAACCTAACCCTCATTGTAACCATAACCGTCACCATAAACATAACCCTCACCCTAACACTTACCCTCACCCTAACACTAACCCTAACCCTAACACTAATCCTCAAACTAACCCTAACCATCACCCTAACCCTAAACCTCAACCTAACCCTAAACCTCACCCTCACCCTAGCCCTCAACCTAACCCTCACCCTAAACCTAGACCTAATCCTAACCCTCAAACTTACCCTCACCCTCACCCTCATCATAACTTTAACCCTAACACCCACCCTATGCCTAAAAATAATCCTAACCCTTAACTTCACCCTAACCCTAACCCTAAACCTCACCCTCATGCTAGCCCTCACCCTAATCCGAATGCTAAACCTAACCCTCATCCTAACCCTCACCGTAACCCTAAACCTAAACCTCACCCTAAACCTAAACCTCACCCTCACCCTCAGCCTAACCTTAAGCATAATCATAACCCTAAACATAACCCTCACACTCAAACTCACCCAAAACCTCATCCTAAACCTAACCCTATCCCTAACCCTAACCCTCACCCTAAACCTCACCCTAACCCTAACCCTAACACTAAACCTAACACTAACCCTCACAGTAAATCTCAACTTAACACTAACTCTAACCCTAAAACTCACCCTCACCCTAACTCTAACCCTCACCCTCACCCTCACCCTCAGCCTATCCCTAAGCCTAAACCTAACCCTAACCCTAAACCTCATACTCACCCTCACACTAACCCTAATCCTAATCCTAACCCTAAACATAACCCTCACCCTAACACTAACCCTCACCATAACCCTAACCCTATCACTAACCCTAACCCTAAACCTCACCCTATCCCTCACCCTAACCCTAACTCTAATCCTAAACCTCACCCTCACTCTCACCCTAACCCTAACCCTAAACATCACCCTCATCCTAACCCTCACACTAAACCTAACCCTAACACTAATCCTAACCCTAATCCTCATCCTAACTCTCACCCTAACCCTAACAGTAACTCTCACCCAAACACTAACCCTAACCTAATCCTCACCCTCACCCTCACCCTCACCCTCAGCTTAATGCTAAGCCTAACCCTAACCCTAAGCCTAATCCAAACACTCACCCTAATGCTAACCCTAATCCTAATCCTAGCCCTAACACTAAACCTCACCCTAATCCTCACCCTCATCCTAACCCTCACCCTAACCCTAAACCTAACACAAACCCTAACCCTAAACCTCACCCTCAACCTCACCTTAACCCTACATCTAACCCTAAACCTCACCCTCACCCTCACGCTAAACCTAACACTAACCCTAATCCTCAACCTAGGACATACCCTAACCCTAATCTAACCCTAACCCTCACACTAACCCTTAATCTAACCCTAAACAAAACCCTCACCCTAAATCTAACCCTCACCCTCACCCTCAGCCTCAGCTTAACCCTAAGCCTAACCCTAACCCTAACCCTAACTGTCACACTCACAGTAACCGTAACCCTACTCCTAAACCTAATACCAACCCTAACCCTAACACTAAACCTAAACCTAAACCTGCACCTAACCCTCACTCTAACCCTAACCTGAACCCTATTGCTCATCCTAGCACATACCCTAACGCTAATCCTATCCCTAACCCTCTCCATAACCCTCACCCGTACCCTCACTCTAAACCTAACCCTAAAGTTAACCCTCAACCTCACCCTAAAACTAATGCTAACACTAACCCTAACACTAACACTAACCCTCACACTCACCCTCACCTTATCCCTAATCCTAATCCTAACCCTTACCCTAACCCTCACGCTCACCCTAACTCTCATCCTAACCCTACACCCAACACTAACACTAACACTAACCCTCCCCCTAACCCTCACCCTAACCCTAACTCTAACCCTAACCCTCACCCTCGCCTTAACCGTAACCCTAACCATAACCCTAAAACTCACCCTAACCCTAACCCTAAACCTCACCCTCACCCTAAACCTCACCCTAACCCTAACCCTAAATCTCACTCTCACCCTAGCCCTCACCCTACCCCTAAACGAAACCCTCAAACTCGGCCTAAGCCTAAACCTAACCCTAAGCTTAAGCCTAACCCTAACCCTCACACTAAGCCTCATCCTAACCCTAACACTAACACTAACGCTAACTCTAACCCTAAACCTTACCCTCACCCTAACCCAAACTCTAACCCTAACCCTTAATATAAACCTCAACCTAAACAGAACCCTAACCCTCACACTCACAGTAACCGCAACCCTAACCCTAACCCTAACAATAACACTAAAACTAAATCTAACCCTCATTGTAACCATAACCGTCACCATAAGCCTAACCCTCACCCTAACACTTACCCTCACATTAACACTAATCCTAACCCTAACACTAATCCTCACTCTAACACTAACCATCATCCTAACCCTAAACCTCACCCTAACCCTAAACCTGACCCTCACCCTTGCCCTCAACCTAACCCTAACCCTCACCCTAAACCTAGACCTAATCCTAACCATCAAACTTACCCTAAACCTCACCCTCATCATAACCGTAACCATAACCCCCACCCTATGCTTAAACTTAATCCTAACCCTAAACCTCACCCTAAACCTAACCCTAACCCTCAACCTCATGCTAGCCCTCACCCTAATCCTAATCCAAAACCTAATCCTCATCCTAACCCTCACCCTAACCATAAACCTAACACTCACCCAAACCCTAAACCTCACCCTCACCCTCAGCCTAACCCTAAGCCTAATCATAATCCTAACCATAACCCTCACACTCAACCTCACCCAAAATCTAATCCTAAACCTAACCCTATCCCTAACACTAACCCTAACACTAACCCTCAAACTAAACCTCAACTTAACACTAACTCTAACCCTAAATCTCACCGTCACCCTAACCCTAAACCTCGCCCTCACCCTCAACCTCAGCCTGTAGCTAAGCCTAAACCTAACCCTAACCCTAACCCTCATACTCACCCTCACACTAACCCTAATCCTAATCCTAACCCTAAAACTAACCCTCACCCTAACACTAATCCTCACCCTAACCCTAACCCTAACACTAACCCTAACCCTAAACCTCACCCTATCCCTTACTCTAACCCTAACTCTAACCCTAGAACTCACCCTCAACCTCACCCTAATCCTAATCCTAAACATCACCATCATCCCAACCCTCACCCTAACCCTAACCCTAACACTAATCCTAACCCTAATCCTCATCCTAACTCTCACCCTAACCCTAACCCTAACTCTCACCCAAACGCTAACCCTAACCAAAACCCAAACCCTAATCCTCACCCTCACCCTCACCCTCAGCTTAATGCTAAGCCAAACCCTAACCCTAAGTCTAACCCAAACACTCACCCTAATGCTAACCCTAATCCTAGCCCTAACTCTAAACCTCAACCTAACCCTCACCCTCATCCTAACCCTCACCCTAACACTAACCCTAACACTAACCCTAACCCTAAATCTCAATCTAAAACTCACCCTAAGCCTAAATCTAACCCTAAACCTCACCCTCACCCTCACCCTAAACCTAACCCTAACCCTAAACCTCACCCTAACCCTAACCCTCACACTCACCCTCACCTTCACCGTAACTCACCCTAACCCTAACAATAACACTAACCCTCACCCTAAACCTAACACTCACCCTCACCGTAATCATAAAACTAAACCAAAACCTCACCCTAACCCTTACCCTAACCCTAACCTAACCCTAACCCTAACCCTAAACCTAACCCTCACCCTCAGCCTCACCCTCACTGTAAACTTAAACCTAACCATAACACTAACAATAACAATAACCGTAACCCTAAACTTACCCTCAACCTCACACTAACCCTAACCCTCACCCTAAACCTATCACTCACCCTCACTGTAACCCTCACCATAACACTCACCCTAACCCTAAACCTAACCCTATCCCTGAACCTCACCCTAACTCTAACCCTAACCCTCACCCTCAACCTAGCACTCAACCTAGCCCTAGTCTTAAACCTAAACCTCAACCTAAACCGCACCCTAACCCTAAAGCTAACCCTCACCCTAACCCTAAAACCCTAAAAATCACCCTAAACCTAACCCTCACCTTCACCCTCAAGCTCGGCCTAAGCATAAGCCTAAGCCTAAGCCTAAGCCTAACCCTGACACTCACCCTCACCCTCACGGTAACCGTAACACTAACCCTACGCCTAACCCTCACACTAACACGCACCCTAACGCTAACCCTAACCCTAAACCTCACCCTCAGCCTTAACCTAACCCTCATCCTCACCCTCAGCTTAACACTAAGCCTAAGCCTAACCCTAACCCTAACCCTCACACTCACACTAGCCGACACCATAACCCTAACCATAACACTAAACCTAACCCTAACACTCACACTATCCCTAACCCTAACCCTAAAAACAAACCTAAACCTCACCCTCACCTTAAACTAAAACTAACACTAAACCTCATCCTAACCCTAACCCTGACCCTCAACATCACCCTCACCCTCACGCTTACCTTAACCTTAACCTTAACCCTAACCCTAAGAATAACCATAACCCGAAACCTAAACTTAAAACTCACCCTCACCGTAACTCTAACCCTAATCCAAACCGTCACCCTAACCCTAACCCTGACCCTAACCCTAATGCTTAACCTCACCCTAAACCTAAAACTAATCCTAATCCTCACCCTAGGACATACCCTAACCCTAATCCAACCCTAACCCTCACCCTAACCCTCACTCTAACCCTAAACCAAACCCTCACCCTAAATCTAACCCTCACCCTCACCCTCAGCCTCAGCCTAACCCTAAGCCTAACACTAACCCTAAACTTAACTGTCACACTCACAGTCACCATAACCCTAATCCTAATCCTAACACTAACACTAACCCTAAATCTAACACTCACCCTAACCCTCACTCTAACCCTAACCCTAACAGTGTTGCTGGTTCTAGCACATACCCTAACGCTAATCCTATACCTAACCCTCACCATAACCTTCACCCTAACCCTCACTCTAAACCTAACCCTAAAGCTAAACCTCACCCTCACCCTAACCCTAATGCTAACCCTAACCCTAACACTAACACTAACCCTCACACTCACCCTCACCTTAACCCTAATCCTAAACCTAAGCCTTACCCTAACCCTCACCCTCACCCTAACCCTCTTCCTAACCCTACCCCTAACACTAACACTAACACTAACCCTCACCCTAACTCTCACGCTAACCCTAATTCTAATCCTAACCCTCAACCTCGCCTTAACCGTAACCCTAACCATAACCCTAAACCTCACCCTAAACCTAACCCTAAACCTCACCCTCACCCTAAACCTCACCCTAACCCTAACCCTAAACCTCACTCTCACCATAGCCCACACCCTAAACCTAAACCTAACCCTAACCCTCACCATAACCCTAAATTTCACACTAAACCTAACCCTAACCCTCACCCTCACCCTCACCCTAACCCTAACCCTCACCATAACCCTAACTTTCACACTAAACCTAACCCTAACCCTCACCCTCACCCTCACCCTAACCCTAACCCTAACCCTCACCCTCACCCTAAACCAAATCCTAACGCTAACACTCACTCTAACCCTAAGCCTGAGCCTAACCCTCACCCTAACCCTCACACTCACCCTCAATCTAAACCTAATCCTACACCTAACCCTATCCCTAACCCTAACCCTCACATTAACCATCACCCTAGCGCTCACCCTAACCCTAATCCTAACACTACACCACATCCTAACACTCACCCTAACCCTAACCCTAACCCTCAACCTAACCCTAACCCTAACCCTCACCCTCAGTCTTGGCCTAAGCCTAAGCCTAACCCTAAGATTAAGCCTAACCCTAAACCTCACTCTAACCCTCACCTTAACTCTAACACTAACACTAACGCTAACTCTAACCTTAAACCACACCCTCACCCTAACCCTAACTCTAACCCTAACCCTTAATATAAACCTCAACCTAACCCTCACCCTAACAATAACCGAAACCCTAACCCTAACCCGAACAATAACCCTAAATCTAGCCCTAACCCTCATTGTAACCATAAATGTCAACATAACCCTAAATCTCACCATAACACTTACCTCACCCTAACACTAACCCCAACCCTAACACTAATCGTCACACTAACCCTATCCATCACTCTAACCCTAAACCTCACCCTAACCCTAAACCTCACCCTCACCCTAGCCCTCACCCTAACCCTAACACTCACCCTAAACCTAGACCTAATCCTAACCCTCAACCTTACCCTAACCCTCACCTTCATCATAACCTTAACCCTAACCCTCACCCTATTCTTAATCTTAATCCTAACCCTAAACCTCTCGCTAACCCTAACCCTAAACCTCACCCTCATTCTAGCCCTCACCCTAATCCTAATCCTAAATCTAACACTCATAATAACCCTCACCCTAACCCTAACCCTCAACCTCACCCTCAGCCTAACCCTAAGCATATTCATAACCCTAATCATAACCCTCACACTCAACCTCACCTAAAACCTAATCCTAAACCTAACGCTATCCCTAACCCTAACCCTCACCCTAACCCTAAACCTCACCCTAACCCTAACCCTAACACTAACCCTAACACTAACCCTCACAATAAACCTCAACATAACACTAACTCTAACCCTAAACCTCATCCTCACCCTAATGCTAACCCTCACCCTCACCTTCACCCTCAACCTATCCCTAAGCCTAAACCTAACCCTAACCCTAACCCTCATACTCACCCTCACACTAACTCTAATCCTAATCCTAACCCTAAACCTAACCCTCACCCTAACACTAACCCTCACCCTAACCCTAACCCTAACACTAACCCTAACCCTAAACCTCACCCTATCCCTTATACTAACCCTAACTCTAACCCTAAAACTCACCCTCACCCTCACCCTAACCCTAATCCTAAACCTCACCCTAACCCTAACCCTAACACTAATCCTAACCCTAATCCTCATCCTAAACCTAACACTAACTCTCACCCAAACACTAACCCTAACCCAAACCCTAACCCTAATCCTCACCCTCACCCTCACCCTCAGCTTAACGCTAAGCCTAACCCTAACCCTGAGCCTAACCCAAACACTCACCCTAACACTAACCCTAATCCTAATCCTAACCCTAACTCTAAAGCTCACCCTAACTCTCACCCTCATCCTAACCCTCACCCTAACACTAACCCTAACACTAACCATAAACCTAAACCTCACCCTAACCATAAATCTAACCCTAAATATAACCCTAAACCTCACCCTCACCCTCACCCTAAACCTAACCCTAACCCTAAACCTCACCCTAACCCTAACCCTCACACTCACCCTCACCTTCACCGTAACTCTAACCCTAACCCTAACAATAACACTACCCTCACCCCAATCCTAACACTCACCCTCACCATAATCGTAAACCTGACCCAAACCCTCACCCTAACCTTACCCTAATCCTAACCTAAACCTAACCCTAACCCTAAATCTAACCCTCACCCTCAGCCTCACCCTCACTGTAAAATTAAACCTAACCATAACACTAACAATAACAATAACCCTACCCTAATCTTACCCTCACCCTCACACTAACCCTAACCCTCACCCTCAATGTAACACTCACCCTAACACTCACCCTAACACTAAACCTAAACCTATCCCTAAACCACACCCTAACTCCAACCCTAACCCTCACCCTCACCCTAGCACTCACCCTAGCCCTAATCTTTTTTTTTTTTTGGTTTTTCTTTTTTTTTTAATTTAATTTTATTTTATTTGAGAACATACTGTACAGAGGGGCTACAATTACATGGGCAGGATAATGCATATATTTCTTACCAAGCATTGCAGCCTCCTCCTTTGTTTACCCTTCACCTCCCTTCCCAGCCTCCCTCCTCCCCCCACCCAATTATACCCCCTACCCCCCACACCGAAATTGTAAAGCTGGTTTTGACATGCCCTAATCTTAAACCTAAACCTCACCCTAAGCCTCACCCTAACCCTAACCCTAACCCTCACCCTAACCCTAAAACTCTAACAATCACCCTAACCCTAACCCTCACCTTCACCCTCAAGCTCAGCCTAAGCATAAGCCTAGGCCTAAGGTTAACCCTAACCCTCACCCTCACCCTCAGCTTAACACTAAGCCTAAACCTAAACCTAACCCTAACCCTCACCCTCAAACTAGCCCTCACCATAACCCAAACCATAACACTAAACCTAACCCTAACACTCACACTATCCCTAACCCTAACCCTAACAATAACCCTAAACCTCACCCTCACCCTAACACTAACCCTAACTCTAAACCTCATCCTAACCCTAAACCTAACCCTCAACATCACCCTCACCCTCACACTTAGCTTAAACTTAACCTTAACTCTAACCCTAAGAATAACCATGACCCAAAACCTAAACTTAAAATTCACCCTCACCGTAACTCTAACCCTAAACCAAACCCTCACCCTAACCCTAACCCTGACCCTAAGGCTAACGATAAACCTCACCCTAAACCTAACATTAACCCTAAATCTAAACCTTACCCTCACCTTCGCCTTAACCGGAACCCTAACCATAACCCTAAAACTCATCCTAACCCTAACCCAAAATCTCACCCTCACCATAAAACTCACCCTAACCCTAACCCTAAACCTCACTCTAACCCTAGCCCTCACCCTAGCCCTCACCCTAACCCTAACCCTAACCCTAACCCTCACCCTAAACATAACCCTCACCATAACCCTAACTTTCACACTAACCCTAACCCTAACCCTAAACCTCACCCTCACCCTAACCCTAACCCTAACCCTCTCCCTAACCCTAAACCAAATCTTAACCCTAACACTCACTCTAACCCTAAGCCTAACCCTAAACCTCACACTCACCCTCAATCTAAACCTAATCTTAAACCTAACCCTATCCCTAACACTAACCCTCACATTAACCATCACTCTAGCGCTCACCCTAACCCTAATCCTAACCCTACACCTCATCCTAACACTCACCCTAACCCTAACCCTAACCCACACACTAACCCTCACCCTAACCCTAACATTAAAACTAACGTTAACTTTAATTCTAAACCTCACCCTCACCCTAACACTAACTCTAACCCTAACCCTTAATATAAACCTCACCCTAAACCTAACACTAACCCTCACATTAACCGTAACCCTAACCCTAACAATAACCCTAAACCTAACCCTAACCCTCATTGTAACCATAACCGTCACCATAACCCTAACCCTCACCCTACCACTTACCCTCACCCTAACCCTAAACCTAACACTAACCCTAACCCTAAACCTCTCCCTATCCCTTACCCTAACCCTCAAACTCACCCTCACCCTCAACCTAACCCTAATCTGAAACATCACCTCATCCTAACCCTCACCCTATCCCTAACCCTAACACTAATCCTAACCCTAATCCTCATCCTCTCACCCTAACCCTAACTCTCACTCAAACGCTAACCCTAACCCAAACCCTAACCCTAAACCTCACCCTCACCCTCACCCTCAGCTTAATGCTAAGCCTAACCCTAAACCTAAGCCTAACCCAAACACTCACCCTAACACTAACCCTAATCCTAATCCTAACCCCAACTCTAACCTTCACCCTAACCCTCACCCTCATCCTAACCCTCACCCTAACCCTAACCCTAACACTAACCCTAACCCTAAACCTCACCCTAAACCTCACCCTCACCCTAAATCTAACCGTAAACCTCACCCTCACCCTCAACCTAAACCTAACCCTAACCCTAAACCTCACCCTAACCCTAACCCTCACACTCACCCTCACCCTCGCCATAACTCTAACCCTAACATTAACAATAACACTAACCATCACCTTAACCCTAACACTCACCCTCACCTTAATCCTAACCCTACCCAAACCCTCACCCTAACCTTTACCCTAACCTTAATCTAAACCTCACCCTAACCCTAAACCTAACACTCACCTCAGCCTCACCCTCACTGTGAACTTAAAACTAACCATAACACTAACAATAACACTAACCCTAACCCTAATCTAACCCTCACCATCACCCTCACCCTAACCCTAACCCTCACCCTAAGCCTAACCCTCACCCTCACCGTAATCCTCACCCTAACACTCACCCTAACCCTAACCCTCAACCTCACCCTAACTCTAACCCTAACCCTCACCCTCACCCTAGCACTGACCCTACCCCTAATCTTAAACCTAAACCTCACCCTAACCCTAAAACTCTAACAATCACCCTAACCCTGACCCTCACCTTCACTCTCACGCTCGGCCTAAGCATAAGCCTAAGCCTAAGGCTACGCTTAACCATCACAGTCACCCTCACCCTCACTGTAACTGTAACACTAACCCTAACGCTAACCCTCACACTAACCCGCACCCTAATGCTAACCCTACCCCTAAACCTCACCCTCACCCTAAACCTATCCTTCACCCTCACCCTCAGCCTAACCCTAAGCCTAAGCCTAAACCTAACCCTCACCCCCAGCCTCAGCTTAACACTAAGCCTAAGCCTAAGCCTAACCCTAACCCTCACCCTCACACTAGCCCTCACCATAAACCAAACCATAATATTAAACCTAACCCTAACACTCACACTAACCCTAACACTAACCCTAACAATAACCCTAAACCTCACCCTCACCCTAACACTAACCCTAACTCTAAACCTCATCCTAACCCTAACCCTAACCCTCAACCTCACCCTCACCCTCACCCTTACCTTAACCTTAACCCTAACCCTAAGAAGAACAATAATCCTAAACCTAAACTTTAACCCTCACCGTAACTCTAACCCTAACCCAAACCCTCACCCTAACCCTAGCCCTCACCCTAACCCTAGTGCTAAACCTAACCCTCAATTTTAACCTTACTGTCACCCTCAAACTATCCCTAACCCTAACCCTAACCCTCATCCTAACCCTCAGCCTAACCATAACCGAACCATCACGCTAACCCTAACCCTCAACCTCACCCTCAGCATCAGCCCTAACCTAAGCCTAAGCCTAGGCCTAACCCTAACCCTCACCCTCACCCTAGCCCTCACCCTCATCCTAATCCTAACCCTAACCCTCATCCTAACCCTAACCCTAACACAAACAATAACCCTAATCCTAACCCTAACCCTCATTCTAACCATAAGCCTCACCCTACCCTTAACCCTCACCCTAACATTTACCCTCACCATAACACTAACGCTAACCCTAACACTAACCCTCACACTAACCCTAACCATCACCCTAACCCTAACACTCACCCTAACCCTAGCCCTAACCCTAAGCCTAAACCTAACCCTCACCCTAACACTTACCCTCACCCTAAAACTAACGCTTACCCTGACCCTAAGCCTAACCCTAACCCTAATCCTCACCCTCACCCTAGCCCTCACCCTAAACCTAATCCTAACTCTAACCTTAATCTTAACCCTAAACCTAACCATAACCCTAACCATCAACCTAAACCTAATCCTCATCCCCACACTCACCCTCAGCCTAACCCTAAGCCTAATCCTAAGCCTAACCCTAACCCTCACACTCACACTCACCAAAACCCTAATCCTAAACCTAACCCCAACCCTAAACCACAACCTAACCCTCACCCTAACCATAAGCCTAACACTAACTCTAACCCTAACCCTCACCCTAACCCTCCCCCTGAACCTAACTCTAACCCTAAACCTCACCCTCACCCTAAACCTAAACCTCACCCTCACCCTCACACTCACCGTAACTCTAACCCTAACCCTAACAATAACACTAACCCTAACCCTAACCCTAACGCTCACCCTCACCGTAACCCTAACCTAAACAGAAGCCCTCACCCTTACCCTAAACCTAAACCTAACACTAAACCACACCCTAACCCTAAACCTATACCTCACCCTCAGCCTCACCCTCACTGTGAACTTAACCTTAACCTTAACACTAAAAATAACCCTAAGCCTAATTCTAACCCTTACCCTCACACTAACCCTAACCCTAATCCTCACAGTAACCAGAACCCTGACCCTCACCCTAACCCTAAACCTAATCCTAATCCTTAACTTCGCCATTATGCTAACTCTAAACCTCACCCTCACCCTTGCCTTCATCCTTACCCTAATCCTAACTCTAAACCTCATCCTAACCCTCACCCAAAACCTAACCCTAACCCTCACCCTAACTCTAACCCTCACCCTCACCCTCACCCTCTGCCTAACCCTATGCCTAAGCCTAACCCTAACCCTAACCCTCACACTCACCCTCACCCTAACCCTAATCCTAACACTAACCCTAACTCTAACACTAACCCTCACCCTAACCCTCCCCTAACCCTAAATCTAAACCTAAACCTCACCCTCAACCTAACCCTAACTCTAACCATAACCCTAAAACTAAACTTCACGCTAACCCTAACACTAACCCTCCCCCTCTCCCTAAACCTAAAAATAACACTAACCCAAATACTAATCCTAATCCTAACTATAACTCTCACCCTAACCCTAACCGTCACCCTAACACTTACCCTCACCCTAAAACTTACCCTAATCCTAACGCTAACCCTCACACTAACCCTAACCATCACCTTAACCCTAAACCTCAACCTAACCCTATCCCTAACCCTCAACCTCACCCTAGGCCTCATCCTAACCCTACCCCTCATCCTCACCCTAAACCTCACACTAACCCTAATACTAATACTCAGTCTAACCCTCACCCTCACCTTAACCCTAACCCTAATCCTCACCCTAACCCTAACCCTCACATTTACCCTTACTGTCACCCTCACCCTAACCCTCACCCTAACCCAAAACCTCATCCTAACCCTCAGCCTAACCGTAACCCTAACCATCACGCTAACCCTAATCCTCAACATCACCCTCAACCTCATCCTAAACCTAAGCCTAAGCCTAACTATAACACTCACCCTCACCCTAGCCCTCACCCTAACCCTAATCCTAACCCTAACCCTCATCCTATCCCTAAACCCAATCCTAACAATAACCCTAAACCTAAACCTAACCCTCATTCTAACCATAACCCTAACTGTAACCCTAACCCTCACCCTAAAACTTACCCAAACCCTAACACTAACGCTAACCCTAACACTAACCCTCACACTAACCCTAACACTCACCCTAACCCTAACACTCACCCTAACCCTAAACCTAAACCTCACCCTCAGCCTAGCCCTCACCCAACCTTAACTATCATCCTCACCCTAAACCTCACACTAACCCTAAAACTAATCCTTAATCTAAACCACACCCTCACCATAACCCTAACTCTAACCCTCACTCTAACCCTAACCCTCACATTTACCGTAATCCTCATTCTCAGCCTAACCCTCAACTTTACATTTACTATCGCCCTCACGCTAACCCTCACACTAACCCTAACCCTCATCCTAACCCTCACCCTGACCATAACCTTAAGCATCACCCTAACTCTAACCCTCACACACACCTTCACCATAACACTAACCCTCACAGTAACACTAACTCTAACCGTAAACATCACCCTCAGCCTAACCCTAACCCTAATCCTAATCCTAAACATAACCATAACCCTAACCCTTACCCTAACACTCACCCTAACCCTAAACCTAATCCTAACCCTCACCCTAACACTAACTCTAACACTAAACCTCACCTTCACCCTAATCCTAACCCTAAAGCTCACCCTAACCCTAACCCTATACTTCACCCTCACGTTAGGGCCCACCCTAACACTAATACTAACCCTAACCCTCATCCTAACCCTCAACCTAAACCTAATCCTAACTCTCCCCCTAACCTTAAACCTAACCCTCAACCTCACTCTCATCCTAACACTAAGCCTAACCCTAAACCTAACCCTAACCCACACGCTCACCCTCAACCTTACCCTAATCCTAACCCTAACCCTAACTCTAACCCTAACACTCACACTAACCCTCACCCTAACACTAACTCTAAACCGAACCCTAACTGTAACCCTCACCCTAAGCCTAAATCTAACCATAAACCTCACCCTCACCCTAAACCTAACTCTAACCCTAATCTTAACCCTGAACCTCACCCTAAACCTAACCCTAACCCGCACTGTAACTATAAATCTCACCCTAACCCTAATCCTCACCCTAACACTAACCCTAACCCTAACACTAACCCTCACACTAACCCTAAACCTCACCCTAAGCCTAAACCTCACCCTAACCCTAACACTAACCCTAACCCTCACCCTCACCCTAGCTCTCACTCTAACTCTAATTCTAACCCTTACCTTCACATAACCCTAACACTCATCCTCAACCTAAAGCTCACACTAACCCTAATCCTAATCCAATATCTAACCCTCAGCCTCACCCTAATCCCTAACCCACACCCTTGCCCTAACCCTCACCCAAACTGTAACACTCTCCCTTATCTTAACCCTCACCCTCAGCCTAACCCTCAACTTTAAACTTACCATCACCTCACCCTAACCCTCACCCTATCCCTAAACCTCATCCTAACTTTCAAGCTAACCGTAACCCTAACCATCACCCTAAACCTAACCCTCACCCTCACCCTCACCCTAGCCCTCACCCTAATCTTAATCCTAACCCTAACCATCATCCTAAACCTCATTCTAACCCTAACCCTAACCATCACCCTAAAACTAACCCTCACCCTCAACCTCACCATCAGACTAAAACTATTCATAAACCTAATCCTAACCCTAAACCTGAACCTCAAACTAACCCTCACCCTAATCCTAACCCTAAGACTAACCCTAACCTTAACCCTAACCCTAACCCTCCCCCTATCCCTAACACTAACCCTAACCCTAACCCTAACACCAACACTCACACTTATTCTAACCCTAAACTTCATCTTAACCCTAACTCCAACTTTCACCCTCACCCTCACCCTAACCCTCACCCTAAACCTAACCCTAAGCCTAAGCCAAACCGTAACCCTAAACCTCACATTCACAGTCACACTAACCCTAATCCTAACCCTAACTCTATCCCCAAACCTCAACCTAACCCTCACCCTCACCCTAAGGCTAAAACTAACCCTAAACCTAACGCTCACCCTAAACCTAAACCTCACCCTAACCCTAATCGTAACCCTAATCCTCATCCCCACACTCACCCTCAGCCTAACCCTCAGCCTCAACCTAAGCCTAACCCTAACACTAACCCTAACTCTAACCCTAAATCTCACCCTCACCCTAACCCTATCTCTAACCCTAACCCTAAACCTCACCCTAACCCTAACCCTCACCCTCACCCTCACCCTCACCTTAACTCTAACCCTAACCCTAACAATAACACTAACCCTAACCCTAACCATCACCCTAACCCTAATCCTCACACTCACCTTCACCCAAAGTTTACCCAGAGCCTAAGCGTAACCCTTACCCGAACCCGAACCCTCACCCTAACCCTAATCCTAACTCTAACCCTATCCATAAACCTCAACCTAACCCTTTCCCTCACCCTCAATCTCGGCAGAAGCCTAAGCCTAAGCCTTACCGAACTCTAACACTCACCCTAACCCTCACCCTAACCCTAACCATAACACTAACTCTAACTCTAACCCTAAACCTCACCCTCACACTAAGCCTAACTCTAACCCTAACTTTAAACCTAAACCTCACCTTAACCCTAAGCCTAACCCTCACCCTCATCCTCACCGTAACCGTAACCCTAAACATAACCGTGACAATAACCCTAACCCTAAACCTAAACCTCACCCTAACCATAACGCTCAACATAAACCTAACCCTCAATCTAACCCTCACACTCACCCTAACCCTAACCCTAACCCTCACCCTAACCCTCACCCTAACCCTAATCCTCACCCTTACCATAAACATCACCCTAACATTAACCCTCACCTTTACCCTTACCGTCACCCTCACCCTAACCCTAACCTTCATGCTAACCCTCACCCTAAACGTAACCCTAACCATCACCCTAACCCTAAACCTCACCCTCAACCTCCACCTCAGCCTAACCCTAATCCTAACCCTAAACCACATCCTAACCCTCAAGGTAACTATAACACTAACCATCTCTTTAAACCTAATCTTCATCTCCACCCTCATCATCAGCCTAAACCTAAGCCTAAGCCTAAACCTAACCCTAACCCTAACCATCACTTTAACCCTAACCCTAACACTAACACTAACCCTAAACCTAAACCTCACCCTCACCCTAAACCTAAGCCTCGCCCTAACTTTAACCCTCACACTCACTCTCAAGCTAAACCTAATCCTAAACCTAACCCTATCCCTAAACCTAACCCTCACACTAACCCTCAACCTAAGCCTAACTGTAACCCTAAACCTCACCCTCACCTTCATCCTAAACGTAAACCTAAAGCTAACAATAACAATAACCCTAACACTAACCCTAACCCTCACCCGAACACTTAACCTCACCCTAACCCTAAACCTAACCCTCACTCTCATCCTGGCCCTCACCCTAAACCTTAATTCTAACCCTTTCCCTCACCCTAACCCTAACCCTCATAAACAATCTAACCCTCACCCTCACCCTAACACCTAACCCTCCCCCTTACCCTAACCCTCACCCTAACCCTAACCCTCAACCTTAACTTAACCCTCACACTTAGCCTAACCCTCAACTTTACCCTTACCATCATCCTCACCCTAACCCTCACCCTATCCCTAAACCTCAGGCTAACCTTCAACCTAACCGTCACCCTAAACATCACCCAAACCCTAACCCTCACCCTCAACCTCACCCTCATCCTAACCCTCACCCTAATAATAACCCTAACCATCACCTGAACCCTTATCCTCACCCCCACCATCACCCTCAGCCTCACCCTGAACCTAAGCCTAAGCCTAAACCTAACCTTCACACTCACCCTCACCCTAACCCTAATCCTAAACCTAACATTAACCCTAACCCTAAACCTCAACCTAACACTCACCCTAACCCTAATCCTCCCCCTAACCCTCCCTCTAACCCTAACTCTAACCCTAAACCTCACCCTCACACTAACCCTAATACTCACCCTAACCCTAAACCTAATCCTAACCCTAACCCTCACACTTACCCTCATCCTAACCCTAATCCTAACCCTAAGCTTTCCCTAAACCTCAACTTAACCCTCACCCTCACCATAAGACTAGCACTAACCCTAACACTAACCCTAACCCTAACCCTCGCCCTAACCCTCCCAATAACCGTAACTCTAACCCTAAACATCTGCCTCATCCTAAGCATAACCCTAACCCTCACCCTCACCCTCACCCTCTTGCTCGGCCTAAGCCTAAGCCTAAGCCTAAGACTGATCCTGACCCTCACACTCACCCTCACCCTAACCCTAACCATAATACTAACCCTAACCCTAACTCTCACACTAACCCTCACCCTAATGCTAACTCTAAGCCTAAACTTCATCCTCACCCTAACCCTAACCCTCCCCCTCCCCCTCCCCCTCCGACTAACATTAAGCCTAACCCTAACACCAACCCTAACCCTAACACTAACCCAAAATCTCACCATAACCCTAACCCTAAACCTCACCTTCACCCAAGCCAATACCCAAACCCTAAGCCTAAGCCTAACCCTCACCCTAACCTTCACTCTAACCCTAACATCAAGACTCACCCTAACTGTGAACCTCACACTAACCCTCACCTTAACCCTAAGCCTAATCCTAACCCTAACACTAAGCCTCACCCCCACACTAAACCTCACACTAACCCTAACCCTAACAGTAACCCTAACCCTAACCCTCAACTTCACCCTAGCCCTCACCCAAACCCTAACCCTCATCCTCATCCTAAACCTCACACTAAACCAAACACTAACCCTCAATCTAACCCTCACCCTCACCCTAACCCTAATCCGAACCCTCACCCTTAACATAACCCTCACCCTCAGCCTAACCCTCACCTTTACTCTTATTGTCACACTCATTCTAAACCTCACCCTAATCCTAACCCACATCCTAACCCTCACCCTATCCATAATCCTAACCATCACCCTAACCCTAATGCTCACCCTCAACTTCAGCCTCAGCCTAATCCTAAGCCTAAACCTAACCCTAAACTTCACACTCATCCTAGCCCTCAAGCCTAAACCTAATCCTAACCCAAAGCTTCATGCTAAATCTCAACCTAACCATAACCGGAATCATCACTCCAAACCTAATCCTCATCCCCACCCTCACCCTCAGCCTAACCTAAGCCTAAGCCTAACCCTAACCCTAATCCTCACACTAACCCTCACCCTAATCCTAATCCTAACCCTAACCCTAACCCTAAACCTAAACCTCAACCTAACCCTCACCCTAACCCTAACCCTAACACTAACCCTCAACCTCACCTTAGTCCTCACCCAAAACCTCACCCCCAACTTAACCCTCACCCTCTCTGTAACCCGAACCCTAAATCTCACCCTAACCCTACCCCTACCCCTAACCCTAAACCTCACCCTAACCCTAACACTAACACTCCCCCTCACCCTAGCTCTCACCCTAATCCAAATTGTAACCCTAACCCTCATCCTAAACTTCATCATAATCCTAACGCTAACCCTCACACTAACCCTAAAACTAATTCTAACCCTCAACCAAACCTTAACCCTGACCCTCACCATAACCCTAAACCTAACCCTCACCCTAACCCTAAACCTAACCCGAAACCTAAATCTCACCATAACCCCAACCCTAACACTCACCCTCATCCTAACCCTAATCCTAACCCTAACCCTCATGCTAACCCTCAACCTAACCCTCAACCTAACCCTAACCCTTACTCTATACCAACCCTAATCTTAAATCTCAACCTAACACTAAACCTAAACCTCACCCTAACCCTAACCCTAACCCTCACCAGCATGCTAGTCCTCACGCTAAACCTAATCCTAAACCTAACCCTCATCCTAACCCTCACCCTAACCCTCATTCTAACCCTAACCCTCACCTTCACCCTCAGCCTAACCCTAAGCCTAACCCTAACCATAACCCTCACACTCACCCTCACACAAACCCTAATCTTAAACCTAACCCTATACCTAACACTAACCCTCACCCAAACCCACATACTAACCCTAACACTAACACTAACACTAACCATCCCCATAAACCTAAACCTCACCCTAACCTTAACACTAATCCTCAACTTCAACCTAGCCCTCAACCTAACCGTAACCCTCATCCTCACCATAAACCTCACACTAACCCTAACACTAATCCTCATTCTAACACTCACCCTCAAGGTCACCCTAACCCTAACCCTCACCTTAACATTAACTCTAACCCTAAACCTCACCCTCACCCTCACCCTAACACTCACCCTCACCCTCACCCTCAGCCTATCCCTAAGCCTAACCCTAACCCTAACCCTAACACTCACACTCACCCTCACCCTAACCCTAATCCTAATCCTAACCCTAAACCTAACCCTCACCCTAAACTTAACCCTCACCCTAACCCTAACCCTAACACTAACCCTAACCTTAAACCTCACCCTATCCCTCACCCTAACCATAACTGTAACGCTAAACCTCCTCCCCCTCCCCCTAACCCTAACCCTAAACATCACCCTCACCTTAGCCCTCACACTTAACCTAATCCTAATCTTAACCCTCATCCTAACCCTCACCATAACCTTAAACCTAACCCCACCCTAACCCTATCATTCACCCTTAACCTCACCCTTCGCCTAACCCTAAAACTAATCCTAAGCCACACACTCTCCCTCAACCTAACCCTAAATCTAACCCTTACCCTAACCCTAACCCTCACCATCAAACTCACCCTTAGCCTAACCCTAAGCCTAACCCTATACATAACCCTAACCCACACACTCACCCTCAACCTAAACCTAATCATAACCCTAAACCTAACGTGAACCCTAACCCTCACCCTAACCCTAACCCTAAACCTAACCCGAACCCTAAACCTCAGCGTAACCCTAACCCTAACCCTCACCCTCACCCTAGCCCTCATCCTAACCCTAATCCTAACTGTAACCCTCATGATAACCCTCAACCTAACCCTAACACTAACCCTCACCCTCAACCTAACCCTAATCCAAACCCTCAACCTAACCCTAAACCTCACCCTCACCATAACTCTAACCCTATCCCTCAACCTATCCCTAAACCTAACCCTAACGCTAAACCTCGCCCTAACCCTAACCCTAACACTAACCCTCACACTAGCACTCACTCTAACCCTAATCCTATCCTTAACCCACATCCTAACCCTCAATCTAAACCTAAACCTAACCCTCACCCTAACCCTAACTCTCAACCTTAACCTCACCCTTAGCCTAATCCTAAGCCTAAACCTAAACCTAAAACTAACCCATACACTCACCCTCAACCTAACCCTAAACCTAACCCTCACCCTAACCCTAACCTTCACCCTCAACCTCACCCTTAGCCTAACCCTAAGCCTAACCCTATACATAACCCTAACCATATACATAACCCTAAACCACACACTCACCATCACCCTAACCCTAATACTAACCCTAACTCTAACACTAACCCTCACATTCACTGTAAGAGTAACCCTAACCCAAACCCTAACAATAACCCTAACCCTAACTCTAACACTCACCCTAATCAAAATACTCACCCTAACCCTAACGCTCTCCCTAAAAGTTACCCTCACCCTTACACTAACCCTAACCCTAACATTAACCCTCACATTAATCTTAACCCTCAACCAAACCCTAAACCTCACCCTAACCCTAACCCTCACCCTCACTCTAGCCCTCACCCTAATCCTAATTCTAACATTAACCCTAACCCAAACACTTAACCCTAACCCTTACCCTTATCTTAACCCTCACCCACAGCCTAAACTTCACCTTTACGCTTAACATCACCTTCACCGTAACACTAAGCCTAACCCTAACCCTCATCCTAAACCTCACCCTAAACTTAACCCCACCCATCACACTAACCCTAACCCTCACCCTCAACCTCACCCTCAGACTAACAATAAGCCTAAGCCTAAACCTAAACCTAACCCTCAACATCACCCTAGACCTCACCCTAATCCTAATCCTAACCCTAACCCTCATCCTAACCCTCAACCTAACCCTAACCCTAATCATCACCCAAACCCTAATCCTCACACCCAACCTCACCCTCAGCCTAACCTAAGCCTAAGCCTTAACCCTAAAACTAAACCTCACACTCACCGTCACCATAACCCTAATCCTAACCCTAACCCTAACCATAACCCTTAACCTCAATCTAACCCTCACCCTACCCCTAACCCTAACACTAACCCTAACCCTAACGCTCCCACTAACACTAACTCTAACCCTAAACCTCACACTCATCCTAACCCTAAACCTCACCTCACCCTAACCGTAAGCCTAACCTCAACTGTACCCTCACCCACACCCTCACTGTTACTCTAACCCTAACCCTAACAATAACACTAATCCTAACCCTAAACCTAACCCTAACACTAATCCTAGCCCTAACCTCACGCTCAGTCTCACCCTCACTGCAAACGTAAACATAACCATAACAGTAAAAATAATTGTAACCGTAACCCTCATCCTAATCCTCACGCTCACCCTAACACTCATCCTACCCCTAATACTCACCCTAACCCTAACCCTCACCCTCACCATAACCCTAACCCTCATCTTCACCCTCACCCTCACCCTAACACTTGTCCTCACCCTAACCCTAATCCTAACCCTAATCCTCAACCTAACACTAAACTAACCCTAAACATAACCCTCACCCTAACTCTAATCTTAACACTAATCCTTAACCTAACCCTAACCCTCACCCTAACCCTCAGCTGAAACCTAAGCCTAACCCTAACCCTAAACCTCACCCTCACAATTGCCCTCACCATAACCCTAACTGTAACACTAAACCTAACCCTAACACTCCCAGTAAACCTAACCGTAAACCGAACTCTAAACCTAAACCTCACCCTCACCCTAATCCTAACCCTAACCCTAAACCTAAACTTAACCCTCACCCTCAACCTCACCCTAATGCTAACCCTAACCCTCAGACTCACCCTAACCCTAACCCTAACCCTAACCCTCATCCTAACCCTAAACCTAACCCTCAGCCTAATCTTCATCCTAACACTAATCCTAACCTTAACCCACACCCTATTTTTAACCCTAAACCTAACTCTCAACCATACCCTAACCCTCAACCTCATCCTCAACCTCACCCTCACCCTCACCCTAACCCTCACCCTCACCCTCACCCTAACCATAATCATAAACCTAACCCTCACACTAAACCTAACTCTGACACTCACCCTCACCCTATGCCTAACCCTACACTAAAGCGTAATCCTAAACCTAACTCTCACTCTCACCCTCACTCTAAACTTAAACCTTACCCTAACTCTAAACCTAACCCTCACCATAACCATAACCCTAAACCTCACCATAACCGTAACACTAAGCCTAACCCTAACCCTCACTCTAAACCTACCATTAACCATAATGCTATCCCTAATTCTCACCCTCAGCCTAAACCTCACTCTAACCCTTACCCTAAACCTCACGCTAACCCTAATCTTAACACTAACCCTAAACCTCACCCTAACCCTCACCCTAACATTAAACCTAAACCTAACCCTCACCCTAATGCTCACCCTAACCCATAACCTAACCCTAACCCTCACCATCACCCTAACGCTCACCCTAAAACATACCCTCATCCTAAACGTAACCCTAATCCTAACACTAACCTTCACCCTCACCTAACCTAACCTGGATCCTAACCCTCACAGTAACCCGAACCCTAAATATCACGCTATCCCTAAACTTCACCTTCACCCTAAACCTCATCCTAACCCTTACCCTCACCATAACCCTAACCCTAACCCTAACACTAATCCTCACCGTAACCCTAACCCTCAACCTCACCCTAACCCTCACCCTCACCTAAAACCTCACCCTAACCCTAACCGTCAACCACACCCTAAAACTCACCCTCACCCGAAACCTACCCCTCACCCTAACCCTACCCTAACCCTCATCCTAACCCTAACTCTCACCCTAAACCTGACTCTAACCCTCAACCTAACCATAACCCTGATCCTAAACCTCACCCTAACCATAACCCTAACACTAATGCTAACCCTAAACCTCACTCTCACCCTAACCCTCACCCTTACCCTTATCCTCACACTAACCCTAAGTCTAACCCTAATTCTCACATTAACCCTAACCCTCACCCTCACCCTAAGCCTAACCCTCACCCTATCCCTAATCCTAACCCTCATGCTATCCCTAACCCTAACCCTAAACCTCACCCTAACCCTAACCCTAACCTTAATGCTATCCCTAACCTACACCCTCACCCTAACCATCACTCTAACCCTTACCAACTCCCTAACCCTCACCCTAACGCTAACCCTAATGCTATTCCTAACCCTCACCCTAACCCTAACCATCACTCTAACCCTTACCAACACCATAACCCTCACCCTAACGCTAACACTAACCCTAACACTAACCCTCACCCTAACCCTCACCCTAAACCTAAGCCTAACAATAAGCCTAACCTTCACCTTAAACCTCACCCTAAACCTTACCCTCACCCGAACCCTAACGCTAACCCTCAACCTAACCCTCATCCTAACCCTAACCCTAACCCTCACCCTAACCATCACGCTAACACTCACATTAATCCTAACCCTCACTCTCAGCCTCAACCTCACCCTCAGCCTAACCCTAACCCTAAACCTAATCTAAACACTAACCCTCACCCTCATCCTCACCCTAACTCTAAACCTATCCCTAACCAAAACCCTCACAATAATTCTAACCCTATCCCTAACCCTCACCCTAAACCGTACCCTAATCCTAAAACTAACCCTCACCCTCACCCTAACCCTTAACCTTACCCTAACCCTCACCCTAACCCTCATCCTAACCCTAACACTTACAATAACCCTCACCCTAAACTTATCCCTAAACCTAACCCAAAACCTAACCCTCACCCTCACACAAAACCTCACCCTCACTCTCACCCTAACCTTCACCCTCACCCTCAACCTAACCCTAACCATTACCGTAAACCTCACCCTAAACCTAATGCTGACACTCACCCTCAGCCTCACCCTAAACCTTACGCTAACCCTAACCCTAACCCTCACCCTAACCCTCACACTCACCCTCACCCTAACCCTAATCCCACCCTAAACATATCCCTAAACCGCAACCTAACCCTCACCCTAAGACTAACACTAACCCTAAACCTAACCCTCACCCTAACCGTTCTCCTAACACTAAATCTAACCCTAAACCTCACCATCACTCTAAACCTAACCCTAACCCTAAACCTCACCCTAAAACTCACTCTAACCCTCACCCTCACACTCAACATAACTCTAACCCTAACCCTAACAATAACACTAACCCTAACCCTAACCACAACCCTAACACTAACCATAACCCTCACCCTCATCCTCAACCTCACCCCAAACTTAACTCTAACCATAACAATAACAATAACAATAACCCTAACCCTTTCCCTAATCCTAACCCTAACCCTCACGGTGACCCTAAACCTAAGCCTAACCCTAACCCTAAAACTTATCCTAACTCTCACCCTAAACCTAACCCTAACCCTCACCCTAACCCTAACCCTCACACTCACCCTCACGCTTGGCCTAAGCCTAAGCCTAAACCTAAGCCGAACTCTAACCCTCACCCTAACTCTAACCCTAATCCTAACCCTAACAATGAGCCTAACCCTAAACCTAACCCTCACCCTAACCATAACCCTCAACATAATCCTAACCCTAAATCTAACCCTCACCCTCACCCTTACCCTAACACTCACCCTAACCCTAACACTCACCCTTGGCGTAACCCTCAACCTAACCCTACCACTCACCTTTATACTTACCGTCACCCTCACCCTAATAACCCTAACACTAACCATCATCTTAACCCTCACCCTAACCATAATCCTAAACATCACCCTAATATTAATCCTCACCCTCACCCTCAGCCTAAACCTAAGCCTAAGCCTAAACCTAAGACTAACCCTCACACTCACCCTCACCCTAACCCTAATCCTAACCCTAACCCTATCCCTAAACCTTAACCTAATTCTCAGCCTCACCCTAAGACAAACACAAACCCTAAAACTAACCCTCAAGCTAACCCTCCCACTAACCGTCACTCTACCCCTAAACTTCACCCTCAACCTAACCCTAACACTTAACCTAACCCTATTCCTCACCCTAACCCTAACCTGCACCCTCACCCTCACCCTCACCCTCACCGTAACTCTAACCCTAACCCTAACAATAACACGGACCCTAAACCTAACCCTAATCATAAACCTCACCCTCAGCCTCACCCTCATTGCAAACTTAACCCTAACCATAACACTAATAATAACCCTAAACCTAACCCTATCTCTAACCCAAAACCAAACCCAAACTCTAATCCTCATCCCCTCACACACACTCAGCCTAACCCTAACACTAACACTAACTCTAATCCTAAACCTCACCCTCACCCTAAACCTTTGTCTAACCCTAATCCTAAACCTCAACCTAACCCTAAACCTAACCCGCACCCGCACCCTCACCCTCACTGTAAATCTAACCCTAACCCTAACAATAACACTAACCTTAACCCTAACCATCACCCTAACCCTAATACTCACCCCCACCTTCACCCTCAGCCTAACCCTAAGCCTAAGCCTAACCCTAACCCTAACCCTCACACTCACCCTCACCCTAACCCTAATCCTAACCCTATCCCTAAACCTCAACCTAACACTCACCCTCACCCTAATGCTAACACTAAACCTAACCCTAGCCCTCCCCCTAACCCTCCCCCTAACCTTAAATCTAATCTGAAACCTAAACAGCACCCTAACCCTTACCCTAACCCTAACCCTAAACCTCACCCTAACCCTCACCCTCACCCTCACTCTCACCCTATCCGTAACTCTAACCCTAAACCTAACAATAACACTAACCCTAACCCTAACCCTAACATTAACCATTACCCTCACCCTCAGCCTCACCCTCACCGCAAACTTAACCCTAACCAAAACAGTAACAATAACCCTCACCCTAGCCCTCAATGTAACCCTAACCCTAAACCTAAACCTAAACCTAACCCTAAAATTAACCCCAACCATAATCCTCACCCTCACCCTCACCCCAACCCAAACCCTAAACTTAATCCTCACCCTAACTCTAACCTAATCCTAAACCTAACCCTAACGCTAAACATAAACCTAACCCTAACCCTAACCCTAACCCTAAACCTCATCCTAACCCTCACCCTAAACCTAACCCTAACCCTCACCCTAACCCTAACCCGATCCCTCACCCTCACACTCAGCTTAACCCTAATCCTAAGCCTAAATCGAACTCTAACACTCACCATAACCCTCACCCTAACCCTATCCCTAACACTAAACCTAACTAACCCTACAACTAACCCTCACCCTAAGCCTAACTCTAACACTAACCCTAATCCTAAACCTCACCGTAACCCTAACCCTAACCCTCACCCTCACCGTAAACATAACCCTAACAATAACTCTAACCCTAAACCTAACCCTCACCCTAAATATAAACCTCAACATAACCCTGACCCTCAATCTAATGCTAACCCTCACCCTATCCCTAACCCTCACCTTTACACTTACCTTCACCCTCACCAAACACTCACCCTAACCCTAACCCTCATCCTAACCCTCACCCTAACCATAACCCTAACCATCAACCTAACCCTAATCCTCACCCTCACCCTCAGCCTCAACCTAACCCTAATCCTAAGCCTAAACCTAACCCTAACCCTCACCCTCACCTTCGCCCACATCCTAACCCTAATCCTAACCCAAACCCTCATCCTAACCCTCAACGTAACCTTAACCCTAACCATCACTCTAAACATAAACTTCATCCCCACCCTCACCATCAGCCTAACCCGAAGCCTAAGCCTAAACCTAAACCTAACACTAACCTTAACTCTAACCCTAAACCACACCCTCACCCTAACTCTAACCCTAAACCTAAACCTCACCCTACCCCTAACCCTACACCTCACCTTCACCGTAACCATATCCCTAACCCTTATACTAAAAATAACCCTAACACTAACCCTCACCCTAACCATAACCCTCAACATAACCCTATCCCTCAATCTAACACTCACCCTCACCCTAACCCTAACCCTAACCCTCAACCTAAACCTCACCCTAACACTAACACTCACCCTAAACCAAACCCTAACCGTAACCCTATACCTAAGCCTCATCCTAACCCTAACCCTAATCCTAATCCTCACCCTCACTGTAACACTAACCCTCACCCCCACACTCACCCTCAGCCTAACCCTAAGCCTATGCCTAACCCTAAACCTATCCCTAAACCCCAACCTAACCTCAAACTCACCCTAAGTCTAACACTAACCCTAAACCTAACCCTCACCCTAACGCTAACACTAACCCTTACTCTAACCCTAAACCTCAACCTCAAACTCAACCTAACCCTAAACCTAAACCGCACCGTAAACCCCACCCTAAACCTAACACTCACCCTCACCCTCACTGTAACTCTAAACCTAACCCTAAACATAACACTAACCCTAACCCTAACCCTAAACCTAACCTTAACCATAAACCATCCTCAGCGTCACCCTCACCGCAAACTTAACCCTAACCATAACACTAACAATAACCCTAACCCTAACCCTAACCCTAACTCTAATCCTAACCCTAAACCTAACCCTAATCCTCACCCCCACCTTCATCCTTAGCCTAACGCTAAGCCTAAACCTAACACTAACCCTAACTCTAACCCTAAACCTCACCCTCACCCTTACCCTAATTCTTACCCTAACCCTAAACCTCACCCTAACCCTAACCCTAACCCTCACCCGCACCCTCACACTCAACATAACACTAAACCTAACAATAACAATAATCCTAACCCTCACCCTAACTCTTACCCTCACATGAACCCTAACTCTCAGCCTAACCCTCATCCTGACTCTAACCCTAACCCTACCCCTCACCCTAACCTTAACACTAAGTATAAACCTAACCCTCATATTAACCCTAACCCTCACCCTCACCCTCAAACTCACCCTCATCCTAACCTTATCCCTAACCCTAATTTAAACCCTAACCCTCACCCTCAACCTCATCTTAGCTCTAAACCTAACCCTAACCAAAACCCTCACCCTAATCCTAACCCTATCCCTAACCCTCATGCTAACCCTAAACCTAATCCTAAACCTAAATCCTAAATCCTCACCATCATCATAAACCTTATGCTCACTCTAACCCTAACCCTAACCCTCAGGATAACCCTCTTCCTAAACCTAACCCTAACCCTAAACCTCACCCTAACATTAAACCTAACCCTAACTGTCACCCAAACCCTAACCCGAACCCTCACCCTCAACCTCACCCTCAACCTCACCCTAACCTTCACCCTCACCCTCACCCTAACCCTAACCATTACCTTAACCCTCACCCTAAACCTACCTCTGACATTCACCCTCACCATCACCTTAAGCCTAACCCTATACCTAAGCCTAATCCTACACCTAACCCTCACCCTTACCCTCACCCTAAACCTAAAGCTTACCCTAACCATAATCCTAGCCCTCACCTAATCCTAACCCTAACCCTAACCCTAACCCTCACCCTCACATTAACCCTATCTCTAATGCTAACCCTAACACTCACCCTCAACATAACCCTAACCTTAAGCCTCACCCTAAACCTAACCTTAACCCTAATACTATATGTAACCCTCACTCTCACCCTAAACCGCACTGTAACCCTTACCATAACCCTAACCCTCACCCTAACCCTAACCCTAACACTAACACTAAACCTCAACCTAACCCTCACCCTATCCCTAAACCTAAACCTAACCCTCACGCTAAAGCTCAACCTAACCCTCAACCTAAACATAAACCACAACCTCACCCTAAGCCTCACCCTAAAACTTACACTCACCCTAACCCTACAATAACACTCACCCTAATCCTCACAGTAACCCTAAGCCTGAACATCACCCTAACCATCACTGTCACCTTAACCCTTACCCGAACCCGAACCATCACTCTCACCCTAAAACTCAACCTCTCCTCAACCCGAACCCTCACCTTAACCATACCCTAAACCTCACCCTAACCCTAACCTTCACCCTAATCTGAACTATAAACCTCACCCTCATACTAACCCAAACCCTCACCTTAAACCTCACCCTAACCCTCACCCTAACCCTAAAGCTAACCCTAACTCTCACTCCCACCCTAAACCTCACCCTAACACTTATCCTCACACTAACCATAACCCTAACCCTAATCCTCACATTAATGCTAACCCTCACCCTAACCCTAATCCTACCCCTCACCCTACCCCTCACCATAACCCTAACCCTAACCCTCACCCTAACCGTAACTCTAAACTTAACCATCACCCTCGCTCTCACACTAAATCTAACCCTAAAACCCTAACCATAACAATAACACTAACCCTAACCCTTAACCTCACCCTCACCCTCACCCTAACCATAACCCTAACCCTATCCCTCACCCTCAACGTCACCCTCAACCTCACCCTGACCCTCAACCTCACCCTCAACCTAACCCTCACACTACCCCTAACCCTCACCCTAACCCTAACCCTAACCCTCAGCCTCACCCTCAGCCTAACCCTTAAACTAACCCTAATACTAACCCTAACCCTTACCCTCACCCTAAACTTAACCTTAACCCTAACCCTCATCGTCACCCTCACACTCACACTCACAGTCAACCTAACCCTCATGCTCAAGCTCTCCCTCACCCTAACCCTCACCGTCAACCGAAAAATCACCCTAACCCTAACCCTCACCCTCAGCCTAACCCTTACACTAACCTTAATCCTAACCCTAAACCTTACCCTCACCCTAAACCTAACCTTAAACATAACCCTCATCGTCACCCTCACCCTCACACTCACACTCAACCTAACCCTCATGCTCAAGCTCACCCTCACCCTAACCCTCACCGTCACCCTAAAAATCAGCCTCACCCTAACCCTAACCCTTACCCTAACCCTAAGCCTAAACCTAACCCTCACCTAACACTATCCCTAAGCCTCACCCTCACCCTAATGCTAACCCTAACCCTAAGCCTAAACCTAACACTTACCCTAACCCTAACCCTAACCCTTAAACTAAAACTAACCCTAACCTTCACCCTAACCCTAATGCTAACCCTAACCCTCAACCTCACACTAATCCTCACCCGAACCCTTATCCTCACACTAACCCTAACCCCCAGACTCACCCTCACCCTAACCGTAACCCTAAACCTAAACCTAAACCTAATCCTAACTCTTACCCCAACTATAAACCTAAACCTAATCCTCACCCTAACTGTAACCCTAACCCTAAAACTCACCCTCACCCTCACCCTAACCCTAATCCTCACCCTCACCCTAACCCTAACCCTAAACCTAATACTCACCCTAAACTTAACCCTTACCCTAACCCTAACCCTATCCCTCACCCTAAACCTCACATTCACCCTAACCCTAACACTTACCCTAACCCTAACCCTAACCCTAACCCTAACCTTAACCCTAACCCTAACCCTAACACTAAACCTCACCCTAAATTTTATCCTCATACTAAACCTAACTCTAACCGTAACCCTAACCCTAACACAAACCCTAAACCTCTCCCTAACCCTAAACCTACCCCTCAACATAACCCTCACCCTAACCCTAACCCTCAGCCTAAACCATAACCTAAATCTCACCCTCACACTAACCCTCACCTTAACACTAACCCTCACCCTAAACCAAACCCTAACCCACAACCTAAATTTTACCCTCATCCTCACCCTCACCCTTAACCTAAACCTCACACTAACCCTAACCCTAACCCTCACCCTAACCCTAACCATAACCCTAAGCCACACCCTAACCCTCAACCTAACCCTAACGCTATCCCTCACCCTCTCCCTAATTCTTAACCTCACCCTAACCCTATCCCTTACCCTTACCCTAACCCTCACCCTAATCCTAACATTCAGCCTAACACTAACCCTATCCCTTACCCTAACCCTCATCCTAACCCTAATCCTAACCCTAACCCTCACCCTAAAACTAATCCTAACCCTATCCCTAACCCTCAAAAACACTCTAACCTCACCCTCACCCTATCCCTAACCCTAAACATAATCCTAACCTTCACCCTCACCCTCACCCTCACTGTAACTCTAACCCCCACCCTATTCCTAATCCTCACCCTCACCCTAACCCTAACCCTCACCCTCACCCTAACCCTAACCCTAACACTCAACCCTCACCAAAAACCTCACCCTAACACTAGCCCTAACCTTCATCCTCATCCTAGCGCACAACCTAAATCTAACTCTAACCCTAACCCTAACCCTAAACCTCAACTTCACCCTCACCCTCACCCTCAACCTCAGCCTAATCCTAACCCTAACCCTAATCCTAAACCTAACCCTCACACTCACACTCACTCTAACCCTAACCCTAAACCTCACACTCACCCTAAGGCTAACCCTAACCCTCACACTCACCCACACCCTAACCATTAATCTCACCCTAACCCTAACCCTAACCCTAACCCTCACCCAACCCTAAAACTACCCCTCAGCCTAACCCTAACCCTCACCCTCACCCCAACACTGATGCTAACACAAATCCTCATTCGCAACATAAGCCTCAGCCTAACCCTAACCCTGACCCTAACCCTTACCTTACCCCCACCCTCACTCTCACCCTAACCCTAACCCTTACCCTCACCATAACCCTATCCCTCTGCCTCAACCTAACCCTCACACTAACCCTTACGCTCACTCTAACCCTCACCCAAACCTAACCAGAACCCTAACCCCCAACTTAACCTTCACCCTAACCCTAACTCTAACCCTGACCCTCAGTCTCAACCTAACACTCATCCTAACCCTGACCCTAACCCTAACCATAACCCTAACCCTAAGCCTAACACTAACCCTTACCCTAACCCTAACCCTAACACTAAGCCTAACCCTCACCCTAAACCTTATGCTAATCTAACCCTCACCCTCACCCTAATCATCACCCTAACCCTTATCCTCACACTAACCCTAACCCTAACCCTCAGCATCACCCTCACCCTAAACCTAAACCTAAAACTAATCCTCACCCTAAACCTAAACCTTACCCTAACCCTCACCCTAACCCTCACCCTCACCCTCACACTAACCCTAACCCTAAACCTAACCCTCACCCTAACCCTAAACCTTACCCTATCCCTAACCCTACCCCTCAACCTAACCCTCACCCTCGTCCTAATCCAAAGCCTAACCCTCGCTCTAAACATAACCCTAACCCTAACCCTAACCCTCACCCTAACCCTAAACCTAACCCTCACCCTATCCCTAACCCTAACCCTTACCCTAAACGTAAACCTAATCCTAAACCTAACCCTAACCTTAACCCTCACCCTCACCCTTACCCTCATCCTAAACCTAACCTAACCCTAACTCTCAACCTAACCCTAACCCGAATCCTAACCCTAACCCTCACCGTCACCATCACACTCACCCTAACCCTCAACCTCAAACTCACCTTCACCCTAACCCTCAAACTAACCCTAACCTTCACCCTCACCGTAACCCTCTTCCTAACCCTAACCCTACCCCTCACCCTAACACTCACCCTAAATCTATCCCTCACCCTAACCCCAATCCTAAACCTCACCCTCACCCTAACCCTCACCGTCACCCTATCCCTCACCCTAAACCTAAACCTGACCCACACCCCAACCCTCAACCTCACCCACACTCTCACGCTCACCCGAACCCTCATGCTCTCCCTCTCCCTCACCCTCACCCTAACCCTCACCGTCAACCTAACACTCAACCTAAACCTCATCCTCACCCTAATCCTCACCCTAAACCTAACCCTAACCCTTACCTAACCAAAACCCTCAACCTCACGCTCACACTCACCTTAGCACTCACCCTCACCAAAGCCCTCACCCTAAACTTAAACCTCACCCTAAACCTACCCTAACCCTCAGCCTAAACCTTAGCCTCAACCTAACCCTAACCCTAACCCTCACCGTAACCCTAAAACTCACAACTCACCCTAACCCTCACCCTGACCCTAACCTTAAAGCTCACCCTAACCCTCAACCTCCTTCTCATCCTCACCCTAATTCTCACCCTAACCCTGATCCTCACACTAACCCTAACCCTAATCCTAACCCTAAGCCTCACCCTCACTCTCACCCTAACCCTAACCATAATTCTAACCCTAATCCTAACCCTAACCCTTATGCTCACCCTCACCCTAATTCTAACCCAAACCCTAACCCTCATCCTCACTCTCACCTAACACTAACCCTAACCCTAATCCTAATTCTAACCCTCACCATCACCCTCATCCTAAATCTAAGCCTAACCCTTACCCTAACACAGATCCTCAACCTGACACTAACCCTAACCCACACGCTCACCCTAACCCTAACCCTAACACTCAACTCTCACCCTAAACCTCACCCTAAAAATAACACTAACCCTAACCCTCACCCTCATCCTACCGCTCAACCTAACCCTAACTCTACCCCTAACCCTAACCCTAAACATCACCTTCACCCTCACTCTCACCCTCAACCTCAGCCTAATCCAAACCCTAACCCTAAATCTAACCCTAACTTTACCTCTACCCCTAACCCTAGACCTCACCCTCACTCATAACCTCAACCTCAGCCTAACCCTAACCCTAACCCTAATCCTAAACCTAACCCTCAAACTCACACTCACCCTAACCCTAAACCTAACCCTCATCCTCACCCTAAGTCTAGCCTTAACCCTCACCCTCACCCACACCCTAACCCTTAACCTCACCCTAACCCTAACCCTAACCCTAACCCTCACCCAACCCTAAAACTACCCCTCAGCCTAACCCTAACCCTCACCCTCACCCCAACACTGATGCTAACACAAATCCTCATTCGCAACATAAGCCTCAGCCTAACCCTAACCCTGACCCTAACCCTTACCTTACCCCCACCCTCACTCTCACCCTAACCCTAACCCTTACCCTCACCATAACCCTATCCCTCTGCCTCAACCTAACCCTCACACTAACCCTTACGCTCACTCTAACCCTCACCCAAACCTAACCAGAACCCTAACCCCCAACTTAACCTTCACCCTAACCCTAACTCTAACCCTGACCCTCAGTCTCAACCTAACACTCATCCTAACACTTACCCTCACACTAACCCTAACCCTAACCGTAACTCTCACAGTAAGCCTAACCCTCATCCTAACCCTAAGCTTAACCCTCACTCTAACCCTAACTCTAACCCTAACCCTCACCCTAATCCACACCCTAATCCACACCCTAAACCTAACCCTAACCCTTCCCTAACCGAAAACCTCACCCTCACCCTACACTCAGCCTAACCCTTACCATAAACCTAATCCTAACAATAACTCTTATTCTCACCCTAAACCTAACCCTAACCCTCACTGTCACCCTCCAACTCATCCTCACACTAACTCTCACGCTCAACCTCACCCTCACCCTAACCCTCAACATCATCCTAAACATCACCCTAACACTAACCCTAACGCTAAGCCTAAACGTACCCTAACCCTAAACTTAACCCTAACCCTCACCCTAACTCTAACCCTAAGCCTAACCCTGACCCTAACCCTAACCATAACCCTAACCCTAAGCCTAACACTAACCCTTACCCTAACCCTAACCCTAACACTAAGCCTAACCCTCACCCTAAACCTTATGCTAATCTAACCCTCACCCTCACCCTAATCATCACCCTAACCCTTATCCTCACACTAACCCTAACCCTAACCCTCAGCATCACCCTCACCCTAAACCTAAACCTAAAACTAATCCTCACCCTAAACCTAAACCTTACCCTAACCCTCACCCTAACCCTCACCCTCACCCTCACACTAACCCTAACCCTAAACCTAACCCTCACCCTAACCCTAAACCTTACCCTATCCCTAACCCTACCCCTCAACCTAACCCTCACCCTCGTCCTAATCCAAAGCCTAACCCTCGCTCTAAACATAACCCTAACCCTAACCCTAACCCTCACCCTAACCCTAAACCTAACCCTCACCCTATCCCTAACCCTAACCCTTACCCTAAACGTAAACCTAATCCTAAACCTAACCCTAACCTTAACCCTCACCCTCACCCTTACCCTCATCCTAAACCTAACCTAACCCTAACTCTCAACCTAACCCTAACCCGAATCCTAACCCTAACCCTCACCGTCACCATCACACTCACCCTAACCCTCAACCTCAAACTCACCTTCACCCTAACCCTCAAACTAACCCTAACCTTCACCCTCACCGTAACCCTCTTCCTAACCCTAACCCTACCCCTCACCCTAACACTCACCCTAAATCTATCCCTCACCCTAACCCCAATCCTAAACCTCACCCTCACCCTAACCCTCACCGTCACCCTATCCCTCACCCTAAACCTAAACCTGACCCACACCCCAACCCTCAACCTCACCCACACTCTCACGCTCACCCGAACCCTCATGCTCTCCCTCTCCCTCACCCTCACCCTAACCCTCACCGTCAACCTAACACTCAACCTAAACCTCATCCTCACCCTAATCCTCACCCTAAACCTAACCCTAACCCTTACCTAACCAAAACCCTCAACCTCACGCTCACACTCACCTTAGCACTCACCCTCACCAAAGCCCTCACCCTAAACTTAAACCTCACCCTAAACCTACCCTAACCCTCAGCCTAAACCTTAGCCTCAACCTAACCCTAACCCTAACCCTCACCGTAACCCTAAAACTCACAACTCACCCTAACCCTCACCCTGACCCTAACCTTAAAGCTCACCCTAACCCTCAACCTCCTTCTCATCCTCACCCTAATTCTCACCCTAACCCTGATCCTCACACTAACCCTAACCCTAATCCTAACCCTAAGCCTCACCCTCACTCTCACCCTAACCCTAACCATAATTCTAACCCTAATCCTAACCCTAACCCTTATGCTCACCCTCACCCTAATTCTAACCCAAACCCTAACCCTCATCCTCACTCTCACCTAACACTAACCCTAACCCTAATCCTAATTCTAACCCTCACCATCACCCTCATCCTAAATCTAAGCCTAACCCTTACCCTAACACAGATCCTCAACCTGACACTAACCCTAACCCACACGCTCACCCTAACCCTAACCCTAACACTCAACTCTCACCCTAAACCTCACCCTAAAAATAACACTAACCCTAACCCTCACCCTCATCCTACCGCTCAACCTAACCCTAACTCTACCCCTAACCCTAACCCTAAACATCACCTTCACCCTCACTCTCACCCTCAACCTCAGCCTAATCCAAACCCTAACCCTAAATCTAACCCTAACTTTACCTCTACCCCTAACCCTAGACCTCACCCTCACTCATAACCTCAACCTCAGCCTAACCCTAACCCTAACCCTAATCCTAAACCTAACCCTCACACTCACACTCACCCTAACCCTAAACCTAACCCTCATCCTCACCCTAAGTCTAGCCTTAACCCTCACCCTCACCCACACCCTAACCCTTAACCTCACCCTAACCCTAACCCTAACCCTAACCCTCACCCTAACCCTAAAACTACCCCTCAGCCTAACACTAACCCTCACCCTCAACCCAACCCTGATGCTAACACAAATGCTCATTCTCAACCTAAGCCTCAGCTTAAATCTTACCCTCACCATAACCCTATCCCTCACCTTCTCCCTAACCGTCACCCTACTCCTTCTCACCTAACCCTCACCCTAACCCAAACCCTAAACCTAAACTTCACCCTAACCTTCACCCTAACCCTCACCCTAACCTTAAAACTAACCCTCACCCTAACACTCACCCTAATCCTAAACCTAAACTTAACCCTCACCCTCACCCTAACTGTCATCCTAACACTTAAGCTCCCCCTAAACCTAACCGTTACCCTAACACTAACCATCACCCTAACCCTAACCCTCACCCGAACCCTCACTCTCACCTTCACCCTCAACCTAAACATCACCCTAACCCTAACCCTCACCCAAACCCTAACCCTCACCCTAACCCTAAACCTAACCCTCACCTTAAACCTCACCCCCACACTAATCCTCATGCTAAACCTAACCCTAGACCTATCCTAAACAAAAACATCACCCTCACCCTAGCCCTCACCCTAAATCTAACCCTAAACTTAACCCTCACCATCACCCTCACCCTCAGCCTCACCTTCAGCCTCACCCTAACACTAAACCTAATCCAAACCCTAACCCTGACCCTCACCCTCACTCTAACCCTAACCTTAACCTGCACCCTAACCCTAAACTTAACACTCACCCTCACCCTAACCCTGACCCTAACCCTAACCCTTACCCTCACCCTCACTCTCACCCTATCCCTAACCCTTACCCTCATCCTAAACCTCACCCAACCCTAACCCGAAACCCTAACCCTCACCCTAACACCCATTCTAACCTTCAAACTAACCCTAACGCTAACCCTAACAATCAGTCTCAACCTAACACTCACCCTAACCCTTATCATCACACTAACCCTAAACCTAACCAGAACACTCAAACTAAGCCTAACCCTCATCCTAACCTTAACCCTAACTCTCACCCTAACCCTCACCCTCACCCTAACCCTAAACCTCAACCTAACACTAACCCTCACCCTCACCCTAATCCTCACCCTAAAGCTAACCCTAACACTTACCTAACCTCACCCTCACCCTCAGCCTAACCCTTTCTCTAACCCTAATCCTAACCCTAAATCTTACCCTCAACCTACACCTAACCCTCACCCTCACCCTAACCCTCAAGCTCAACCTCAACATCACCCTAACCCTCAACATCACCCTAAACATCACCCTAACCCTAAACCTGATGCTAACCCTAACCTTACCCTAACCCTAAACTTAACCCTAACCCTCACACTAACCCTAACCCTAAGACTAACACTCAACCTAACACTAACCCTAACCCTAACCCTAAACCTTACCTAACCCTAATCCTTACCCTAACCCTAACCCTAACCCTCACCCTAAACCTTATGCTAACCCTAACCCTCACACTCATCCTAATCCTCACCCTAACCCTTATCCTCAAACTAACCCTAACCCTAACCCTCAGCATCACCCTCACCCTATCCCTAAACGTCACCAACACCCTAACATTCACACTCACCCGAACCCGAATCCTCATCCTCACCCTAACCCTAACCCTAACCCTCACCTCAACCCTAACCCTCACCCTAAACCTATCTTTAACTCTCACCCTCACCCGAACCCTCACCCTCACCTGAATCCTCACCCACACCCTAACCCTCAGTCTCAACTAACCTCACCCTAAACCTCACTCTCACCCTAATCCTCACCCTATCCATAACCCTAAACCTTACCTAACCGAAACCCTCACCTTCATCCTCACACTCACACTAACACTCACCCTCCCCCTAACACTTAACCTCACCCTAAACCTGACCCTAACCATAACCCTCACCCTCACCCTAATCCTCACCCTAACCCTAACCCTAACCCTTACATAACCGAAACCCTCACACTCACACTCACCCTAACCCTCACCCTGAACCTCACCCTAACCCTAACCCTAACCCTCAACTTCACCCTAACCCTAATCCTAACTCTAACCCTAACCTTCACCGTAACACTAACCCTTACACTAACCCTAACCCTAACCCTAAACCTCACCCTCACCCTAACACTTACCCTAAACCTAACCCTCACCATAACCCTAACCCTTACCCTGTACCTAACCCTCAGCCTCAACTAACCATAACCCTTACACTATACCTAACCCTTAGCCTCAAACTAACTCTAACCCTTACCCTATACCTAACCCTCAGCCTCAACCTAACCCTAACTGTAACCCTCACCGTAACCCTAACTCTCACCCCAACCCTGAGCCTCACCCTAACCCTCACCCTCACCCTAATCCTCACCCTAAACCTAAACATAACCCTTACCTAACCAAAACCCTCAACCTCACCCGCACACTCACCCTAAAACTCACCTGCACCGTAGCCCTCACCGTAAACCTAACCTTCATCCTAACTCTAAGCCTAAGCCTCACTCTCACCCTCACCGTAACCCTCACCATAACCCTAACCCTAATCTTAAACCTAAACCTCACGCTCACCCTCACCCTAATTCTATCCCAAACCCTAACCCTCACCCTCAATCTCACCTTACTCTAACCCTAACTCTAATCTTAATTCTAATGCTCACCCTCACCCTCGCCCTAAATCTAACCCTAACCCTTACCCAGACCCTAACCCTCACACTAATCCTAATCCTCAACCTATCCCTAACCGTAACCCTAACCCTCACCAAAACCCTCACCCTCAAACTAACCCTAATGCTAACCCGAACCCAAACTCTCACAATAACCCTCACCCTAACCCTTACCCTCACCCTAACCCTAACACTCACCCTCAAAATAACTCTCACTGTAATCCTTACCCTCACCCTTACCCTAACTGAAACATTAACCCTAAACCTCACCCTAACCCTCACCCTAACCCTAACCCTCACCCTCACCTCACCCTAAATATAACCGTAACCCTAACCCTCCCCCTCAACGTCATTCTCAACCTCACGCTGACCCTCAACCTCACCCTAACCCTCACACTACCCCTAACCCTCACCCTAAACCTAACCCTAACCCTCACCCTCACCCTCACCCTCAGCCTAACACTTACACTAACCCTAAGCTAACCCTAACCCTTACCCTCACCCTAAACCTAACCCTAGCGGTAACCCTCACCGTCACCCTCACACTCACCCTCACCCTCAACCTAACCCTCACGCTCAACCTCACCCTCACCCTAACCCTCACCGTCACCCTAAAAATCACCCTAACACTAACCCTCACCCTAACCCTAACCCTTACCCTAACCGTAAGCCTAACCCTAACCCTCACCCTAACCCTGATGCTAACCCTAAACCTCAACCTCACTCTAACCCTCAACATAAACGTTACCCTCACTATCAACCTCAACCTGAACCTAACTCTAATCCTAACCCTCACACTAACCCTAACCCTCACCGTAACGCTAAACCTAACCCTAGACCTCAGCCTTACCCTCACCCTAAACCTAACCCTAACCCTAATCCAAACTGTATCCCTAAGCATAACCATAACACTCACCCTAACCCTCACCCTCCCAGTAACCCTAATGCTAACATTATTCCACAACCTCACCCTAATCCTCGCCCTAAACCTTACCCTCACTCTAAACCTCATCCTCACCCTAACCCAAACCCTAACCCTAATACTAACACTAGACCTCACCCTCACCCTAACCCTAATCCTAAGCCTAACCCTAATGCTAACCCTAAACCTCAACCTCTCAATAACCCTCACATTAACCCTAACCCTCACCCTGAACCTCACCCTAACTCTAACCCTAACATTAACCCACTCCCTAACACTCACCCTAACACTAACTCTAACCCTACCCCTCAGCCTAACTCTCACTCTAAACCTATCCCTAACCTTAATCTTCACCCTATCCCTAACCCTAACTCTAACCCTCACCCTAACCCTCACCCTCACCATACCCCTAATGCTAACATTAACCCTCAGCCTCACCCTAAACCTCGCCCTAACCCTTACCCTCACTTTAATATTATCCATCACCATCAACCTAACCCTAACCCTAACCCTTACCGTAACCCTAACCCTCACTCTAACCCTAACCCTAACACTAACACTAAACCTCACCCTAACCGGCACCCTAACTCTAAGCCTAAGCCTAACCCTCACTCTCACCCTAACCCTTACCCTTACCGAACCCTAAACCTAAACCTCAGCCTAACCCTCATCCTAACCCTAAACCTAACCGTCACCCTAACCGTCACCCTCACCCTCAACCTCACCCTCAGCCTAACCCTAAACCTAACCCTAATACAAAACCTATCCCTTACCCTCACCCTCACCCTCACTCTAAACCTAACCCTAACCAAAACCCTCACCCTAACCCTAGCCCTATCCCTTACCCTTACCATAACCATATCCTTCATCCCCACACTAACCCTCACCCTAACACTTTCCCTCACCCAACCTTATCCCTAACCCTAACCCTCACCCTATCCCTAAGCTAACCCTAACCCTCACCCTCACCATAACCCTCACCCTAACCCTTATCCTCACCCTAACACTAATCCTAACCCTCAGCCTAATCCTGAACCAAACCCTAACCCTAACCCTATCCCTCACCCTAACATTAACCCTATCCCTACCCCTAACTCTCAAACTCACCCTCACCCTTATCCTCAACCTCAGAGTAAACCTAAACATAACCCTAATCCAAAACCTAATACTCACCCTCACTCTCATCTTAACTCTATACCTAACCCTAACCATCACCCTCACACTAACCCTCACCCTCATCCTCACCCTCACCTTAACCTTCTCCCTAACCCTTACCCTCCCACTAACCCTAAACCTAAACCTACCCCTCACCCTTACCCTCACTCTAACCCTAATCCTCACCCTAACATTAACCCTAACCCTACCCCTCACCTTAACCTTCACCCTCAGCATAAACCTAACACTAACCATCACACTAACCCTAAACTGAAGCCTAAACCTATCCCTCACCATCACGCTAACCCTTACCCTCACCCTAAGCCTAAAACTAACACTCAGCCTACCCCTCATCCTAACCCTAACCCTAACCCTAACCCTCACCCTCACCTTAACCCTAACCATAACCCTAACCCTCACCCAAACCCTAAAACTCACCCTCACCCTCAACCTCACCCTCAGCATATCCATAAACCTAACCCTAATTCAAACGCTAACCTTCAACCTCACCCTCATCCTAACTCTAACCCTAACCCTAACCCTCACTCAAACCCTAACCCTAACACTAACCCTCACCGTAAACATCATCCTAATACTAAACCTAACCCAAACCCTCAACCAATCGCTCACCTCACCCTAAACCTAACCCTAACCCTCACTCTCACCGTAAACAAAACCCTAACCCTAACCATCACACTAACACTAAGCCTCACCCTAACCCTAAACCTAACCCTCAGCCAAACCCTCATCCTAAACCTAACCCTAACAATCAACATAACCCTAACCCTAAACCTAACCCTAACCCTCACGCTAAACCTAACCCTCACCCTCAGCCTAACCATATACCTAATCCTAAACCTAACTCAAACCCTCACCCTCTCCCTAACTCTAACCCTATCCCTAACTCTGACCCTCACCCAAACCCTAACCTTATCCCTAGACCTCACCCTAACCCTAAACCTCACCCTAACCCTAACCCTAACAGGCACCCTCACCCTAACCCTAACCCCCACCCTAAACCTCACCCTAACCCTAACGCTAACCCTAACCTTCACCCTCACCATAAACCTCACCCTAACCCGTACACTCACCATAACCATAACTCTAACCCTAATCCTCACATTTCGCCTAACCCTAACCCTAAACCTAACACTCACTCTCAACCTAACACTCAACATCACCTTAACGATCACCCTAACCCTAAACTTCACCCACATTGTAAAACACACCCTCACCCTCACCCTCACCCTAACCCTCACCCTAACCCTAACCCTAAATCTCACCTTAACCGTAACGCTAACCCTAACCTTCAGTCTCACCCTAACCCTCACCCGAACCCTTATCCTCACACTAACCCTAACCCTAACCCTAACGTCACATTAAACCTAACCCTCACCCTAACCCTAACCCTCCCTCTCACCCTAATTCTTTCCCTAACCCTCACCCTAAACCTAACCGTAATCCTCACCTTCACTTTAAACCTCACTGTCCCCTAACCCTAACCCTAATCCTCAGCAACAACCTCACCCTCACCCTCACCCTCACCCTTACCCTCACCCTCACCCTAAACATCACCCTAAACCTAAACCTCACCCTAAACCTAACCCTAATCCTCACCCTAACCCTAATCCTCGCCTTAAACCTCACCCTCACCGTAAACCGAACCCTAAGCCTTTCCTAACCTAAAACCTAACCCTAACCCTAACCCTCACCCTCATCCCCATAATCAGCCTAACCCTAACCTTAACCATAATCCTAACCCTACCCTAATCCTAACCCTCTAACTAAACCTAACCGTAACCCTAATGCTAACTCTAAATGTCACCCTCAACCTCACTCTAACACTAACCCTCACCTTAACCCTAACACTAAACCTAATGCTATCCCTAAACCTCACCCTCACCCTAACCCTCACCGTAACCTTTACCATCCCCCTTTCCCTCACTCTAACACTAATCCTACCCCTCAATCCAAGCTTCACCTTAACCCTATCTCTAACTCTAATCCAAACACTAACCTTCACACTGAACCTCACCCTAACTCTAAATCTAACCCTAACCCTAACCCTAAGCCTTTCCCTAAACCTCACCCTAACCCTAACCCTAATCCTAAACCTAACCATCACCCTCACCCTCACCATAACCCTAACTCTCTCTCTAACCCTAAACCTAACCCTAGCCCAAACCCTAAAACTTACCCTCACCCTCAACCTAACCTTAACCCTCAACCTGAACCTAACCCTCACCCTAAGCCTTACCCATACCCTGACTCTAAACCTAAGTCCAGCCCTAAATCTCACCCTAACCCTCACCCTATCCCTAACCCTCACCCTAATCCTAACACTCACACTAACCCTAAACCTAAACCTAAACCTTACCCTCACCCTCACCCTAACACTAACCCTCACCCTAACCCTAACCCTCACCCTAACTCGAACACTAACACTCACACTCACCCTAAACCTTACCCTAGCACTTACCCTCACCATAACAATAACCCTAACCCTAACTTTAAATCTAACACTAACCCTAACACTAACCGGCACCCTCACCGTCACCGTAACAGTAATCCTCACCCTCATCCTAAACCTTACCATCACTTAAACCCTAAACCTAACCATCACCCACACACTCACCCTCACCCTCACCCGAACCTTCACCCGAACCCTCACTCTCACCCTAAGCCTAACCCGTACCCTCACCCAACCCTAACCCTAACTCTAACCCACACCCTCACCCTAACCCTAACCCTAACCCTAACCCTTACCCTGACCATTACCATAAACCTAACGCTAGCCCTACCCCTCATTCTCACCCTAACCGTCACCCTAACCCTTATCCTCACACAAACCCTAACCCTAAAACTAACACTCACACTAACCCTAACCCTAACCCTAACCCTTACCCTAACCCTGACCCTAAACCTCACCCTAACCCAACCTAAAACAAACGAAAAGCCTAAACCTCACCCACAACCTAACCCTTATCCTCACACTAACCCTAACCCTAACGCTAACCCTAACCCTCACACTAAACCTAAACCTCACCCTAACCCTAACCCTACCCCTCACCCTAACCCTAACCCTGACACTCACCCTGACACTAACCCTCTACCTAACCCTCCCCCTCCCCTAATCCTCACCCTAACCCTAACCCTATCCCTTGCCTACCGAAACAGTCACCCTCACACTCAACCTAAACCTCACCCTCACCCTAGCCCTCACCCTATCCCTAACCGTACCCCTCAACCTTAACACTTACCCTCACCAAAACCCTAACCCTCACACTAATCCTAACGCTCACCCTAACCCTAACCCTATCCCCTCACACTAACCCTCACCCTAACCCTCACCCTAACCCTAAACCTCACCCTCAACCTAACCCTAAACCTCACATTCAACCTAACCCTCACCGTCACCTTAACACTCAACTTAAACCAAACCCTCACCCACACCCTAACCCTCACCCTCACCGGACCCCTAACCCCACCCTAACTCTAAACATCACTCTAAACATAACCCTAACACCAACACTCACCCAAATCCTAACCCTAACCCTCAACCTAACACTAACACTCACACTAACCCTCAAACTCAACCTAATCCTCACCCTAAAATTAACCCTAAACCTTACCTAACCGAAACTCTTACCCTCACCCTCAGCCTAACCCTCACCCTCACCCTAGGCCTTAACCTAACCATAACCCTAACCCTCACCCTAAATCTCCCCCTCCCACTCAGCCTAACCCTAAACCTAACCCTAATCCTAACCCTAACCCTCACCCCCATCCTCACCGTAACCCTGACACTAACGCTAATGCTGAACCTCACCATCACCCTCACCCTAACCCTAACTCTAACCCTAAAAATAACCCTAACCCTAACCGTAATGCCTCACCCACACCCTAACCCTAACCATAACCATAAAACTCACCCTAACCCTAATCCTAAACCTAACCCTCACAATCACACTCACCTTAACCGTCACCCTCACGCTCACCCTCAGCATCACACTAACCCTAACACTAAATCTAACCCGCAACCTAACACTCACCGTCACCCTACCTCACTCTAACCCTAACTCTCAACCACAGCTTAACCCTCACGATCAACCAAACCCTCACCCTCACCCTGAAACTCACCCTCACCCTAACACTCACCCTCACAATAAACATCACCCTAACGCTAAACTTCACCCTAACCATAACCCTCACCCTAACCCTAACCCTCACCCTAACCAAAACCCTCAACCTCACTCTAACAATAACCCTAACACTAATCCTAACACTAAATCTCACCCTCACCTTCAAATTCACCCTAACCCTAACCCTAAACCTAACCCTCACCCTAACCATCATCCTACCTCTAATGCTAACCCTAACCATCATCTTCACCGTAACCCTCACAGTAAGCCTAACCCTCATCCTAACCCTAAGCCTACCTCTCACCCTAACCTTCACCTTAATCCTAACCCTAACACTAATCCTCAGCCTAACCCTAACCCTCACACACACCTTAACCCTCATCATCACCTGAACCCACATCCTGACCCTAACATTCACACTAAGCAAAATCCTAACCCTAATCATAAACCTAACCCTCATCCTCACGCTCACCCTCACCTTAACCCTAACCCTTAACCTAACCTTCACCCTAACCCTCACCCTAACACTCAGCTTCACCATAAATATCAAACTAACCCTAACCCTCAGCCTAACCCTAACCCTAACCTCACCCTAAACCTAACCCTCACCCTAACCCTCACAGTCACCTTATCCCTCAACCTAACCCTAACCGACACCCACACCCTAACACTCACACTCACCCGAACCCTCACCCAACCCCTAACCGTAACCCTCACCCCAACCCTAACCCTCACCCTAACCCTAACTTTAACCCTCACACTCACCCTAACCCTAACCCTAACCCCTTACCCTAACCCTCATCCTAACCCTTAATCTAACCCTTACCCTCACTCTCACCCTAAACCTCAACCTAACCCTTATCCTTACACCAACCCTAACCTAACACTCACACTAACCCTAATCCTCACACTATCCCTAACCATAACCCTCACCCTAACCCTCACCCTAACCCTAACCCTAACCCTCATCCTAATCCTACCCTTAACCCTAACATTCACCATCACCCTAACCCTCACCAACACACTAACTCTCACCCTCACCCGAACCCTCAATCTCAACCTAACCCTCACCAACACCCTAAGCCACACTCTCAACCGAATCCTCACTCTCACCCTCACCCTCACCATAAACATCACCCTACCCCAAACCTAACCCTACCCCTCACCCTCACCCTAACTGTCATCCTAACCCTTATCCTCACCCTAACCCTAACCCTAACCCTAACCCTCACCCTAACCCTAACCCTCACCTGAACCCTCACTCTCACCTTCACCCTCACCCTAAACATCACCCTAACCCTAAACCTCACCCTAACTCTAACCCTCATCTTAAACCTCACCCTCATCCAAATCCTCACCCTAAACCTAACAATAAGCCTTTCCTAACCAAAAATATAACCCTCACCCTAGCCCTCACCCTAAACCTAACCCTAAACTTAACCCTCACCCTCACTCTCACCCTCACACTCAGCCAAACCTAACCCTACCCTAACCCTAACCCTCACCCTCACCCTCACCCTCACCCGCAACCTAACACTAACAATAACCCTAACCCTAAACCTAATCCTCACCCTAACCCTAACCATACCATTAAACCTAACCCTTACCCTCACCCTAACCATAATCCTAACAGTAACCCTAAACCTAAACCTAGTCCTCACACTAAACCTAACCCTCACCCACACATTAACCCAAACGCTCACCCGAACCCTCACCCTAACCCTAACCCTAAACCTAATCCTAACACTCTCACTAAACCTAACCCTCTCCCTAACTGTAACCCTACACATCAGCCTAAACCTCACCCTAACACTAACCCTAACGCTAATCCTTACCCTATCCCTAAATAAAACCCTAACCCTCACACTCACCCTAGCCCTCACCCTAACACTACCCCAAACCCTAATCCTCACACTAAACCTAAACCTCACCCTATCCCTAACCCTTCACCTCAGCCTAAGACTGACCCTAACCCTAACCCTAACCCTAAACCTAATCCTCACCCTATCCCTAACCCTAAACCTAACCCACACACTCACCCTAGCCCTCACCCTAACCTCATCCTAACCCTATCCCTAAACTTAAACCTCACCCTCATCCTAACCCTCACCCTAACCCTTACCCCTAACCTAATCCTATCCCTGACCCTAACCTTAACCCTAAAACTCACACTAACCCTAACCCTCACCCTAACCCTAACCCTACCCCACAGCCTATCACTCATCCTAATACTAACCCTAATCCTATCCCTCAACCTAACCCTAACCCTAACATTAACCCGAACCCTCACCCAAAACCTAACCCTTACCCTCACCCTCACACTCACCCTCAGCCTAATCCTAACACTAACCCTAATCCTAAACCTAACCCTCACCCACAGCCTCACCCTAACTCTAAACCCAACCCTAACCATAAACCTCCCCCTTCACCTAAACCCTCACCTGAACCCTCACTGTCACCCTACGGCTCACCCTCACCTTAACCCTAACCCTAACCCTCAACCTAACCCTAAACCTCACCCTCGAACTCAAACTCACGCTAACACTAAGCCTCACTGTTACCATAAACCTCACCCTAACCCTTAACCTTACACTAACCCTAACCCTCACACTAAACCTAAGCCTCACCCTCACCCTTACCGTAACCTTACCCTCACCCTAACCCTCAATCTAAACGTAATGCTAACCCTCAACCTACCCCTACCCCTAACCATAACCCTCACCCTAACCTTAACCCTCACCCTCACCCTCAAACTCACACTAACCCTAACCCTCACACTAAACCTAACCCTCACCCTCACCCTAACCTTAACCCTACCCCTCACCCTACCCCTCACCCTCAACCTAGCCCTCACCCCTACCCTAATCCTAACCCTGATCCTAACACTCACCCTAAAGCTAACACTAAACCTAAACCTCACCCTCACCCTAACCCCCACCATCAACCTAACCCTCACCCAAACATGAACCCTCACCTCAACCTAACCCTCACTCTCACCCTAACCGTAAACCTAACCCTAATCCTCTCCCTAACCCTCAACCTCACCCTCACCTTAAGCCTAACCCTAACCCTAATCCTAAAACTAACCCTCACCCTCACCCTAACCCTAACCCTAACCCTAATCCTAAACCGAACCCTCACCTTCACCCTAAACCTACCTCTAAACATCACCCTCACACTCACCCTTAAGCTATCCCCAACCCTAAGCCTTAGCCTAACCCTAACCCTCACCGTAACCCTAACCATAACCCTCACCCTCACCCTCACCCTAACCCTAACAAGAACCCTATCCCTCACACTAACCCTTATCCTCACACTTACCCTAAACCTAACCCTAAACCTTACACTTACCCTAAACCTCACCCTAATTCAAACCCTAACCCTAACCCACACCCTAAACCTAACTGTAACCCTCACACTCATGCTAACCCTCATCCGCACCCTAATCCTCACCCTCACCCGAACCCTCATCCTCACCCTAACCCTCACCCTAAACATCACCCTAAACCTAACCCTCACTCTAACCCTAATCATAAACCTCAACCTCACCCTAACCCTCAGCCTAACCCTAGTCCTTAACCTAATCATAATACTCACCCTCACCCTAACTCTCACCCTAACCCTTACCCGATCCTTCACCTAACCCTAACCCTAATCCGCACACTAACCCGATCCCTCATCCTAAACATAAAACTAACCCTATCCCTTACCCTCACCCTAATCCTAACCCTAACAGTAACCCTAACCCTAAAGCTAGTCCTCACACTAACCCTAACCCTCATCCACACCATAACCCGAACCCTCACCCTAACCCTAACCCTAAACCTAACCCTAACACTCCCACTAAAACTAACCCTAACCCTAACTGTAACCCTACCCATCAGCCTAAACCTCAGCCTAACACTAACCCTAACCCTAATCCTAAACCTAATCCTCACACTCACAGTCACCCTATCCCTAACCCTAACATTCACCCTCACCCTAAGGCCAACACTAACCCTCACCCTCAACCTCACCAAAACCCTTAACCTCACCTTAACCCTAACCCTAACCCTCACCCTAACCCTAAAACTACCCCTCAAACTAACACTAAAACTAACCCTCAACCCAACCATAATGCTAACACAAATGCTCACTCTCAACCTAACCCTTAGATTAACCTTTACCCTCAACATAACCCTATCCCTCACCCTCTCCTTAACCCTCACTCTGCCCCGCCCCTCCCCCTAAACCTCACCCTACCCCAAACCCTAACCCTAACCCTAAACTTCACCCTAACCCTCACCCTAACCCTAAACCTAACCCTCACCCTAACCCTCACCCTAACCCTAAACCTAACCCTAACCCTGACCCTCACCCTAGCTGTCATCCTAACTTTTACCCTCACCCTAACCCTAAACCTAACCCTCAACATAACCCTAAAACTACCCCTCAGCCTAACACTAACCCTACCCCTCAACCCAACTCTGATGCTAACACAAATGCTCACTCTCAACCTAACCTTTAGATTAACCCTTACCCTCAGCATAACCCTATCCCTCACCCTCTCCTTAACCCTCACCCTACCCCTTCCCCTCCCCCTAACCCTTACCCTACCCCAAACCCTAACCCTAACCCTAACCTTCACCCTAACCCTCACCCTAACCCTCACCCTAAACCTAACCCTAAACCTCACCCCAACCCTCACCCTAACCCTAACCCTAACCCTAACCCTCACCCTCACCCTACCTGTCATCATCATAACACTTACCCTCACCCTAAACCTAAACCTAACCCTAACCCTAACCCTCACCCTAACCCTAATCCTCACCCGAACCCTCAGTCTCACCTTCACCGTCACGCTAAACATCAACTTAACCCTAACCCTCACCCGAACCCTAATCCTAACACTGACCCTATCCCTAACCCTCACCTTAAACCTCACCCTCACCCTAATCCTCACCCTAAACCTAACCCTAAACTTTTCCTAAACAAAAACATCACCCTCACATTATTCCTCACCCTAAACCTAACCCTAACTTTAATCCTCACCCTCACCCTCACCTTCACCCTCAGCCTCAGCCTCACCCTCACCCTAACCCTAAACCTAATCCTAACCCTAACCATGAACCTCACCCTCACTCTAACCGTAACCCTAACCTGCACCCTAGTCCTAACCCTAACCCTAACCCTAAACCTAACACTCAACCTAATCCTAAACCTAACCCTAATGTTAACCCTAACCCTCACCCTCACCCTAATTCTGACCCTAACACTTACCCTTACCTTCACTCTCACTCTCAACCTAACCCTAACCCTTACCCTCACGATAAACCTATCCCTCACCTTCAACCTAACCCTCACCCTAAACCTTATGCTCACCCTTACCCTCACCCAAACCTAACCCGAACCCTAACCCGAACCTTAACCCCCATCCTAACCTTCACCCTAACCCTAACGCTAACCCTAACCCTCAGTATCAACCTAAACGTAACCCTAACACTTACGTAACCGAGACCCTCACACTCACCCTCACCCTCAACCTCACAATCAACCTAACCCTTACCATAACTCTAATAGTAACCCAAACACTTACCCTCACCCTATCCCTAACCCTAATCCTAACCCTCACACTAACCCTAGCCCTCACCCTAACCTCAGCCTAACCATATCCCTAACCATAAACCTCACCCTCATCCTAACCCTCACACTAACCCTTACCCTCACCCTAATACTAACCCTGACCCAAATCTTAACCCTAAATCTCACACTAACCCTAACCCTCACCCTAACACTAACCCTACACCACAGCCTAACCCTCATCCTAAAACTAATCCTAAACCTATCCCTCACCCTAACCCTAACCCTAACATTAAGCCTAACTCTCACACTAACCCTAACCCTCACCCTCACCCTCACACACACCCTCAGCCTAAACTTAACCCTAACCCTAATCCTAAACCTAAACCTCACCCACACACTCACCCTAACTCTATCCCGAACACTAACCATAACCCTCCCCCTCCCCTTCCCCCTCACCAGAACTCTCACTCTCACCCTAATGCTCACCCTCACCCTAACCCTAACCCTATCCCTAACCCTCACACTAACCTTAAACCTCACACTCACCATCAACCTCACACTCACCCTAACCCTCACCATCACCCTAACCCTAACCCTAAGTATAAACCTTACGCTAACCCTAAACCTAACCCCTCTCCTAACCTGAAACTTCAGCCTCACCCTCACCCTAACAATAACCATCACCTTAATCCTAACCCTAACACTCACCCTAACCCTAACCCTCACCTCAGCCCTCAACCTCATCCTAATCCTCACCCTAAACTTACCCTAACCCTTACCTAAGGTAAACCCTCACCCTCACCCTAACCCAACCCCAAAACTAACCTCATACTAACCCTAACCCTAATCCTAAGCCTAACGTTCCTCCTAAACCTAACCCTAACCCTAACCCTCACCCTAACCCTAACCATAACCCTAACCCTCACCCTATACCTAACCCTCACCCTCACCTTGACCCTAACCCTAATCCTAAACCTAACCCTCACCCTCACCCTAAAATTAATCCTAACCGTAACCCTCACACTCACCCTTATCCTAACCCTCATCCTAAACCTAAGCCTAACCCTAACTCTAAACTTAGCCCTAACCATCACCTTCATCCTCATCCTCACCCTTAACCTAACCCTAACCCTCACCCTCACCCTAACCATAACCCTCACACTAAACCTAACCCTCACCCTCACCGTAACCCTAACCCTACCCCTCACCCTAACCCTCATGCTCACCCTAACTATAACCCTAAACCTAACCCTAACCCTCACAATAACCCTAAACCTAACCCTCCCCCTCACCCGAACCTTCACCCTCACCCTCACCCTAAACATCACCCTAACATTAACCCTCACCCTAATCGTAACCCTAAGTCTCACCCTAACCCTAACAATCAACTTAACCCTCAATCTCACCCTAATCCGCACCCTAACCTAACCTTAACTCTTACCTAAACTAAACCCTCAACCTAACCCTCACCCTCACCCTAGCCCACACCCTAACCTTAACGCTAAACGTAACCCTCACACTAACTCTAAACCTAACCATCAGCCGAAACCTTATCCTAAACCTAAAACTAACCTTTACCCTAACCAAATCCTAACCCTAACATTAACCTTAACCCTAACCCTCACACTAAACCTAAACCGAACCCTCAGCCTATTGCTCATCCTAACCCTAACCCTAACCCTAACCCTAAGCCTCACCCTAAACCTAACCCTAACCTTTACTCTCACCATAACCTTAATCCTAACCCACACCCTAACCCTCACCTGAAACCTCACCCTCACCCTCACCCTAAACGTTACGCTAACCCTCACCCCAATCCTAACCCTCACCCTAACCCTAACTCTAACCCTCACCCTCAACTGAACCCTAACCCGAACTCTAACCCTATACCTCACCCTAAACCTAACTCTAAACGTAACCCTAACACTTAATCTCATCCTAATCCTCACCCTAAGCCTTTTCCTCACACTAACCCTAAACCTAAACCTCACCATCACCCTAACCCCTCACCCTCACCCTAACCCTCACCTACACCCTAACCTTCACCTTCACCCTCACCCTCACCCTAAACATCACCCTAAACATCACCCAAACCCTAACGCTCAGCCTAACGCTAACCCTAACCCTCACCTTAACCCTAAACCTCACCTTCAACCTCACCCTCAGCCTAATCTTCACCCTAATCCTAACCCTAACCCTTCCTAACAGAAAACCGCACCCTTGCCCTCACCCTAGCCCTCACCCTAACCCTAAGCCTAAGCCAAACCCTAACCCTCACCTTCAACCTTATCCTCAACCGCAGCCTCACCCTAACACTAAACCTAATCCTAACCCTAACCCTCACCCTCACCCTCACACTAATCCTAAGCCTAAACCTAATGCTAACCCTAAAACTCACCCTCACCTTAACACTAATCCTAACCCACACCCGAACCCTAATCCTATCCCTAATGCTATACATAAACCTAACCCTCACCCTAAGACTAATGCTGACCTTAATACGCAACCACAACCTAAATCTCACCCTAACACTTACCCTCATCCTAACCCTCACCTTAACCCTAAACATAAACTTAACGCTCACCCAAACACTCACCCTAACCCTTACACTAACCCTATTCCTCACCCTCACCCTAACACTCACCATATCCCTTTTCCTCACACTAACCCTAACCCTTACCCGACACATCATCCTAATTCTTACCCTAAACTCAACCCTAACCCTAACCCTCACCCTAACCCTAAACCTAACCCTCATCCAAACGCTCACCCTAACCCCAACACTAACCATATCCCTCACCCTCACCCTAACCCTCACCCTTTACCCTCACCCTAAGCCTAACACTACCCCTAAAACTAATCCTAACCCTAACACTCACCCTCATACTCACCCTAACTACAACCCTAACCGTAAACCTAACCCTCAACTTAATGATAAACCTATCCCTAACCCACACCCTAACCCTAAACATCACCCTAAACCTATCCCTAACCCTCACCCTCACCCTAACCATAACACTCACCCTCACTCTTAACCTCACCGTCACCTTATCCCTCACCCTAAACCTAATCGTGACCCACACCCTAACACTCACACTCACCCGAACCCGAACCCTCAGCCTCACCCTAACCCTAAGCCTAACCCTTACCCTAACCCTCACCCTAACCCTTAATCTAACCTTAACCCTCACTCTCACCCTAATCCTCAACCTAACCCTTATCCTTACACTAACCCTAACCCTAACACTCACACTAAACCAAATCCTCACCCTAACCATAACCATAACCCTCACCCTTACCCTAACCCTAACCCTCACCCTAATCCTATCCCTAAACCTAACCCTCACCCTCACCCTAACCCTCACCTTCAACCTAACTCTCACCCTAAACCTAATCCTCACCAGCACCCTAACTCTAATCCTCACCCTAACCTTCACTCTCACCCTGACCCTCACCAACAACCTAAGCCACACACTCAACCGAATGCTCACTCTCTCTCTCACCCTAAACATCACCCTAACCCAAACCTTCAACTTAACCCTAATCCTAAACCGCACCCTAAACCTAACCCCCAACTTAAACCTCACCCACACCCTAAACCTAATCCTAAACCATTCCTAACCGAAAACCTCACCTTCACCCTAACCCTCACCCTATCCCTCACCCTCACCCTAGCCCTCACCCTAAACCTAACGCTAAACTTAACCCTCACCCTCATGCTCACCCTCACACTCACCCTCACTCTCAGTCTCACCTTAACCCTAAACCTAATCCTATCCCTAACCCTGACCCTCACTCTCACTCTAAACCTAACCTTAACCTGCACCCTAAGCCTAAACCTAACCCTAATGCTTACCTCAACCCTCAACCTCACCCTAACCCTAACCATAACACTCAACCTAAACCTAATCCTAACCCTAATGCTAACCCTAACCCTCACCCTCACCATAACCCTAACCATAACCCTTACCCTAACCCTCACCCTCACTCTATCCCTAACCCTAACACTCACACTAATTCTCACCCTATCACTAACATTAATGCTAACCCTAACCATCAAACTCACCCTAACCGTCGCTCTAACCCTTACCCTCACCATAACCCTATCCCTCCTCAACCTAACCCTCACCGTAAACCTTACACTCACTCTAACCCTCATCCAACCCTAACCCTAACCCTAACCTTCACCCTAACCCCCACCCTAACCTTCACCATAACCCTATGGCTAACCCTAACCCTCAGTCTCATCCTAACCATCACCCTAACCCTTATGCTCACACTAACCCTAACCGTAACCATAAACTTCACAATAGTCCTAACCCTCATCCTAACCCTAAGCTTAACACTCACCGTAACACTCACCCTAACCCTAACTTTTACCCTAACCCGAACCTTAACCCTAACCCTAACCCTCACCCTAACCCTCACCCTGACCCTAAACCTAACCCTCACCCTAAACCTCATACTCAGCCTAAACCTAACCCTAACCCTCACCCTCACCCCAACTGTCATCCTAATCCTTACTCTCACCCTAACCCTAACCCAAACCCTAACCCTCACCCTAACCCTAACATTCACCAGAACCCTCACTCTCACCTGCACCCTCACCCTAAACATCACCCTAACCCTAACCCTCACCCTAAACCTAACCCTAACCCTCACCCTAAAACTTTCCCTCACCTCAAACCTCATGCTCACCCTAATCCTCACCCTAAACCTAACCCTAACCAAAAATATCACCCTCACCCTAGCCTTCACCCTAAACCTAACCCTAACCTTAACCCTCACACTCACCCTCACCCTCAGCCTCACCCTCAGCCTCACAATAACACTAAACCTAATCCTAACCCTAACCCTGACCCTCACCCTCACCCTAACCCTCACCCTAACACTTACTCTCACAATAAACCTAACCGTGACACTATACCTAACCGTCACCCTAAACCTAACCATAATCCTCACCTTAACCCTCATCCTAAGCCTAACCCTAACCCTCAACCTAACCGTAACCATAAACATTACATTAACACTAACCCTAACCCTCACCTTCACCCTCAGCCTAACAATAACCCTAACCCTAATCCTAACCCTAACACTCACCCTCACACTCACCCTAACTCGAACTCTAATCGTAAACCTAACCCACACCCTAACCATAAAACTAACCCTAACCCACACCCTAACCCTAAACATCACCCTAACCCTAACCCTAACCCTCACTCTCACCCTAACCATAACCCTCACCCTAACTCTTACCTTAACCCTAACGATAACCCTAACCCTCACCCTCACGCTAAAACTCACCCTAACCCATAACCTCACCATAACCCTAAGGGTAACCCTAAACCTAATATTCACACTCACCCTAACCCTAACCATCACCCTATCACTCACCTTAACCCTAACCCTCACCCTCACCCTAACCCTCACCGTCACCCTAACCCTCACCCTAACCCTAACCTTCACCCACACCCTAACACTCACACTCACCCGAAACCTCACCCTCACCCTCACCCTAACCCTAACCATATCACTCACCCCAACCCTAACCCTCACCCTAACCTTACCTTTAAGCCTCACACTCACCCTAACCCTAACCCTATCCTTAACCCTTACCCTAACTCTAACCCTTAATCTAACCCTAACCCTCACTCTCACCCTAATCCTCAACCTAACACTTATCCTTACACTAAGCCTAACTGTAACCCTCACACTAACCCTATCCCTCACCCTAACTCTAACCATAACACTCACGTTAAACCTCACACTAACCTGAAACCTCACCAACATCCTAACCCTCACTCTCACCCTCACCCTCACCCTAACCCTCACCAACAACCTAACCCAAACGCTCACACGAACCCTCACCCTCACCCTCAACCTCACCCTAAACATCACCCTCACCCTAACCCTAACCCTCACCCTAACCCTAACTATAACCTTAAACCTCACCCTCACCCTATTCCTCACCCTAAAACTAACCCTAACCCTTTCCTAACCGAAAACCTCACCTTCACCCTAACTTTCACCCTAGCCCTCCCCCTAACCCTAGACCTCACCCTTAACCTAATGCTAAACTTAACCCTCACCTTCACGCTCACCCTCACCCTCAGCCTCACCATAACCCTAAACCTAAACCTAACCCTAACCCGGACCCTTACCCTCACTCTAACCCTACCCTAACCTGCAACCTAACCCTAAACCTAACCCTAATGCTAAACCTTACCCTCAACCTTACCCTAACCCTAACCCTAACACTCAACCTAAACCTAACCCTAACCCTAATGCTAACCCTAACCCTCACCCTCACCATAACCCTGACCCTAACAATAACCCTACACCTCAGCCTACCCCTCACCTTCACCCTAAACTTCACCCTCACCCTAACACTAATGCTAACCCTAATCCTCAACCTCACCCTAACCGTTTCCTTAACCCTTACCCTCACGATAACCCTATCGCTCAACCTCAACCTAACCCTCACCCTAACCCTTTCGCTCACCCTAACCCTCACCCAACCGTAACCCTAACCCTAACCCTCACACTAACCCCCACCCTAAACTTCACCCTAACCCTAAGGGTAACCCTAACCCTCAGTCTCACCCTAACCCTCACCCTAAGACTTATCCTCACACTAATACTAACCCTAACCCGAAACCCTCACACTAAGCCTAACCCTCATACTAAACCTAACCCTACCTCTCACCCTAACACTCACCCTAACCCTAACCCTAACCCCAACCCAAGCCCTAACCCTAACCCTAAACCTCACCTGAACCCCAACACTCACGTCACCCTAAGCCTCACCCTTACCCTAACCCTCACCTACACCCTAACAATTCCTCTACCCTGAACCCTAACTCTCACCCTAAACCTCACCCTCACTCTAAACATCACCCTAACCCTTACCCTCACCCTAACCCTCACCCTCACCCACACCCTAACCCTCACCGTCACCGGAAACCTCTCACTCTCTCGAAATTTCACCTTCACCTTAAACATCACCCTAACCCTCACTCTCACCCTAACCCTCACTCTAACACTTAACATCACCCTAACCCTATCCCTAACCCTAACTCTCACACTAAACCTAACCCTCACCCTAAATCTAACACTAAATCTAACTGTCCCCCTAACCCTCACCCTAACCATAGCCATGAAAGCTAGGGTGAGTCTCAATCATACCCTCAACCTCACCCTCACCCTAACCATAACCCTCATCCTAGCACTCAACCTAACCATAACTCTAACCTAACCCTAACTCTAAACCTCACCTTCACCCTCACCCTCACCCTCACCCTCACCCTAAGCCTAATTCTAACCCTAATACTAACCCTAAACCTAACATTAAACCTACATCTACCCCTACCCCTAACCCTAACCCTCACCCTCACCCTCACCCTTACCTCACCCTCACCCTAAACCTCACATTAACTCCAATCCTCACCCTCACGCTAAACCAAACACTCACCCTCACCCTACACCTAAACCTAACCCACAACCTCACCATCACCCTCACCCTCACACTCACCCTAACCCTAACCCTCACTCTAACCCTAACCCTAACACTCACCATAACCCTAACCATAACCCTCACCCTCACCGTCACCCTAAACCTAAACCTCACCTTAACCCTCAACCGAACCCTAATGCAAACCCTAAACCTCACCCTCACATTAACCCGAAAGCTAACCCTAACCATCACCCTCATCCTAACCCTCACAATAACCCTTAAACTCACCCTAACCCTAACCCTCACCCTCATTCTAACCCTCACGCTAACACTTACCCACATCCCAACCCTCACCGTAACCCTCACCCTATCCCTAACCCTAACCCTAAACTTCACCTTAAACCTCACCCTCACCCTAATCCTCACCCTAAACCTAACCCTAAACCTTTCCTAACCAAAAATATCACCCTCATCCTAGCCCTCACCCTAAACCTAACCCAAAACTTAATCCTCATTCTCACCCTCACCCTCAGCCTCCAACTAACCCTAAACCTAATCCTATCCCTAACTCTGAACCTCACTCTCAGCGTAACCCTAACCCTAACCTGGACCCTAACCTTAACCCTAACCATAATCCTAACACTTAACCTTACCCTAACCCTAACTCTAATGCTAACCCTAACCCTCACCCTCACCCTAACCCTGACCCTAACCCTTACTCTTACCCTCACCCTCACTCTCACCATAACCCTAATTCTTACCCTCACCAAAACCCTATTCCTCACCCTCAACATAATCCTCATCGTAACCCTAACCCTACCTCACACCCTAACCCTCACCCTAACCCTAACCCTAACCCTAACACTCAACCTAACCCTAACCCTAACGTCACCCTAATCCTCACCCTAAACCTAATCCTAACGCTTACCTATCCAAAAACCTCACCCTCAACCGCACCCTCTCCCTCACCCTCAGCCTAACCCTTACCCTAACCCTAATCCTAACCCTAACGCTTACCCTTACCCTAAACCTAAACCTAACCCTAACCCTCACTGTCACCATCCCACTCACCCTCAACCTTACCCTAACCCTCACTCTCAAATTCACACTCACCCTAAACCTCACCGTCACCCTAAACATCACCCTAACCCTAAACCTCACACTAACCCTAACCCTTACCCTAACCCTAAAATTAACCCTAAACCTCAACCTAACTCTAACCCTAAGCCTAAACATCACACTAACCCTAACCCTAACCCTTTCCCTAAGCCGAACCCTAATCCTTACCTTAACCCTAACCCTTACCCTAAACTTAACCCTAACCCTAAGTCTCACACTAAAACTTATGCTAACCCTAACCATCATCCTCACCCTAATCCTCACCCTAACCCTTATCCTCACACAAAACCTAACCATAACCTTCAGCATTAACTTCAACCTATTCCTAAACGTAAAACTATCGCTCAACATAAACCTAACCCTTACCCTAACCCTAAATCTAAACATCACACTAACCCTCACACTAACCCTCACCCTAAAATTATCCCTCACACTCACCCTAACCCTAACCCTAACCCTAACCCTTACCCTAACTCTAACCCTGCCCCTCAAACTAACCCTCATCCTCACCCTAATCCTAACACTAACCCTCACCTTAAACCTAACCCTAACCCTAACCCTCATCCTAACCCTAAAACTAAACCTCAACCTAACCCTAACCCTTACCCTAAACCTAACTCTAATCCTAAACCTAACCCTAACCCTAACCCTCACCCTCACCCTCACCCTAACCCTAAACCTAACCCTAACCCTCACCCTAACCCTAACCCGTATGTTATCCCTAAACCTTACCGTCACCATCACCCTCACCCTAACTCTCAACCTCAAATTCACCTTCACCCTAACCCTCAAACTAACCCAAACCCTCACCCTAACACTAACCTTCGTCCTAACCCTAACTCAACCCCTCACCCTCACCCTAAACCTTACCCAGACCCTTACCCACACCCTAACCCTCACCCTATCCCTAATGCTAAATCTAACCTTAACCCTCACCCAACCCTTAACCTCACCTTAACCCTAACCCTAAGCCTAACCCTAATCCTCACACTAAACCTAACCCTAACACTACCGCTCAGCCTAACTCTCACCCAAATCATAACACTAAACCTCACCCTATCCCTAACCCTAACCCTAACACTCACCCTCACCCTAGACCTCACCCTAATACTAACCCTAACCCTAACCATCACCCTCACACTAACACTCACACTAACCCTAAACCTAACACTAACCTAAACTCTCACCTTAACCCTTACCCTCACCCTAACCCTAACCGTCACCCTTTCCCTCACCCAAACCCTAATCCTAACCCTCACCCTCACTCTAACCCTCACTCTAAACCTTACCCTCACCCTAACCCTAACCCTAACCCTCACCATAACCCTCACCCTAAACTTAACCCTAACCCTAACCCTAACCCTCCCCATAACCCTCACCTAACACTAACCCTAAACCTAAACCTCAACCTAACCCTACCCCTCACCCTCACCCTAACCTTCAACCTCACCCTAACCCGCACCCTAACCCTAACCGTCACACAATCGTTAACTCTCATGAGAAACCGAACCCTGACCCTTAGCCTCACCCTCACCCTAAACATCACACTAACCCTAACCTTCACCCTAACCCTAAACCTAACACTCAGCCTATACCTAACGGTCACCCTAACCCAAAACTTCACCCTAATACTCAAACTAACCCTAACCCTAACCATAACCTTCACCCTCACCCTAACCCTAAACTTCAACCTCACCCTCACCCTAACCCTAACCCTGACCCTCACCCTCACCCTCACCCTCAACCTAAACCTACCCCTAAACCTAAACCTCAACCTAAACCTAACACTCACCATAACCCTAAACCTAACCCTCACCCTCACCCTCACCCTAACCCTAACTCTAAACCTCATCTTCACCCTCACCCTCACCCTCACCCTCAGCCTAAACCTAACACTAAACTTAACCCTAACCCTACCTCTATCCCTCACCCTAACCCTAACTCTCAACCTAACCCTCAAACTAACCCTTAACCTCACACTCACCCTAAACCTCACATTAATCCTAACACAAAAACTAACCCTAACCCTAACCCTAACCCTAACCCTCACCCTCACCCTAACCCTAACCATCACCCACACCCTCACCCTAACCCTAACCCTAACCCTTACCCTAACCCTAAACCTAAACCTAAACCTAAACCTCACTCTCACCCTCACCCTAAACCTAACCCTAACCCTCACCCTCACCCTCACCCTCACCCTAAACCTCACCCTCACCCTCACCCTCACCCTAATCCTAACCCTAACCCTAACCCTCACTCTAAACCTAACACTCAACATAACCCTAAACCTAACCCTCACCCTCACCCTCACCCTAACCCTAACCATAACCCTCACCATAACCCTCACCCTAACCCTAATGCAAACCCGAAACCTCACCTCACCCTAAAACAAAAGCTAACCCAAACTGTCACCCTCACCCTAAACCTAACAGTAACCCTTACCCTCACCCTAACTCTAACCCTAACCCTCACACTAACCCTAACGTTCAACCTAACCCTAAACCTAACTGTGACCCTAACCCTCACCCTATCCCTCACCCTTACCCTATCCCTCTCCCTAAACCTAACCCTAACCCTCACCCTAAACCTAACCCTAAACCTCACCCTAAACCTAACCCTCACACTCACCATCTGCCTACCACTAACCATAACCCTAATCCTAACCCTAAAACTCACCCTAATACTCACCCTAACTCAAACCGTAACCCTAACCCTAAACCTCACAATAACCCTAACCCTATCCCTAAACCTCATCCTAACCCTAAACCTCATCCTAACCCTAATCCTAACCCTCATCCTAACCCTAACCCTAATCCTAATTCTAACCCTAACCCTCACCCTCACCCTCACCCTAACTCTAAACCTAAACCTAAACCTAACACTCACCCTCAACCTCACCCTATCCTAAAATTATCCCTAACCCATACCCTAACCTTAAAACTCACCCTATACCTCACACTCACCCTAACGCTAACCCTAACTCTAACCCTCAACCTAACCCTCACCCTAACCCTAACAATAACCCTAACACTCATCCACACACTAAACCTCACCCTAACACTTACCCTCAACATAACCTTAACCCTAAGCCTAAACCTAAACCTAACCCTCACCCTCAAACTCAACCCACCCCTAACTCTAACCCTAACCCTAAACCTCAACCTAACCCTAACCATCACACTCACCCTAAACCTCACCCGAACCCTAACATTACCCCTCTCCCTAACCCTCACCCTCACCCTAACCCTAATCTTTACCCTAACCCTCACCCTAACACTAACCCTTACCCTATCCCTAACCCTGCCCCTCAACCTAACCCTCATCCTCACCCTTATCCTAACACTAACCCTCACCTAAACCTAAAACTAACCCTAACACTCACCGTAACCCTAAACCTAACCCTCACCCTAACTCTATCCCTTACCCTAAACCTCACCTTAATCCTAAACCTAACCCTAACCCTAACCCTCACCCTCAACCTCACCCTAACCCTAAACCTAACCCTAACCCTAATCCGTATGCTATCCCTAAACCTTATCGTCACCCTCACCCTCACCCTAACTCTCAACCTCAAACTCACCTCCACCCTAACCCTCAAACTAACCCAAACCCTCACCCTAACACTATCCTTCTACCTAACCCTAACCCTACACCTCACCCTCACCCTAACCCTTACCCAGACCCTTACCCACACCCTACCCCTCACCCTATCCCTAATGCTAACCCTAAACTTCACCCGCACCCTAACCCTCAACCTAACCCTAACCCTCACCTTAACCCTAATCCTAACCCTAATCCGAATCCTCACACTAAACCTAACCCTAACCCTACCGCTCAGCCTAACCCTCACACAAAGCATAACACTAATACTCACCCTATACCTAACCCTAACACTAACACTAAACCTCACCTTCACCCTAGACCTCACCCTAATACTAACCCTAACCATAACCATCACCCTCACACTAACACTAACCCTAAACCCTAACACTAACCAAAATTCTCACCCTAACCTCACCATCAACCTAACCCTAACCCTCACCCTTTCCCTCACCCAAACCCTAACCTAAGCCTCACCCTCAATCTAACCCTCATTCTAAACCTTACCCTCACCATAACCCTAACCCTAAACCTCACCGTAACCCTCACCCTAAACTTAACCCTAAACCTAACCCTAACCCTCACCCTAACCCTCCCCATAACCCTCACCTAACACTAACCCTAAACCTAAAAATCACCCTTACCCTAACCCTACCCCTCACCCTCACCCTTTCAACCTCACCCTAACCCTAACCCTAACCCTAACCGTCACACAAAAGCTAACCCTCATGAGAACCCGAACTCTCACCCTCAGCCTAAATATCACACTAACCCTAACCCTCACCCTAACCCTAAACCTAACACTCAGCCTATACCTAACGGCCACCCTAATCCAAAACGTCACCCTAATCCTCAAACTAATCCTAACGCTAACCATGACGCTAACCCTAACCCTCACCCTCACCCTAACCCTCACACTAACCCTTACCCACACCCTCACCCTAAACTCACATTAACCCTAACCCTCAAACTAACACTAACCCTAACCCTAACCCTCACCCTCACCCTAACCCTTACTTTCACCCTCACCCTCACCCTAAACCTAGCCCTAACCCTCACTCTCACCCTCAACCTTAACCTAACCCTAAACCTCACTCTCACCTTCAGCCTAATCCTAACGCTAAACCTAACCCTAACACTATCTCTACCCCTCACCCTAAACTTAAACCTAACCCTAACCCTCACACTAACCCTTACCCTCACCCTCACCCTAAACCTCACATTAACCTTAACCCTCAATCTGATACTAACCCTAACACTAAACCTCACTCTCACCCTCACCCTAATCCTAACTCTCACCCTCACCCTCACCCTAAATCTAACCCTAACCCTAAACCTAAACCTAAACCTAAACCTCACACTCACCCTCACGCTAAACCTCACCCTCACCCTCACCCTCACCCTAATCCTAACCCTCACCCTCACCTTCACCCTAACCCTAACCCTAACCCTCACCATAACCCTCACCCTAACCCTAATGCAAACTCGAAACCTCACCTCACCCTCAACCTAAAGCTAACCCTGTCAACCTCACCCTAAACCTCACAGTAACCCTTACCCTCACCCTAACACTAACCCTAACCCTTACACTAACCCTAATCCTCAACCTAATCCTAAACCTACCCGTGACCCTAAACCTCACCCTATCCCTCACCTTAACCCTATTCCTCTCCCTAACCCTAACCCTACCCCTCACCCTCACCCTAACCCTAAACCTGACCCTATCCCTAAACCTCACCCTCACCCTCACCCTCACCCTCTGCCTAACACTAACCCTAACCCTAATCCTAACCCTAAAGCTCACCCTCATACTCACCCAACTCAAAACGTAACCCTAACCCTAACCCTCACCATAACCCTAACCCTATCCCTAACCCTCACCCTAACCCTAAACCTCATCCTAACCCTAATCCTAAACCTCAACTTCACCCTAACCCTAACCCTAACCCTATCCCTCACCGTAACCCTAACGCTAACTCTAACTCTCACCCTCACCCTAAACCTCACCCTGATCCTTACCCTCTCCATAACCTTAACCCTAACCCTAAAGCTAATACTCACACTAACTCTAACCATCACCCTCATCCTAACCCTCACTGTCACCTTGAACCTCACCCTAACACTAACCGTCACCCACACCCTAACCCTCACCCGAATCCCAACCCTCACCATCACCCTCACCCTAACCGTAGCCCTAACACTCACCCCAAACCTAACCCTCATCCGAACCCTAACTCTAACCCTCACCCTCAACTTAACCCTAACCTGAACCCTAAACCTAAACCTCACCCTAACCCTAAAGCTAAACCTAACCCTAAATCTTACTCTCATCCTAATCCTCACCCTAACCCTTTTCCTCACACTAACCCTAAACCTAACCTGTACACTAACTCAAACCCTCACCCTAAACCTAAACCTAACCCTCACCCTGAACCGAACCCAACCTTTTTCCACACCCTCACCCTAACCCTCACCGTCACGCTAACCCTCACCCTAAACCTAACCCTCACCTCTACCCTAACCCTCACCCTCACCCTCACACTTACCCTCACCCTAATCATCAACCTAAACCTAACCCTCAGCCTAACCCTAACCCTAACCCTCACATTAACCCTAACGCTAATCCTAACACTCACCCTCACCCTAAACCTCAAACTAACCTATACCCTCACCATAAACCTAAGGGTAACACTAACCCTAAACCTCACCCTCACCCTAAACCTCACCCTAACCCATAACCTAACCTTAACCCTAAGGGTAACCCTAATCCTAATCCTCACACTCACCCTAACCCTAACCCTCATGCTATCGCTCACCCTAACCCTAAACCTCACCCTCAACCTAACACTCAACGTCACCTTAACCCTCACCCTAACCCTAAACGTCACCCACAACCTAACACTCACACTCACTGGAAACCTCACCCTAAGCCTCACCCTAAACCTAACGCTAACCCTCACCCCAACCCTAACCCTCACCCTAACCCTAACTTTAACCCTCATACTCACCCTTACCCTAACCCTAACCCTTACCCTAACCCTCACCCTAAACCTTAATCTAACCCTAACCCAAACCCTAATACTCACTCTAACCCTAACCTTCATCCTAACCCTCACCCTCACCCTAATCCTTACCCTAACCCTAACTCTAACCCTAAACCTCACCTTAAACATAACATTAACCCTGACCCTCACCGTTAGCCTCACCCTAGCCCTAACCAGAACGTTAAAACTCACCCTAACCCTCACCTAAACCCTTACTCTCACCCTCACACTCACCCTAACCCTCACAACTAATATTAAACCTCACCCTAACCCTAACACTAACACTAAACAAAACCCTCATCCTATCCCTCAAACTAAGCCTAAACCTAACCCTAACCCTCACGCTCACCATCACCCTAAAACTAACACTAACCCTCACCCTCACCCTAATCCTTAACCTCACCCTAACCCTAACCCTTACCCTTTCCCTAACCCTCTCCCTAATCCTAACATTCACCCTACCCCTAAACCTACCCCTTACCCTAACCCTCATCCTAAACCTAATCCTAACCCTAACCCTCACCCTAACACTAACCCTAACCCTATCCCTAACCCTCAAAAACACCCTAAACCTCACCCTAACCCTAATGCAAACCCGAACCCTAAACCTCACTCTAACCCTAACCCTAACCCTAAACCTCACACTAACCCTAACCATCAGCCTAACCCTAAATTTCATCCTATCTCTAACTCTCACCCTAATCCTCACCCTGACCCGAATCCTAACACTTACCTAACTGGCACGCTCTCCCTCACCCTCTCGCTCTCCCTAACCCGCAACCTCATATTAGACCTCACCATAAACCTTACACTAAACCTAACAAAAACCTTCACACTAACCCTCACCCTCACACTAAACCTCACCCTAATCCATACCCTCACCCTAACCCTAACCCTAACTCTAACCCTCACACTAACCCTAACCCTCTTCCTAACCCTACCCCTCACCCTAAGCCTCACCCTATAACTAACCCTAACCCTAAAACCTAACCTTAACTCTGACCATCACCCTAACCCTCTCCCTCAACCTAACCCTAACATTAAACCTAACCCTCACCCTATCCCTCACCTAAACCTAACCCTAACCCTAAACCTCACACTAACAAGCACCCTAACAATAAACCTAACCCTCACCCTAATCCTAACACTCACACTAACCCTAACCCTCACCCTAAATCTAAACCTAACCCTATCCCTCACCCTCAAGCTCACCATCAGGGAACCCTAACCCTAACATTAATCCTAACCCTAACCCTCACCCACACCATCACCCTCACCCCAACCCTATCCCTAACCCTCAACCTCACCCTCAGCCTCAACATAACACTCACCCTCACCCTAACCCTAACCCTAACCCTATCCCGATCGCTCACCCTAACCCTAACCCTAACCCTAATGCTAACCCTAAACCTAACCCTAACCCTAACCTTAACACTAACACTAACACCAGCCCTAACCCTCACCCTCACCCTGACCCTCATCCTAACCTAACCCTAACCCTCACCCTCACCCTAACGCTGACGCTAACCCTAACCTGTACCCTCACCCTAACGCTCTCACCAACCCTAACCCTCAACCTAAACCTAACCCTCACATGAAAGGTAACCCTCACAGTAACACAAACCATCACCCTAACCCTAAACCTAATGCTCACCATAAACCTAACCCTCACCTTAGCCATAATCCTAACCCTCACCCTAACCCTAATGCTATAACTAAACCTAAACCTCACCCTAAGAATGATGCTAAGCCTAATACTCAACCTCACCCTAAACCTCACCCTAACACTTACCGTCAGCCTAACCCTCACCCTAACACTATCCCTAAGCCTAAACCTAACCCTCAGCCTAAACATTATGCTAACCCTAACCCTAACCCTAACCCTCAGCCTAACCCTAACCCTAACACTAATCCTAACCCTCACACTCACCCTCACCCTAACTCTAAACCTAAACCTAAACCTAACACTCACCCTCACCTAACACTATCCCTAACCCTCACCCTAACCCTAAACCTCACCCTCACCCTAATGCTAACCCTCACCGTAACCCTCACCCTAGCCCTAATAATAACCCTAACCCTCATCCACACACTAAACCTCACCCTAACACTTACCCTCACCATAACCTTAACCCTAAGCCTAAACCTAAACCTAACCCTCACCCTCAAACTCACCTTACCCCTAACTCTAACCCTAAACCTCACCCTAACCCTAACCCTAAACCTAACACTCAACCTAACCCTAACCCTCACACTCATCCTAAACCTCAACCTAACCCTAACATTACCCCTCTCCCTAACCATCACCCTAAACCTAACCCTAACATTCAACCTAACGCTACCCCTACCCCTCACCCTCACTGTCACAATAACCCTAAACCTAATGCTAACCCTCACCATAACCTAATCCCACCCACACCCTAACCTGATCCCTCACCCTCACCCAAATCCTCATCCTCACCCTAACCCTCATCCTCACCCTAAACATCACCCAAACCCTAACCCTCACCCTAACCCTGACCCTCACTCTCAGCCTAATCCTAACCCTAACCCTATTCCTAATCCTAACTCTCACCCTCACACTCACCCTAAACCTAACCGTAACACTCACCCTCATCCTCACCCTAACTCTAACCCTATCCCTAACCCTCACCCTAACACTAACCCTCACCCTATACCTCACCCTCACCCTAACCCAAACCCTAACCCTAACCCTCACCCTAACACTCACCCTAACCCTCACACTAACCCTAATCCTCATCCTCAAACTAAACCTCACCTTAATCCTCACCCTCACCCTAACTCTAATGCTAACCCTAACCCTCACCTTCACACTCACTCTCAACCTAACCCTTACCCTTACTCTAACACTAACCCTCATCTTCAACCTAAACCTCACCCTAACCTTTACTCTCACCATAACCCGCAAACTAACCCTAACGCTAAACCTACCGCTCACCCTAACCCTCACCCTAAACATAACCCTAACCCTAACCCTAACGATCACCCTAACCCTAAATTTGACCCTCACCCTAACACTCATCCTAACACTTACCCTCACACTAAACTTATCCCTGACCCTAACCCTAATCCTAACTCTCAGCAGAACACTCTCCCTCATCCTAACCCTCACCCGGACACTAAATATCACCCTAAAGCTAACCCTCACCCTAATGCTAAACCTCAACCTCACCCTAAACCTCACCATAATCCTAACCCTCACAGTAACCCTAACCCTAACGCTCACCCTACCCCTAACCCCTACCCTCATCCTAACTCTAACCTTCACCCTCACCCTCACCCTAACCCTAAACCTAACCCTAACACCCATCCTAAACCTAACGCTAAAACTAATGCTAACCCTAAACCTCACACTCACCATAAAACTCACACTAACCCTTACCATCACCCTAACCCTAACCCTAACTCTCACACTAAACCTAACCTTCACCCTAACCCTAAACCTAATGCTAACCCTAAACCTAACCCTCAACTTAGCCCTAATCCTTACCCTCACCCTAATCCTAACGCTAACCCTAATGCTATACCTAAACCTAAACCTCACCCTAAGAATGATGCTAAGCCTAATACTCAACCTCACCCTAAACCTCACCCTAACACTTACCGTCAGCCTAATCCTCACCCTAACCCTATCCCTAAGCCTAACCCTAACCCTCAGCCTAAACATTATGCTAACCCTAACCCTAACCATACCCCTCTGCCTAACCGTCATCCTAACCCTAACCCTAACACTAATCCTATCCCTCACCCTCACCCTCACCCTAACTCTAAACCTAAACCTAAACCTAACACTCACCCAAACCCTCACCCTAACCTAACACTATTCTTAACCCTCACCCTAACCCTAAACCTCACCCTATACCTCACCCTCACCCTAACGCTAACCCTAACCCTAACCCTCACCCTAACCCTCACCCCAGCCCTAATAATAACCCTAACCCTCATCCACACACTAAACCTCACCCTAACACTTACCCTCACCATAACCTTAACCCTAAGCCTAAACCTAAACCTAACCCTCACCCTCAAACTCACCTTACCCCTAAATCTAACCCTAAACCTCACCATAACCCTAACCCTAAACCTAACACTCAACCTAACTCTAACCCTCACACTCATCCTAAACCTCACCCTAAACCTAACATTACCCCTCTCCCTAACCATCACCCTAAACCTAACCCTAACACTCAATCTAACCCTACCCCTACACCTCACGCTCACTGTCACACTAAACCTAAACCTAATGCTAACCCTCACCATAACCCTAATCCCACCCACACCCTAACCCGATCCCTCACCCTCACCCAAATCCTCATCCTCACCCTAACCCTCATCCTCACTCTAAACATCACCCAAACCCTAACCCTCACCCTAACCCTGACCCTCACTCTCAGCCTAACCCTAACCCTAACCCTATTCCTAATCCTAACTCTCACCCTCAAACTCGCCCTAAACCAAACCCTAACACTCACCCTCATCCTCACCCTAACTCTAACCCTATCCCTAACCCTCACCCTAACACTAACCCTCACCCTATACCTCACCCTCACCCTAACCCAAACCCTAACCCTAACCCTCACCCTAACACTCACCCTAACCCTAATCCTCATCCTCAAACTAAACCTCACCTTAACCCTCACCCTCACCCTAACTCCAATGCTAACCCTAACCCTCACCTTCACACTCACTCTCAACCTAACCCTTACACTTACCCTAACCCTAACCCTCATCCTCAACCTAAACCTCACCCTAACCCTTATCCAAACCATAACCCGTAAAGTAAACCTAACCCTAAACCTACCGCTCACCCTAAACCTCACCCAAACATAACCCTAACCCTAACCCTAAAGATCACCCTAACCCTAAACTTGACCCTCACCCTAACACTCACCCTAAACCTTACCCTCACACTAAACTTATCCCTGACCCTAACCCTAATCCTAACTCTCAGCAGAACACTCACCCTCATCCTAACGCTCACCCGAACACTAAACATCACCCTAAAGCTAACCCTCACCCTAATGCTAAACTTAACCCTCACCCTCACCCTAAACCTCACCATAATCATAACCCTCACAGTAACCCTAACCCTAACCCTCACCCTACCCCTAACCCCTACCCTCATCCTAAATCTAACCTTCCCCTTCACCCTCATCCTAACCCTAAACCTAACCCTAACACTCATCCTAAACCTAAGGCTAAAGCTAATGCTAACCCTAAAACTCACACTCACCCTAACCCTCACAATAAACCTTACCATCACCCTAACCCTAACCCTAACTCTCACACTAAACCTAACCTTCACCCTAACCCTAATCCTACCCCTCCTCCTAACCCTCAACTTAAACCTAACTCTAAAGCTAATCCTCACCCTATCTTTAAACTTAACCCAAACCCTCACCCTAACCCTCACCCTCACCCTAAACTTAATGCTAACCCTAATCCTAACCCTCACCCTAACCCTCACCCTTACACTAACCCACACTCTAACCTTCACCCTAACCCTAACCGTAAACCTAACCTTCACCCTAACCCTCACCCTAACCCTAACCCTCACACTCACCCTAACTCTCACCCTAAACATTAGACTTACCCTACACCTAACCCTCAGACTAACCCTAACCTTAACCCTCAGCCTAACCCTTATGCTAACCCTAAATAAAATCCTAACCCTCACCCGAAACATAAACCTAACCCTAACCCACACACTAAGCTTAACCCTCACTCTAACTATAACCCTAACTCGAACCTTCACCCTCACCCTGACCCTCACCTCAGCCTGACCCTAACACTAACCCTATTCCTAATCCTGACTCTCAGCCTCACCCTCACCCTAACCATCACCCTAACCCTAACCCTCACCCTCACCCTAACCCTAACCATCAGGCTAAACCTAACCTCAGGTTAACCCTCACCCTCACCCTAATCCTCACACTAACCCTAACACTTACATAACTGAAACACTCACCCTCACCCTCACGCAAACCTCACACTCACCCTAGCCCTCACCCTAACTCTAACACTAATCCTAACCCTAACCCTAAACCGACCCTCACCCTAACCCTAACCCTAACCCTAATGCTGAACCTCACCCTGACCCTCACCCTAAACCTAACCATAACCCTCACCCTAAACCTAACACTCACCCTTAAGCTCACCCTATCCCTAACACTAACCCAACACCACACCCTCACTCTAACCCTCACCCTAACCCTTATCCTCACAATAAACTTAATCCTAACCCTCACACTAACCCTAATCCTCACCCTATCCCTAACGCAGACCCGAAACCTCACCCTAACCCTCACCCTAACCCTTACCCTCAACCTAACCATAACCCTCACCCTAAACCTAAAATTCACCCTCATCCTTACCCTCGCCCTAACTCGCAAAATAAGCCTAACAGTAAACCTACAGCTCACCCTAACCCTCACCTTAAGCATAACCCTAACCCTAACCATCACCCTAACCTTAACCCTCACCCTCACCCTAACCCTCACCCTAACACTTATCCTCACACAGACACTAATCCTAACCCTCACCCTAACTCTCACACTAACACTAATCCTAACCCTATCACTAACCCTAACCCTAACCCTCACCCTAACCCTCACCCTAAACCTTAATCTCTCCCTAACCCTAAAACTCACCCTCACCCTTAACCTCACCCTAACCCTTACCCTCATCCTAACCCGAAAACTAACCCTAACCCTAAACCTACGGCTCACCCTAACCCTCACCCTCATCATAACCCTAAACCGAACACTCACCCTAACCCTAAACCTTACCCTCACCCTAACCCTCACCCTAACACTTACCCTCACACTAACCCAATCCCTAACACTAACCCTAATTCTCAACAGAACACTCACCCTCACCCTAACCGTCACCCTCACACTAAACATCACCCAACCCTAACCCTCACCGTAACCCAAACCCTACTCCTCACCCTAACCCTAACCCTCACCGTAACCCTAAATCTCACACTAACCCTAACCCTAAACCTTACCCTCACCCTCACCCTAACCCTAACCCTAATCCTCATCCTAAAACTAACCTTGACCCTCAGCCTCACCCTAACCCTAACCCTAACCCCAACCCACACCCTCACCCTACACCTCACACTAACTCTAACCCTAACACTTACTTAAATGAAAACCTCACCCTAACCCTCACCCTCACCCTTAACCTCACCCTCACCCTTGCCCTCACCCTAAAACTAACCCTAACCCTAAACCTAACCCTAACCCTCACCCTCACCTTAACCCTAACCCTAAACATAACCCTAACATTCATCCTAACCCTAACTCTAAACCTAATGCTAACCATAAACCACACAATCACCCTAACCTTCAGCCTAACAATTACCGTCACCCTAACCCTAACCCTAAACCTAACACTAAACCTCACCCTGACCCTCACACTAAACCTAACCATAACCCTAACCCTCACCCTAACACTTACCCTGACCCTAACCATCACCCTAAACCTAACCCGAACCCTCACCTTAACCCTAACCCTCATCCTAAACATCAGCCTCACCCTCACCCTCACCCTAACCCTAACCCTAACCCTCATGGTAACCTTAAACCTAAACCTAACACTAACCCTAAACCTCACCCTCACCCTAAAACTCACCCTAACCCTTACCCTCACCCTAACACTAACCCTAACCCTCACACTAAACCTAAACCTCACCCTAAACCTAACCCTAATACTCACACTAAACCTAACCCTCACCTTAAACCTAACACTACCCCTCAGCCTAACCCTCAACCTATTCCAAACTCTAACCCTAATCCTCACCTTATCCCTAACCTTAACCCTAACCCTCACCTTAACACTAACCCTAAACCTAACACTCACCCTCACCCTAACCCTAATGTTAACACTAAACCTCACCCTCCTCCTAAACCTCACCCTCACCCTAACCCTCACTCTAACAATTACCCACACCCTAACCCACACCCGAAGCCTAACCCTAAACCTAACCTTCGCCCAAACCCTCACGCTACCCCTAACCATAACCCTAACCCTAACCCTCACCCGAACCCTCAAGGTAACCCTAACCCTCATCCTCTCCATAAACCTTACTCTAAACTTTACCCTCAACCTAAACCAAACCCTTTCCCTAAACCTAACACTCACACTATCCCTAACCCTTACCCTCAGCCTAGCCCTTATACTAACCCTAAACCTAACAGTAACCCTCACCCTAACCGTAACCCTAACCCAAAACCTCACACTCAACCTCCACTTCCCCCTCAGCCTTACCCTTTACATAATCCTAACCCTAACCCTGAAACCCACCCTCACCCTAACCCTAACCCTAACCCTAACGCTAACCCTCACCCTCACCCTCACCTAACCCAAACCCTAAACCTAACAAGAAACCTAACCCTAACCCTCACCCTAAAACTCACCTTAATCTAATCCTAACCCTAACCCTCACCCTCAACCTCAACCTCATTCTAACACTCACCCTCAGCCTGACCCTCACCATCACACTAACCCTCCCACTAACTCGAATCCTCACCCTAACCCTAACCCTAACCCTCACCCTCAATTTCATCCTCACCCTCAGCCTAACCCTAACACTAATCCTAACCCTAACCCTCACCCTCACCCTAAACCTAACACTAACCCTCACCCTCACCGGCACCCGCACCCTCACAGTAACCCTCAACCTCACCCTAAACATCACCCTAACACTAACCCTCAGACTAACCCTAATCCTAACCCTCACCCTAACCCTAAACCTCACCATAATGCTCACCCTAACCCTAACGCTAACCCTAACCCTCACCCTCACACTAACCCACACCCTAACTCTTATCCTCACACTAACGCTAAACCTAACCCTAACTCTAACCTTCACACTAACCCTAACCCTCACTCTAACCCTATACCTACACTTCACCCTGACTCTCATACTAACCCTAACCCTCAAACACACCCTAATCCTAACCCTCACCCGAACACTCACACTCGCCCTAACACTCACCCTCACAATAAACATCACCCTGACCCAAAATCTCGCCCTAACCCAAACCCTAAACCTCACCCTATATCTAATCCTCAACCTAAACCTATACCTCACCCTGACCCTCACCCTAATCCTAACCCTAACCCTAACCCTAACCCTTCCCCTAACCCTAATACTCACCCTAAACCTAACCCTCACCCTCACACTAAACCTAATCCTCACCCTCACACTAAACCTAACCCTCATCCTAACCCTTATACCCACCCTCACCCTCTCCCTCACCCTAACCCTCATCCTAACCCTAACCTTAAACCTAATGCTAACCCTAACCCTCACCCTCACCCTAACCCTTACCCTCAACCTAACCCTAACCCTAACCAACACACTAAACCTAACCCTCACTCTAACCCTAACCCTGAACCTCACACTAAACCTAACCCTCAACCTAACCCTAACCCTACCGCTGAGCCTAACCCTCACCCTAAATCTAACCTTAACCCGAATCCTCACCCTATCAGTAACCTTAACCCTAACGCTCACCTTCAACCTCTCCTTCCCCCTCAGCCTTACCCTAACCATAACCATAATCCTAACACTCAACCTAACCCTCACCATAAACCTATCCCTCAGCCTCACCCTAACCCTCACCCTAACCATTACCCTCAAACTAACCTAAACCTAACACTCATATTAACCGTAACCCTAACCCTCACCCTATCCCTTATACTAACACAAAACCTAAATCCAAACCTCACCCTAACCTGAACCCTCACACTAACCCGAAACCTAACCCTAACCCTCAGCCTAAACCTCATCTTAACCCTAAACCTAACCCTAAAACTCAAGCTAACCCTAATCATCACCCTCACCCTAAACTTTAGCTAAACCCTAACCCTATACCTAACCCTAACCCTAACCCTAACTCTACCTGAACACTCACCCACACCCTAATCCTCACCCTCACACTAAACATCAACCTAACACTAACCCTCAACCTAACCCTAACCCTAACCCTCAACCTAACCATAACCCTCACCGTAACCCTAAACCTCACAATAACCCTAAGCCTAACCCTCACCCTCAACCGCAACCTCACCCTAACCCTATCCCTAACCCTCATCCTAACACTAACCCTGACCCTCACCCTCACCCTCACCCTATCCCTAACCCACAACCTCACCCAAATCCTTACCCTAACCCTAACCCTAAAACTTACCTAACCGAAAACCTCACACTCACTCTCACCCTCAACCTTACCCTCAACCTAGCCCTCCCCCTAAAACTAACCCTCACCCTAACCCTAACCCTTACACTGAGCCTAACTCTCACCCTAAACCTAACCGTAACTCTCAGATTAACCCTCACCTTTACCCTAACTCTAACCCTCAACCTAACCCTAACCCTATCACTAACCCTCACACTAAACCTAACCTTAATACTGAACCTAACCCTCACCCTCACCCTCACCATAACCCTAACACTCACCCTAATACTAAACCAAACACTAGTCCTCATGCTAACACTTACCCTCATGCTCACCCTAACCCTAACTCTCATCCTCACCCTAACCCTCACCCGAAGCCTTACCATCACCCTAACTCTAATCCTAACCCTAACCCTAATCCTCACCCTAACCCTAAACCTATCCCTAAACCTCACCCTAACCCTAACCCTCATCCTACCTCACACTCAACCTAACCGTCACCCTAACCCTTACCGTCACCCTAAATCAACCCTAACCCTCACAGTAAACCTAACCCTCACCCAAACTCTAATGTTACCCCTAACCCTAACCCTCACCCTCAACCTAACCCTAACCCTAATCCTCACAGTATCCTTAACCTTAACCCAAAGCTACACCATAAGCCTCACCCTCACCCTAAGGCTAACCATAACCCTCAGCCTCAACGTAAATCTCTCCCTAACACTTTACCCTCACCCTAACCCTCACCCTCACCATAAAACTCACCCTAACACTCACCCAAAACCTAACCCTCACCTTAACCCTAATCCTAATCTTAACCTTGATGCTAACCCTCACCCTCACTCTAAACCTCACCCTAACACTTACCCACACCCTTACCCTCACTCTAACCCTAACCCTAAACCTAAAATTGACCCTAACCCTCACCCTAACCCTAAACCTCACCCTCACCCTAACCCTCACCCTAAACTTTACCCTCACCCTCTTACCCTAACACTAAACCTAACCCTCACACTAACCCGAACCCTAATCCTCAGCCTAATCCTTATCCTAACCCTAAACCTAGCCCTAAACCTCACCCTAAACCTAATCCTAACCCTTAGCCTAACCCTCATCCTAACCATAACCCTAATCCTAACCCTCACCCTAACCCTAACCGGAAACCTAAACCTCACCCTAACCCTAACCCTCACCCTCATCCTCTCGATCAACCTCAGCCTAACCCTAAATCTAACCTAATCCTAACCCTCACCCTCACCCTCACCCTAACTCTATCCCTAAACTTAAACCTAACACTCACCCTCACCCTTACCCTAACCCTAACACTATCTCTAACCCTCAACCTAACCCTAACACTCACCCTAAACCTAAACCTAACCCTCACCCTCAAACTCACCCTAAGTCTAACGCAAACCCGAACCCTAAACCTCACCCTCACCCTCAACCTAACCCTCACACTCACCCTAAACCTCACCCTAAACCTGACCCTACCCCTGTCCCTACCCCTCACCCTAACCCTAACCCTAACCCTCAACCTAACCCTAAAACTACCCCTAATGCTAACCCTCACCCTAAACCTAATCCTCACAAACACCCTAATCCTCACCCTCAACCGAACCCTCACCCTCACCCGAACCATCAACCTCACCCTAACCCTCACACTCATTCTAAACATCACCCAAATACTAACCCTCACCCTGACTCTAACACAAACCCTAATCCAAACCCTCACACTCACCCTAACCCTCATCCTAATCTTTACTCTCACCCTAATCCTTACCCTTACCCTAACCCTAACCATTACCCTCACACTAACCGTAACCCTCACTCTAACCCTAATCCTAACCCTGACCCTAACCTTCACCCTCACCCTGACCCTCAGCATCAGCTTAACCCTAACCCTAATCCTATTCCTAATCCTAACCCTCACAATCACCCTCAACCTAAACCTAACCCTAACACTAACCCTCACCCTCACCCTCACCCTCACCGTACACTCACCCTCACAATCAACATCACCCTAACCCTAACCATCACCCTAACCCTAACCTGAGCTTAACCCTCACCCTCAACCTAATCCTCACCCTAACCGTAACACTAATGTAAAGGAAACCCTCACCCTCACACTAACCCTCACACTAACCCTCACCCTCACCCTAGCCCTATCCCTAACCCTAACCATAACACTTAACCACAACCTAACCCTCACCCTCATCCTCACTCTAACCCTAATCCTAACCCTAATGCTCACCCTGCCCCTCTCCCTAATCCTAACTGTAACCCTAACCCTCAACCTCATCCTAACCCTCATGCTCACCCAAAAACTCACCCTCACCCTAAACGATACTCTCACAATAAACATCACCCTAACCCTAACCTCAATCTAACCCTAACCCTAACCCCCACCCTAACCCTAAACCTCACGCTAACCCACACCCTAACCCTTACCCACAACATAATCCTATCCCTTACCCTCAACCTTACCATCACCCTAACCCTTACCCTCACCCTAACCATTATCCTAACCCTCACCCTAACCCTCACCCTAACCCTAACCCTCACCCTCGCCCTAACCCTCACACTAACCTTTACCCTCGCCCTCACCCTAAACCTCACCCTAACTTTACCCTGACCCTAACCCTACCCTAATCCTTAACTTAACCTTCACACTAACCCGAAACCTAACCCTCAACCTAACCCTGATCCTAACCCTAAACTTAAACCTAATCCTCGCCCTAACCCTAACCCTAACCCTCACACTAACCTTAACCCTCACCCTCACCCTAAGGCTAAATCTAATACTAACCCTAACCCTCACCCTCAACCTAACTCTAACCCTAAACCTAACCCTAACCCTCACCCTCACCCTCACCCTCAACCTATCCCTAACCCTCACCCTAACTGTAACCCAAAACCCATACCTCACCCTCACCCTAACCCTAACCCTAACCCTCACACTAAACCTCACCCTAACACTTACCCTCAACATAAACCTAACTCTAACCCTAATCTTCACCCTAAACCTAACATTCACCCGCACCCGAACCCTAACCCTATTCCTAAAGCTAAACCTCACTCTTAAACTCACCCTAACCCTACACCTAACATTATCCCTAACCCACAACCTCACCCTATCCCTGACCCTCACCCTAAACCTCACCCAAACCCTAAACCTACCATTCACCCTCACCCTCAGACTCACCCTAACCCTAATCCAAACCCTCAACCTAACCCTAATGCTACCCATAACCCTCACCCTCACACTAAAACTAAACCTAACACTAACACTCAACCTAACCCTAATCCTCACCCACCACCTGACCCTCACCCTCACCTTAACCCTCACCCCCATGCTAAACATCACCCAAACCCTAACCCTCACCCTAACCCTAGCCCTAACCCTCATCCTAACCCTAACCCAAAACATAATTCTCAACCTCACCCTATTCCTCACCATAACCCAAATCCTTGGCTAAAATAAACCCTCAACCTAAAACTCACACTAACACTCACCCTCACCCTAGCCTTCACCCTAACCCTAACAATAACCCTAACCCTAACCATAACCATAACCTTTACAGTAACCATTACCCTCACCCTAACCCTAAACCTAACATTAACCTAACCCTAACCCTCAGCCTCAACCTCACCCTCACCCTCACTTTCAGCCCAACCCTAACCCTAACCTATTCCCAATCCAAACCCTCACCCTGACACTTACCCTAAACCTCACCCTCACCCCAAACTTCACCCTCACCCTAAACATCACACTAACCGTAAACCTCAGGTTAACCCTTACCCTAACCCTTACCCTAACCCTAACGTCATCTTAACCCTAAACCTCACGTAAACAAAAACCTCACCCTCACCCTCACCCCAACCCTAACCCTAACCCTATGACTCACCCCAACCCTAACCTTCACCCTAACACTAACCCTCACCCTCAACCTCACCCTAATCTTAACCCTAACTCTAATCCTAACACTCACCCTCACTGTAACCCTCACCCTAACCGTTACCCTTACCCTCATGCTTAGCGTAACCCTAAACCTCACAGTAAACCTAACCCTAACCCTAACCCTTACCCTCACCTTAACCCTCAACCTCACCCTAATCCTCAACCTAACCTTACTTTAAACCTTACATAAACTAAACCCTCACCCTCACCCTCACCCTCACCCTAGCCCACACCCTAACTCTAACCCTAAACCTAACCGTCACAATAATCCTAACCATAAGACTCAGGATAAAACTTATCCTAACCCTAAACCTAAAACAAAACTTCACCCTAACTAAACCCTAATCCTAACCCTAACCCTAATCCTAACCCTCACACTAACCCTAACCCTAACCCTCAGCCTAACGCTCATCCTAACCCTAACCCTAACACTAACCCTCACCCTAAACCTAATCCTAAACCTAACCCTCACCCTAACCCTAAACCTCACACTCAACCTCACCCTCACCCTCAGCCTAAACCTAGTTCTAACCCTACTACTAACCCTCAAACTCACCCTAACTCTAACCCTAAACCAAACCCTCACACTCCCCCTCACCCTCACCCTAACCCTCACCCTAACCCTAACCCTCACCCTCACCCTAAATCTCACCCAAACATTTACCCTGACCCTAAACCTAACTCTAACCCTAAACCTAACACTCACACTAACACTAAACCTAACCCTCAAACTAAACCTTATCCTAATCCTAAACCTAATCCCAGCCCTCACCCTAACCCTAACCCTAACCCTAACTCTTAACCCTCAAACTAACCCTAAACATAAACCTCAGCCTAACGCTCATCCTAACCCTAACCGTAACCCTAACCCTCACCCTAAACTTACCCCTAACCCTAACACTTACCCTAAACCTAACCCTCACCCTAACCCTCAGGCTAACTCAAATATTAACCTTAATACTAACCCTCACCCTCACCCTAACTCTAACCCTAAACCTTACCCTAACCCTCACCCTCACTCTCACCCTAACCGTAAACCTATCGCTAACCCTCACCCTAACCCTAACCCAAACCCTATACCTCACCCTTACCCTCACCCTAACCCTAACTCTAACCCTAAGCCTCACACTAAACCTCACCCTAACCCTTACCCTCACCATTAACCTAACTCTAACCCTAATCCTTACCCTAAACCTAACCCTCACCCATACCCTTACCCTGATCCTCACTCTAACACTCACCGACACCCTAACACTCTTCCTAACACTAACCCTAACCCTACCCTTCACCCTAACAATCCTACTAAACCTAACCCTAATCCTAACCATCAACCTAAACCTAATCCTAGCCCTAACCCTCACCCTCACACTAACCCTAAATCTAATGCTAATACTCAACCTAACACTAATCCTCAACCACACCCTAACTCTTACCCTCACTCGAACCCTGACCCTCACCGAAAACTCATCCTCACCATAACCCTCACACTTATGCTAAACATCACCCAAACCATAACCCTCACTCTAACCCTTGCCCTAATCCTCACCCTAAACCTAACCCTCAACCTAACCCTCACCCTCACCCTAATCCTCACCATAACACTAAACTCTGGCTAAAAGAACACCTCAACCTTACCTTTACACTAACCCTCACCCTCACACAAGCCCTCACCCTAAATCTAACCCTAACCCTAAACCTCACCCTCACCCTAAACCTCACTTGAACCCTTCCCCTCACCCTAACCCTAACCCTAACCCTAACCATAACCCTCACAGAAACCGTAACCCTCACCCTAACCCTAAACCTAACCTATCCCAAACCCTCACCCTCACCCTCACCCTCAACTTCAGTCTAACCAAAACCCTAACCGTATTCCCAATCTTAACCCTCACCCTCACCCATACCGTAATCCTCACCCTCACCCTAACCCTCACCCTCACCCTAAACATCACCTAACACTAAACCTCACCTTACCTCTAAACCTAACACTCACCCTAAACCTAACCTCAGATTAACCCTATCCTTGACATAAACGAAAACCTCACCCTCATCCTCACAATAACCATCACCCTCACCCTATCCCTCACCATCACAGTAACCATAACCCTAATGCTCAACGTCACCCTCACCCTCACCTTCAGCCTATTCCTAACACTAACCCTAACCCTAAACCTCACCCTCACCCTAACCCTAACCCTAACCCTAACCTTCACCCCAACCATAACCCTCACCCTAACACTAACCCTAATCCTCTACCTCACCCTAATCCTAACCGTAATTCTAATCCTAAACAGCACCCTCACCCTAACCCTCACACTAAACCTTACCCTCACCCTCACCCTAACCCTAATCCTAACCCTCACATTAACCCTACCCCGCACCCTAACCCTAACCCTCACCTTAACCCTGAACCTCACCATAATCCTCACCCTAACCTAATCTTAACACTTACCTAAACTAAACCTTCACCCTCATCCTCACCCTAAACCTCACCATCAGCCTAGCCCACACCCTAACTCTAACCCTAAACCTAACCCTCACACTAACCCTAACCCTACACCTCAGCCTAAACCTTAATCTAAGCCTAAACCTAAAATTAACCTTCACCCTAACCAAACCCTAACTCTAACCCTAACCCTAAACCTCACCCTAAAACTAACCCTAACCCTAAACCTCACCCTAACCCTAAACCTCACCCTCAACATCACCCTCACCCTCCGCCTAAACCTAGTGCTAAGCCTAATCCTAAACCTTACCCTCAACCTAACTCTAACCCTAAACCAAAATCTCCCCCTCTTTCTCACCCTTAATCTAACCCTCACTCTAACCCTAACCCTCACCCTCAACTTCACCCTCACCCTCAGCCTAACCCCTAGTCCTTAACCTAATCCTAACCCTTAACCTACCCCTGAACCTAACCATAACCCTAACACTAACCCTAACCCTCACCCTCACCATAGTCCACACCCTAAACCTAACCCTAAACCTATCCCTCACACTAACCCGTACCCTAACCCTCAGCCTAAACCTTATGCTAACCCTAAACCTAAAACTAAACTTCACCCTAAACAAACCTTAACCCGAACCCTAACCTAAACCTAACCCTCACACTAACCCTAAACCTAACCCTCAGCCTAACGCTCATCCTAACCCTAAACCTAAACCTAACCCTAAACCTCAACCTAACATTCATTCTAACCCTAACCCTAACACTAACCCTAACCCTGACACTCAATTTAACCCTCCCCATAACCCTAACTCTAACACTAAACCTCACCCTCACCCTAACCCTAATCCTAACACTAAACCTAATCCTCACCCTAACTCTCACCCTAAACCTCACCCTCACCCTAAACATCACAATAACCTTAACCCACACCTTAACCCTAACCCTAACCCTCACTGTAACCCTAACCTCACTTAACCCTAACCTGATGTAAATGAAACCCTCACCCTCACCCTCACCCTAATCCTCACCTTAACCCGAAACCTGACATAAACGAAACCCTCACCCTCACCCTCACACTAACTCTCACCCTCACCCTAGCCCTCACCCTTACCCGAACACTATCCGTCAACCTCACCCTCAGCCTAAACCTAACCCTACCCTAACCCTAACCCTCACCCTCACCCGCAACCTCACCCGAACCCTAACCCTAACAATACCCCTAACACTCACCCTAAAACTAAACCTCAAGTTCACCCTAACCCTAAAGCTAACCCTAATTCTAATCCTAACCCTCACCCTCACCCTAACCCTCACCCTAACCCTTACCCTCACCTTCACCTAACCCTAACCCTAACCCTCACACTAACCCAAACACACACCCTAACCATAACACTAACCCTAACTCTTACCCTCAAAATCACGCTAACCCTAACCCTTACCCTCAGCCTAACCCTAACCATAATAGTAACCCTAACCCTAAGACTAGTCCTCACACTAACCCTAATCCTCAACCACACCTTAACCCGAACCCTCACCCGAACCCTCACCCTAATACTAACCCTAAACCTAAACCTAACCCTCCCACTAAATCTATCCCTCACACTAACTGTATCCCTACCCATCAGCCTAAACCTCACCCTAACCCTAAACATAACACTAATCCTCACCCTATCCCTAAACCTAACCCTCACTCTCACACTCACCCTAGCCCTCACCCTAACCCTACACCAAACCCTAACCATCACACTAAACTTAACCCTCACGCTATACCTAACCCTACACCTCAGCCTAAGACTCACCCTAACCCTAACCCTAACCTTAAAACTAATCCTAACCCTATCCCTAACCCTAACCCTAACCCTCACACTCAACCTAGCTCTCACCTTAACCTCACCCTAATCCTACCCCTAACCCTAAACCTCACCCTCAATGTAACCCTCATGCTAACCCTTACCCTCACTCTAATCCTAACCCTGAACCTAACCTTAACCCTAAAACTCACACTGAACCTAACCCACACCCTAACCCTAATCCTACCCCACAGCCTAACCCTCATCCTAAACCTAACCCTAACCCTATCCCTCAACTTAACCCTAACCCTGACATTAACCATAACCCTCAACCTAACCCTAAACCTCACCCTCACCCTCACACTCACACTCAGCCTAACCCTAACCCTAACACTAATCCTAAACCTAATCCTCACCCACACCCTCACTCTATCTCTAACCCGAACCCAAACCATAACCCTTCCCTTACCCCTCACCCTCAACTGAACCCTCACTCTCACCCTAATGCTCACCCTCACCCTAAACCTAACCCTAACCATTACCCTCAATCTCACGCTCATGCTCACACTAACCCTAATACTCACACTAACCCTCACCCTAACCCTAACCCTAACCCAAACACTAAACCTAACCCTCACCCTCACCCTAACCATAAACCTACCCCTCACCCTAACCCTCACGCTCACCCTACCTCTAACCCTAACCCTAACCCTCCCTCTCACCCGAAACTTCACACTCAACCTCACCCTAAACATCACCCTAACACTAAACCTAATCATAACCCTAATACTCACCCTAACCCTAACCCTCACCTTAACCCTCAACCTCACGCTAATCCTCACCCTAACATAACCTTTACCCTTACCTAAACTAAACAATCAACCTAACCTTCACCCTCACACTAGCCCACACCCTAACCCTAACGCTAAACATAACCCTCACACTAACCCTAACCCTAACCGTCAGCCTAAACCTTATCCTAACCCTAAACCTAAAACTAACCTTCACCCTATACAAACCATAACCCTAACCCTAACCCTAAACCTCACCCTAATCCTAACCCTCAACCTCAACCTCAACCTCACCATCAGCCTAAACCTAGTCCTAAACTAATCCTAACCCTCAACCTCACCCTTACTCTAACCCTAAACCTAACCCTCACCCTCTGACTCCCACTCATCCTAACCCTCACCCTAACCCTAAACCTCACCCTAAACCTCACCCTCATACTCAGCCTAATCCTCGTCCTAACCCTCATGCTATACCTCACCCTCAAACTAACCCTAACCCTAACCCTAACCCTCAACCTCATCCTCACCCTCACCTTACCATAACTCTATCCGTCACCCTCAACCTAAACCTGACCCTAACACTTGCCCTCACCCTCACCCTAACCCTAACCATGCACCTAACAGTCCCCAAATGCTCACCCTAACCCTAACACTAAACCTAACCCTCACCCTCAGTCTAACCCTCAAACTAACGCTTACCCTCACACTAAACCTAATCCTCAAACTAACCCTAAACCTAACCCTAACCCTAACCGTCAACTTAACCCTCACATTAATATTAACCCTGACCGTAACCGTCACCCTAACTCTAACACTAAACCTAAACCTCACCCACACCTAACCCTCACCGTCACCCTAACCCTCACCCTAAACCTAACCCTCACCCACACGCTAAACCTCAGCTTCACCGTCACCCTCACCCTTACCCTAAACCCAAACCTAACCCTCAGCCTAACCCTAACCCTCACCCTAACCCTCAAACTCCCCCTCACCCTAACCCTAATTATAACCCTAACCCTCACCCTAAACCTCACCCTAAACCTAACCCTAACCCTAACCCACACCCTAAACCTAACCCTACCCTAAACCTCACCCTCACCCTAACCTTCACCCTCACACGAAACCTCACCCTCATCCTAACCCTCACCCTCACCCTAAACATCACCCTAACCCTAACTCTCACCCTAACCCTAAACATAACTCTCACCCTCACCCAAACACTAACCCTAACCCTAACCCTCCCTCTCAAACTCATGCTAACCCTAAACCTCACTCTTACCTTAAACCTCACCCTAAACCTTAAACTTACCATAACCCTAACACTAAACATGATCCTCACACTAAACCTAACCCTCACCCTCACACAAACCCTAACCCTACCCCTCACCCTAAACCTCAGCCTAACCTTAAACCTCACCCTAAACCTAGCCCTCACCCTTACCCTAATCCTAACACTTACCCTAACCCTAACCACAAACCTAACCCTCACCCTCACCCTCACCCTAAATCTAACCCTAACCCTAACCCTCACCTTCACCCTAATCCTACCCCTAACCCTAACCCTCACCTTAACCCTCCCCCTAATCCTAAACCTGATCCTAACCATCACCCTAAAACTAACACTAAACCTAAACCTCACCCTCACCCTAAACGTCACCGTCACCCTAACCCTCACTCAAACCTGAACCCTCACCTCAACCTAATCTTCACACTCACCCTAACCATAAACCTAACCCTAATCCTCTCCCTATCCCTCACCTTCACCTTCACCTCACCTAAAGCCTAACCCTAAACCTAATCCTAATCCAACCCTCACCCTCACCATAAACCTAACCCTAACCCTAATCCTATACCGAACCCTCACCTTCACCATAACCTAACAGTAACCATCACCCTCACACGCACCCTTACCCTAACCTTAACCCTAAGCCTTACCCTAACCCTAACCCTCACCCGAACCCTTACCATAACCATAACCCTCACCCTCATTCTCACCCTAACCCTAACAATAACCCTATCCCTCACCCTAACCATTATCCTCACACTTACCCTAAACCTAACCCTAAACCTCACACTAACCCTAAACCTCACCCTAACCCTGACCCTACCCCTCACCCTAAACCTCAACCTAATCCTAACCCTAACCCTAACTCACACCCTAAACATAACCCTAACCCTCACCCTCACCCTAACCCTCATCCACACCCTAATCTGAACCCAAATCCGAACCCTCACAGGCACCCTAAAACTCACCTCTCTCTAAAAATCACCCTAACCCTAACCCGCACCCTAACCCTAAACATAACCCTCATCCTCACCCCAACCCTAATCCTAACTCAAACACGAACCCTCACCGTAACCCTCACCGCACACTAACACTAACCCTAACACTCACTCTCATCCTAACCTTCACCCTAAACATTACCCTAACTCTACCCCTCACAATAACACTTACCATAACCCTAACCCAAACCCTAATCCTCACCCTCACCCTAGCCCTCATCCATACCCTCAACCTAACCTTAACAATCACCCTATCGCTCACCCTCACCCTAACCCTCACCCTAACGCTTACCCTCACCCTAACCCTAACCCTCACACTAAATCTAACCCTCACCCGAACCATAACCATAATCCTCACCGTATCCCTCATCCTAACCCTAAACATAACCCTCAATTTAAATCTAAACCTAAACATTACCCTAACCCTAACCCCCACCCTCACCCTCACCCTCAACCTCAGCCTAACACTAACCCTAACCCTAATCGTAAACCTAACACTCACCCTCACACTCACCCTAATTTGAACCTAACCATAAACCTAACCATCACCCTAAACATAAACCTATCCCTAACCTACACCCTAAACCTAAACATCACCCTAACCCTAAACCTAACCCTAACCCTCACCCTCACCCTAACCCTAACTCTCAACCTAACTGTCATCTTAACACTAACGCTAACCCTAACCCTCACCCTAACTCTAACCCTCTCCCAAACCCTCACCATAAACCTCACCCTAACCCTAACCCTCAAACCGACCCTAACCTTTACCCTAACCCTTGTCCTCAACCTAAATGTAAACATAACCCTAAGCCTCACACTAACCCTAACTCTAACCCTCAGCCTAACCCTCATCCTAAACCTAACCCTAACACTAATCCTAACCCTAACCTTCACCCTCACCCTCACTCTAACCATAACCCTAACCCTAACCCACATGTTAACCCTCAACCTCACTCTCACCCTAAACCTAACATTAACAATAAAACTAAGCCTAACCCTAACCATCACCCTCACCCTAACCCTAACCCTAACCCTAACACTAACCCTAAACCTAACCCTAATTCTTATACTCACCCTAAACCTAACCCTAACCGTCAAACTCACACTCAACCTCATCCTCACACTAACACTCACGCTCAAACTCACCCTCACCCTAAATCTCACCGTCACCCTAAAAATCACCATACCCCTAACCCTCACCCTAACCCTAACCCTTACCCTAACCATAACCCTAACCCTTACCATAACCCTAACCCTAACTCTCACCCTAACCCTAATGCTAACTCTAACCCTCCACCTCAACCTAAACCTCACCGTAAACCTTATCCTCACACTAACCCTAAACCTAATCCTCAGCCTCACCCTCATCCTAACCCTAACCCTAAACCTAAACCTCACTCTAACCCTAACCCTTACCCTAACCCAAACCTAACCCTAACCCTCACCCTAACCGTAACCCTAACACCAACCATCACCCTCACCCTCACCATAAACCTAAGCCTAAATATAACCCTCACCCTAATCCTAACCCTTACCCTAACTCTAACCCTACCCCTCAACCTAAACATCACCCTGACCCAAAACCTAACCCTGACCCTCACCCTAAAGCTAACCCTAACCCTAATGCTAACCCTAAAACTAACCCTCACCGTAACCCTAACACTTACCCTAAACGTAACCCTAACCCTAACCCAAACGTTAATCCGAACCCTAACCCTCACCCTAACCCTCATCCTAAACTTTATCCTCATAGTCACCCTAACTCTAACCCTAACCCTAACCCTCACACAAACCCTAACTCTCTCCCTAAACTTAACCCTACCCCGCACTCTAACCCTCAACCTAACCCTTATCCTAACCCTCACCCTCAACCTAACGCTCACCTTCACCCTAACACTCACCCTAAACTGAACCCTAAAGAACACCCTAACCCTCAACATCACCCTCACCCTCACCCTCACCCTCAACCTCACCCTCAACCTAACCCTCACCCTAAACCTAACACTAACCCGAACCCTCACCCTCACACTAATCCTTAACCTCACCCTAAACCTAACCCTTACCTTGACCCTAACCCTCACCCTAATCCTAACATTCAGCCTAACCCTAACCCTACCCCTTTCCCTAACACTCATCCTAACCCTCACTCTCACCCTAACCCTAACCCTCAAAAACACCCTATCCCTCATCCTCAACCTGATCCTATCCCTAACCCTAAACCTAATCCTAACCTTCATCCTCACCCTCACCCTCACTGTAACTCCAACACCCAGCCTCACCCTAAACCTAACCCTCATCGTAACCTTAAACCTAAACCTAATGCTATCCCTAAACCTCAGGCTCACCCTAAACCTCTACCTAACCCTTACCCTCACCATAACCCTAACCCTAACCCTTACACTAAACCTAACCCTCACCGTAAACCTAACCCTAACCCTCAGCCCTGACCTCACCCTATACATAACCCTAACCCTAATCCACACCCTATCCCTAAACTCAACCCTAATCCTCAACCTAACCCTCACCCTCACCCTAACACTAACCTCACCCTAACCCTCACTCTAACACTTACTGACACCCTAACCGTCAAGCTAACCCTAAAAATAAACCTAACCTTCCCCTTACCCTCACGCTAACCCTAAAAATAACCCTAATCCTAACCATAACCCGAACCCTCACCATAAATCTAATCCTCACCCTTTCCCTAACCCTCATGCTAACCTTTACCCTCAACATAACCCAAACCCTAACCCTAAACCTAACACTCAAACTAACCCTAAGCCTTAACCTCAGCCTAACCCATATACAAAGCCTAAACCTAACAGTAACCCTCACCCTAACCCTAACCCTCAACCTAGCCCTCCCTCTAACACTAATGCTCACCCTAACCCTAACCCTCACACTCACCCTCACCCTAACCCTAAACCTAACCCTAAACCTCACTCTAACCTTAACCCTCACACTAAGCCTAACCCTCACCCTAACCCTAACCCTACCTCTCAGACTAACCCTCACCTTAACCCTAACTCTAACCCTCACCCTAAGCCTAACCGTATCACTAACCCTCACACTAACACTAACCCTAATACTGAACCTAACCCTCACCCTCACCCTCACCATAACACTAACACTCACCCTAATCCAAACCCTAACCGTAGTCCTCACGCTAACACTTACCCTCAAACTTACCCTAACCCTAACCGTCAACCTCACCCTAACACTCACCCTAAGCCTTACCCTCACCCTAACTCTAATCCTAACCCTAACCCTCACCCTCACCCTAATGCTAACCCTAACCAGCAGACTCACCCTAACCCTCACCCTAACACTTACCCTCACCCTAACCCTAACCCTCACTCTCACCCTAAACCTCACCCTAACACTTACCCAAACCCTAACACTCACCCTAACCCTAACCCTAAACCTAATCTTGACGCTAACCCTCACCCTCACCCTAAACCTCACCCTAACACTTACCCAAACACTTACCCTCACCCTAAACCTAACCCTAAACCTAAACTTGACCCTAAACCTCACCCTAACTCTCACCCTAATGTTTACCCTCTCCCTAACTCTTACCGTAACCCTAAACCTAACCCTCACACTAACCCTAACCCTAACCCTCAGCCTAACACTTATCCTAACACTAAACCTAGCCCTAAACCTCACCTTAACCCTAACCCTAACACTGAGACTAACCCTCATCCTAACCCTAACCCTAATCCTAACCCTCATCCTAAACCTAACCGTAAACCTAAACCTCACCCTAACCCTAACCCTCACCCTCACCCTCCCCATCACCATCAGCCTAACCCTAATCCCATCTCTAACCCTAAACTTAACCCTAACACTCACCCTCACCCTTACCCTAAGCCCTCCCCTCTCCCTACCCCTCATCCTAACCCTAACGCTAACCCTAACCCACAACCTAACCCTAACCCTACCCCTAACGCTAACCCTCACCCTAACCTAATCCTCACCCACAAGTTAACCCTCACCCTCAACCGAATCCTCACCCTCTCCCAAACACTCATCCTCACCCTATCCCTCACACTCACTCTAAATGTCACCCAAACACTAATCCTCAACCTAAACCTAACCCAAACCCTAATCCAAACCCTCACCCTCACCCTTACCCTGAGCCTAACCCTTACCCTCACCCTAACCCTAACCGTAACCCTCACAATAACCGTAACCCTCACTCTAACCCTAACCCTAACCCTCACCCTAACCTTCATCCACACCCTGATCCTCACACTCAGCTTAACCCTAACCCTAAACCTAACCCTCACCCTTAACCCTAAACCTAACCCTAACCCTAAACCTCACCCTCACCCTCAACCTAACCCTAACCCTCACCCTAAACATCACCCTAATCCTAACACTCACCCTAACCCTAACCCGAAGCTTCACCCTGAACCTAAACTCAGCATAATCTTCAACCTAACCCTAACCTTTACCTAACCGAAACCCTCACCCTCACCCATAGCCTAACACTCACCCTCACCAAAGAACTCACCCTAACCCTAACCTTAACCCTAACCCTCACCCTCAAACTCCCCTACACCCTCAGCCTTACCCTAACCATAACCCTAATCGTAACACTAACGCTCAACCCCAACCTCACCCTAACCCTAACCCTAACCCTAACTATAACCCTCACCCTCATTCTAACCCTAACCCTAACCCTAACAATAACTCTAACCCTAACCCTAACCCTAAAACTCATCCTAACCCTAATCCTAACCCTAAATCTCAACCTCATCCTCACCCTCACACTAACCCTCAACCTCACCCTAAACATCACCTTAACCCTAACCTTCACAATGAACCTAACCCTAACGGCACCCTAACTCTCACCCACAAACTAACCCTCAGCCTAAACATTATCCTCACACTAAACCAAACCCTAACCCTAACCTTCACACTAACCCTAACCCTCAAGCTAACCGTATCCCGACACCTCACCCTAACTCTCACCCTAACCCTAACCCTAAACCTAACACTCACCCTAACCCTAACTCTAAACCTAACCCTCACCCTCACCCTAACCCTAACTCTAAACCTAACCCTCACCCTCATCCTAACCCTCACCATCACCCTAACGCTTACCCTAACCCTAACCCTCACCCTAAACCTAACCCTCAACCTAAACATAACCCTCACCCTGACCCTCGCCCTAACCCTAACCCTAACGCTAACCCTCACCCTAACCCTTACTTTAACCCTAACCCTCACCCTAAACCTAATGCTCACCCTAACAATAACCCTCACACTAACCCTAACCCTAGCCCTCAACTTCACCCTCAACCTCAACCTAACCCTAACACTCATCCTAACCCTAACCCTAAACCTAAACCTCACACTAAACTTAAACTTCACCCTAACCCTAATCCTCACACTAAACCTAACAGTCACTCTATCCCTAACCCTACCCCTCAGCCTAACCCTCACCCTAAACCTAACCCTAACCCTAATCCTCACCCTATCCCTAACCTTAACCCTAACCCTAATCCTAACACTCACCCTCACCCTAACTCTAAACCTAACCCTCATCCTCACCCTTACCCTCACCCTAACCCTTACCCTCACCCTAACCCTAACCATAACCCTCAAAATAACCGTAACCCTAACTCTAACCCTAACCCTAACCCTCACCCTAACCTTCATCCACACCCTGATCCTCACACTCAGCTTAACCCTAACCCTAAACCTAACCCTCACCCTAAACCCTAAACCTAACCCTAACCCAAAACCTCACCCTCACCCTCACCATAACCCTAACCCTCACCCTAAACATCACCCTAATCCTAACACTCACCCTAACCCTAACCCGAAGCTTCACCCTGAACCTAAACTCAGCATAATCCTCAACCTATCCCTAACATTTACCTATCCGAAATCATCAACCTCACCCTTAGCCTAACCCTCACCATCACCGAAGAACTCACCCTAACCCTAACCTTAACCCTAACCCTCACCCTCAAACTCCCCTACACCCTCAGCCTTACCCTAAACATAACCCTAATCGTAACACTAACGCTCAACCCCAACCTCACCCTAACCCTAACCCTAAACCTAACTATAACCCTCACCCTCATCCTAACCGTAACCCTAACCCTAACCCTAAAACTCATCCTAACCCTAATCCTAACCCTAAATCTCAACCTCAACCTCAACTTCACACTAACCCTCAACCTCACCCTAAATATCACCTTATCCCTAACCTTCACAATGAAACTAACCCTAACGCTCACCCTAACTCTCACCCACAAACTAACCCTCAGCCTAAACATTATCCTCACACTAAACCAAACCCTAACCCTAACCTTCACACTAACCCTAACCCTCAAGCTAACCGTATCCCGACACCTCACCCTAACTCTCACCCTAACCCTAACCCTAACCCTAACACTCACCCTAACCCTAACTCTAAACCTAAACCTCACCCTCACCCTAACCCTCACCATCACCCTAACGCTTACCCTAACCCTAACCCTCACCCTAAACCTAACCCTCAACCTAAACATAACCCTCACCCTGACCCTCGCCCTAACCCTAACCCTAACGCTAACCCTCACCCTAACCCTTACTTTAACCCTAACCCTCACCCTAAACCTAATGCTCACCCTAACAATAACCCTCACACTAACCCTAACCCTAGCCCTCACCCTCACCCTCACCCTCAACCTAAACCTAACACTCATCCTAACCCTAACCCTAAACCTAAACCTCACACTAAACTTAAACTTCACCCTAACCCTAATCCTCACACTAAACCTAACTGTCACTCTATCCCTAACCCTACCCCTCAGCCTAACACTCACCCTAAACCTAACCCTAACCCTAATCCTCACACCTATCCCTAACCTTAACCTTAACCCTAATCCTAACACTCACCCTCACCCTAACTCTAAACCTAATCCTCAACTTTACCCTAACCATATACCTAACCCTCACCCTAACACTAACATGCACCCTATACCTCACCCTCACCCTAACCCTAAACCAAACCCAAACCCTAACGCTAAACCTAATCCTATCGGTAAACCTGACCCTCACCCTCACTCTAAACCTAATCCTAACCTGCACCCTAAGCATAACCCTAACCCTAATGCTAACCCTAACCCTCAACCTCACCCTAAACCTAACCCTAACACTCAAACTCAACCTAACCATAACCCTAATGTTAACCCTAACCCTCACCCTAACTCTAAACCTGAACCTAACCCTTCTCCTAACCCTCACCCTCAACCTATCTATAACACTAACACTCACCCTAACCCTAACTCTAATCCTAAACCTAATCCTACCACTCAGCCTAACCCTTACCCTCACTCTAACCCTCACCCTCTCCCTAACATTAATGCTAACCCTAAATATCAACCTCACCCTAAGCGTCGCCCTAAACCTTACCCTCACCATAACCCTACTATCCCTCAACCTCAACCTAACCCTCACCCTAACCCTTACACTCACCCTAACCCTCACCCAAACCTAACCCTAACACTAACCCTCACCCTAACCCCCACCCTAACCTTCACCCTAACCCTAATGCTAACCCTAACCCTCAGTCTCACCCTAACCCTCACCCTAACTCTTATCCTCACACTAACCCTAACAATAACCCTAAGCGTAACCCTCACACTAAGACTAACCCTCATCCTAACCCTAATCCTTCCTCTCACCCTAACACTCACCCTAACCCTAAACTTAACCCTAACCTGAACCCTAGCCCTAACCCTAATTCGCCACCGAACCCGAACCCTCACCTACACCCTAACCCTTCCCCTTCCCTGAACCCTAACTCACACCCTAAAACTCACCCTCACCCTAAACATCACCCTAACATTTACCCTCAACCTAAAACTCAACCTCACCCACAACCTAACCCTGCCCCCACCATAATCCTCACACTAAACCTAACCCTAACCCTTACCTAACCGAAACCCTCACTCACAACCTCATCCTCTCCCTCAACCTCAGCCTAAACCTTACCCTAACCCTAATCCTAACCCTAACTCTTACCCTCACCCTAAACCTAACCCTAACCCTAATTATCACCGTCACCCTCCCACTCACCCTCACCCTCACTCTAACCCTCACCTTCACACTCACCCTCACCCTAACCCTCACCGTCACCCTAAACATCACTCTAAACCTAACCCTCACGCTAACCTAACCCCTACCCTAACCCTAACCCTAAACCAAACTCTCACCCTAACATTAACCCTCATCCTAACACTTACCCTCAACCTAACCCCAACCTTAATCTTAACACTAACCCTCACCTGAACCCTCACCCTAAATCTAAATCTAACCCTAACCCTAACCTTTACCCTAACTCTAACTCTTACACAAACCCTAAGCCTAACCCTAAACCTCACCCTAACCCTAAACTTAACCCTCATCCTCACCCTAACACTTGCCCTAACACTAACCCTCACCATAACCTGAACCCTTAACCTATACCTAAACCTCATCCTCAACCTAACCCTAACCCTAACCCTCACTGTAACCCTAACCCTCACCCTAAACCTCAGCCTCACCCTAACCCTCACCCTAAACCTAACCCTCAGCCTAAACCTCACCCTCACCCTAATCCTCACACTAACCCTAACCCTAAATCTTACCTAACCGAAACACTCAACCTCACCCTCACCCTCTCCCTAACCCTCATTTTCACCATAGCCCTCACCCTAACCCTCACCCTCACCATCATCCTAACCCTTACACTAACCCTAATCCTAACCCTAAACCTTATCCTCACCCTAAACCTAACCCTAACCGTCACCCTCACACTCACCCTCACCCTCACCCTAACCCTCATGCTCAATCTCACCCTCACCCTAACCCTCACCATCACCCTAAAAATCACCCTAACCCTAATGCTAACCCTAACCCTCAAACTCACCCTAAACCTCACCCTAATCCTTATCCTCAAACTAACCCTAACCCTAAACCTCGGCCTCACCCTCACTCTAACCCTAACCATAAACATAACCCTCACTGTAACCGTAACCCTTACTCTAAGACTGAACCTAACCTTAACACTCACCCTAAACATAACCATAACCCCAACCCTCACCCTCACCCTAAACCTAACCCTAAACATAACCCTCACCCTAACCCTGTCCCTTACCCTAACCCTAACCCTACCCCTTACCCTAAACCTCACACTCACCCAAACCCTAACACTGACACTCACCCTAAACCCATCCCTAACCTTAACCCTAACGCTAACCCTAAACCTAACCTTCACCCTAACTCTAACACTTACCCTAAACCTAACCCTAACCCTAACCCTAACCCTAACCCTCACACTAAGCCTAACCCTCACCCTAACCCTCACCCTAATCTTTATCCTCATACTAAACCTAACTCTAACCCTAACCCTAACCCTCACACAAACCCTAACCCTCTCCCTAACCTTAACCCTACTCCTCGCCCTAACCCTCACCCTAACCCTAACCCTCACCCTAACCCTTATCATAACCTCACCCTCACCCTAACCATCACCGTCGCCTTAACCCTCAACCTAAACCGAACTTTAACCCACACCCTAACCCTCACCCTCACCCTCACCCTCACCCTCACTCTAAACCTAAACCTAACCCTCATCCTAACACTAACCCTCACCCTCACCCTCACACTAACCCTAACCCAAAGCCTCACCCTAACCCTAACCCTAAAACTTACCTAACCGAAAACCTCACCATCACCCAAACCCTAACCCTCTACCTAGCCCCCCCAACACTAACCCTCACCCTAACCCTAACCCTCACCCTCACACTCACCCTCACCCTAACCCTAAACCTAACCCTAACCCTAATGCTAACCCTAAACCTACCTCTCAGACTAACCCTCACCCTAACCCTAACCCTATCACTAACCCTCACACTATACCTAACCCTAATACTGAACCTAACCCTCACCCTCACCATAACCCTAACAGTTACCCTAACCCAAACCCTATGCGTAGTCCTCACCCTAACACTTACCCTCACCCTCAACCTCACCCTAACCCTCACCCTAAGCTATACCCTCACCCTAACTCTAATCCTAACCCTAACCCTCACCCTCACCCTCACCCTAATGCTAACCATATCCCTCAGACTCACCCTAACCCTCACACTAACACTTAACCTCACCCTAACCCTAACCCTCACCCTCACCTAAACCTCACCCTAACACTTTCCCAAACCCTAACCCTCACCCTAACACTAACTCTAAACCCAACTTTGACGCTAACCCTCTCCCTCATTTTAAACTTCAGCCTAACACTTACCAACACCCTTACACTCACGCTAACCCTAACCCTAAACCTAAACTTGACCCTAACCCTCACCCTAACCCTAAACCTCAACTTCACCCTAACTCTCACCCTAACATTTACCCTCACCCTAACTCTTACCCTAACTCTAAACCTAACGCTCACACTAACCCTAACCCTAACCCTCAGCTCAACCCTTATCCTAACCCTAAACCTCACCCAAACACTAACCCTAAGCCTCAGCCTAACCCTCTTCCTAACCCTAACCCTAATACTAACTCTCACACTAAACCTAAACCTCACCATCATCCTAACGCTCACCCTAACCCTCACCCTAACCCTAACCCTCACCCTAAACCTAACCCTCAACCTAAACATAACCCTCACCATAACCCTAACCCTCACCCTAAACCTAACCCTCAACCTAAACATAACCCTCACCCTGACCCTCACCCTAACCCTAACCCTAACGCTAACCCGCACCCTAACCCTTACTTTAACCCTAACACTCACCATAAACCTAACGCTCACCCTAACACTAACGCTCAAACTAACCCTACAAATAGCCCTCACCCTCACCCTCACCCTCAACCTAAACCTCACCCTAACCCTAATCCTCACACTAAACCTAACAGTCACTCTATCCCTAACCCTACCCCTCAGCCTAACCCTCACCCTAAACCTAACCCTAATCTAACCCTCACCCTAACCTAACACTAACCATAACCATAAGCCTAACCCTAACCCTAACACTAACACTAACTGTAACAATAAGCCTAACCCTAACCCTTACCCTAACCCTAACCCTAACCCTAACCCTAACCCTAAACCTTATGCTAAACCTAACACTCACCCTCAGCCTAATCCTCACCCTAACCCTTATCCTCACACTGACTCTAACCCTATCCCTCAGCATCAACCTCACCCTAACCCTAAACCTGAAACTAACCCTCACCAAAAACCAAACCCTTACCCTAAACCTAAACCTAACCCTAGCCCTAACCCTAATCCTCACCCTCACCCTCATCTTAACCCTAACCCTAAACCTAACCCTCACCCTAACCCTAACCCTTACCCTATCCCTAAACCTACCCCTCAACATAACCCTCACGGTCACCCTAATCCTAACCCTAACCCTCACCCTAAACCTAAACCAAACCCTAACCCTCACCCTAACCCTAAACCTAACCCTCAACATGACCCTAACCCTTACCCTAAACCTAACCCTAATCCTATCCCCAAACCAAACTCTAACCCTCATCCTCAACCTCAACCTCACCCTAACACTCACCGTCACCCTAACCCTCACCCTAAACCGAACCTTAACCCACACCCTAACCCTCACCCTCACCCTCACCCGAACCCTCACACTCACCCTAAGGCTAACGGTAACCCTCATCCTAACACTAACACTGACCCTCACCCTCACCCTAAACCTAACCCACAACCTCACCCTAATCCTCACCCTAACCCTAACCCTAAACATTACCTAAACGAAATCCTCACCATCAGCCAAACCCTTACCCTCAACCTAGCCCTCCCCCAACACTAACCCTCACCCTAACCCAAACCCTCACCCTCAAACTCACCCTCACCCTAATCCTAAACCTAAACCTAACCCTCACACTAAGCCTAACCCTCACCCTAACCCTAACCCTACCTCTCAGACTAACCCTCACCTTAACCCTAACTATGACCCTCACCCTAACCCTAACCCTATCACAAACCCTCACACTAACCCTAAACCTAATACTGAACCTAACCCTCACCCTTACCCTCAAAATAACCCTAACACTCACCCTAATCTTAACCCTAAAATTAGTCCTCACCCTAACACTTACCCTCCCACTCACCCTAACACTAACCCTCAACCTCACCCTAACCCTCACACTAACTCTATTCCTAACCCTAACCCTCACCCTCACCCTAATGCTAACCCTAACCCTCAGACTCACACTAACCCTCACCCTAACACTTACCCTCACCCTAACCTTAACCCTCACCCTCACCCTAAACCTCACCCTAACACTTACCCAAACACTAAATATCACCCTAAACCTTACCTTGACGCTAACCCTCATCCTCACCCTAAACCTCACCCTAACACTTACTCACACCCTTACCCTCACCCTAACCCTAACCCTAAACCTAAATTTTACCCTAACCCTCACCCTAACCCTAAACCTCACCCTCACTCTAACTCTCACCCTAACCTTTACCCTCACCCTAACCCTAAGCCTATCCCTCAAACTAACCCTAACCCTAACCTTCAGCCTAACCCTTATCCTAACCCTAAACCTAGCCCTAAACCTCACCCTAATCCTAAACCTAACCCTGAGCCTAACCCTCATCCTAAGCCTAACCCTAATCCTAACCCTCACCCTAACCCTAACCGTAAACCTAAACCTCACCCTAAACCTAACCCTCACCCTCATCCTCTCCTTCACCTTCAGCCTAACCCTAATCCTAACCTAATCATAACCCTCACCCTCACACTCACCCTAACTCTAACCCTAAACCTAACCCTAACACCCACCCTCACCCTTACCTTAACCTTAACAATATACCTAACCCTCAACCTAAACCTAACCCTCATCCTAATCCTAAAACTAACCCTCACTCTCCAATTCACCCTATCTCTAACCCAAACCCTAACCCTAACCCTCACCCTCACCCTCAACCGAACCATCACCCTAACCCTAATCTTCACCCACACCCTAACCCTCACCCTCAACCGAACCCTCACCCTCAACCGAACCCTCATCCTCACCCTAACCATCACCCTCACTCTAAACATCACCCAAAACCAAACCCTCACCCTCACCCTAACCCAAACCCTATTCCAAACCCTCACACTCACCCTAACCCTTACCCTCACCCTAACCCTTAACCTCACCCTAACCCTAACCATAACCCTCAAAATAACCGTAACCCTCACTCTAGCCATAAATGTAACCCTGACCCTGACCTTCACCCACACCCTGATCCTCACCCTCAGCTGAACCCTAACCCTAATCCTATTCCTATTCCTAACCCTCAGCCTCACATTAAACCTAACCCTAACCCTAACCCTCACCCTCACTCTAACCTTCACCTTCACCCTAAACATCATCCTAACCCTAACCCTCACCCTAACCCTAACCCCAAACCCTCACCCTGAACCTAACCTCAGCTTAATCCTCACCCTCGCCCTAATCCTCACCATAACCCTAACCTTTAACTAACCGAAACCCTCACCCTCACCCTCAGCCTAACCCTCACCCTCACCCAAGCCCTCACCCTAACCCTAACCTTAACCCTAACACTCACATTCAAATTCCCCTTCCCCCTCAGCCTTACCCTAACAATAACCCTAATCCTAACACTAACCCTCAACCCCACCCTCACCCTAACCCTAACCCTAACAATAACCCTCAACCTCAACCTAACCCAAACCTTAACCCTAACAATAACTCTAAACCTAATCCTAACCCTAAAACTCACCCTAACCCTAATCCTAACCCTAAACCTCAACCTGACCCTCACCCTCACACTAACACTCAACCTCACCCTAAACATCACCTTAACCCTAACCCTCACACTGAACCTAACCCGAACGTTCACTCTAACTCTCACCCTAAAACTAAACCTCACCCTAAACATTATCCTCACACTAATCCTAACCCTAACCTTCACACTAACCCTAACCCTCAACCTAACCGTATCCCGACACCTCACCCTAACTCTCACCCTAACCCTAACCCTAACCCTAACACTCACCCTAACCCTCAACATCACCCTAACGCTCACCCTAACCCTAACCCTCACCCTAAACCTAACCCTCAACCTAAACCTAACCCTCACGCTGACCCTCACCCTAAAACTAACCCAAACGCTAACCCTCACCCTAACCCTTACTTTAACCCTAACTCTAACATTAAACTTAACGCTCACCCTAACACTAAGCCACAAACTAACACTAACCCTAGCCCTAAACCTCACCCTCACCCTCAACCTAACCCTAACACTCATCCTAAGCCTAAACCTAAACCTAAACCTCACACTAAAACTAAACCACACCCTAACCCTAATCCTCACCCTATCCCTAAACTTAACCCTAACCCTCACCCTAAACCTCAACCTCACCCTAACCCTAATGCTAACCCTAACCCTCACCCTGAACCTAACCCTCAACCTAACCCTTACCCTCACCCTAACCCTTATCCTCACCCTGACCCTAACCCTCAACCTCGCCCTAACCCTCACCCTAACACTTTCCCACACCCTCACCCTAACCCTATCTCTCACCCTAATCCTAACCCTAACCATAGTCCTCAACCTAACACTTACCCTCACCCTCACCCTAACCCTAACCCTCAACCTCACCCTAACCCTCACCCTAAGCCTTACCCTCAAACTAACTCTAATCCTAACCCTAACCCTAACCCTCACCCTCACCCTAATGCTAACCCTAACCCTAAGACTCACCCTAACCATCACCCTAACACTTACCCTCACCCTAACCATAACCCTCACCCTCAACCTAAACCTCACCCTAACAATTACCCAAAACCTAACCCTCTCCCTAACCCGAACCCTAAACCTAACCTTGATGCTAACACTCACCCTCACCCTAAACCTTACCCTAACACTTACCCATACCCTTACCCTCACCCTCACCCTAACCCTAAACCTCACCCTTCCCCTGACTCGCACCCTTACATTTACCCTCACCCTAACTCTTACCCTAACCCTAAACCTAACCCTAACCCTACCCCTAACGCTTACCCTCACCCTAAGCCTATTCCTCACCCACACCCTAACCCTCACAGTCAACCGAACCCTCACGCTCACCCAAACCCTCATCCTCACCCTAACCCTCACCCTCACTCAAAACATCACCCAAACACTAACCCTCACCCTAACCCTAACACAAACCCTAATCCAAACCCTCACACTCACCCTAACCCTCACCCTAACCCTTACCCTCACCCTAACCCTTACCCTCACCCTAACCCTAACCATAACACTCACAATAACCGTAACCCTCACTCTAACCCTAACCCTAACCTGAGCCTAACGTTCACCCTCACCCTGATCCTCACACTAAGCTTAACCCTAACCCTAATCCTAGCCCTCACGCTCACCCTAACCCTCACCCTCAGCCTAAACATCACCCTAACCCTAACCCTCACCCTAACCCTAACCCGAACCCAAACCCTGAACCTAACTTCAACTTAATCCTCACCCTAATCCTGACCCTAACCCTAACCTTTATGTAACATAAAACCTCACCCTCACCCTCAGCCTAACCCTCACCCTCACTGAAGCCCTCAACTTAACCCTAACCTTAACCCTAACCCTCACCCTCAAACTCCCCCTCTCCCTCAGCCTTACCTTAACCATAACCCTAATCCTAACACTAACCCTCAACATCACCCTCACCCTCACCCTAACCCTAACCCTAACAATTACCCTCACCCTCATCCTAACCCTAACCCTAACAATAACTCTAACCCTAACCCGAACCCTAAAACTCACCCTAACCCTAATCCTAACCCTAACCCTCACCATCACCCTCACCCTCACAATAACCCTCAACCTCACCCCAAACATCATCTTAACCCTAACTCTAAACCTAACCCTCAACCTCACCCTAACCCTCACCATCACCCTAACGCTCACCCTAACTCTAACCTTCACCCTAAACCTAACCCTCACCCTAAACCTAACCCTCACCCTGACCCTCACTCTAACCCTAATCCTAACTCTAACCCTCACCCTAACCCTTTCTTTAACCCTAACCTTCACGCAAAACCTAACGCTCACCCTAACACTAAACCTCACACTAACTCTAACCCTAGCCCTCACCCTCACCCTCACCCTCAACCTAACCCTAACACTCATCCTTACCCTAACCCTAATCCTAAACCTTACACTAAACCTAAACCTCACCCTAACCCTAATCCTCACACTAAACCTAACAGTCACTCTACCTTAACCCTACCTCTCAGCCTAACCCTCACCCTAAACCTCATCCTAAACCAAGCACTAACACTAACCCTCACAATAAACCTCACCCTATACCGTACCCTCAACATAACCCTAAACCTAACTCTAACCCTAATCCTCAAACACACCCTAACCTTCACCCTCACCCTAAACATCACCCAAACCTTAACTCTCACCCTAACCCTAACCCTAACCCTTACCCTAAATCTAACCCTCACCCTCAATCTAATCCTCACCATAAACCTAACTATGACCTAAAAGAAACCCTCACACACTCACCCTCACCTAGCCCTCATCCTAACCCTAACCCGAACCCTAACACTCACCTTCACCCTAACCCTTACCCTTACTGTAACCCAAAACCTATCCCTAATCATAACCCTCACATTAACCGTAACCTTCACACTAACCATAACCCTAACCCTAACCCTAAGCTTCACCCTCACACTGACCCTCACACAAACCCTTACCCTATACCTAATCCTAAGCCTCACAATCACCCTCAACCTAAACCTAACCCTAACACTAACCCTCACCCTCAACCTCACGGAACACTCACCCTCACCCTAAATATCACCCTAACCCTAACCCTCACCCTAAACCTAACCTCAGCTTAACCCTCACCCTCAACCTAATCCTCACCCTATCCCTAACCCTAACTTAAACAAAACCCTCACCCACACACTAACACTCACCCTCAACCTAGCCCTAACACTAACCCTAACCATAACACTTACCCACACACTAACTCTCACACTCATCCTCACTCTAACCCTAATCGTAACCCTAATCCTAACCCTAATGCTCACCCTACCCCTGTCCCTAACCCTAACTGTAAACCTAACGCTCACTCTCATCCTAAACCTCATGCTGATCCGAGCACTCACCCTAACCCCAAACCATACTCTCACATTAAACATCACCTTAACCCTAAACCTCAACCTAACCCTAACCCTAACCCCCACTCTAACCCAAACCCTCACTCTAACCCTTACCCACAACATAATCCTATCCCTCAAACTCAATCTTACCATCACCCTAACCCTTACCCTTACCCTAACCCTCACAATAACCCTCACCCTAAACCTAAACCTCAGCCTCGCCCTAACCCTCACACTAAACTTTATCCTCACCTTCACCCTAACGCTCACCTTCACCCGAGCCATCACCCTCACCCTAACCGTAACTATAACCCTCAACCTCACCCTCAACCTCAGCCTAAACCTAATCCTAACCCTAACCCTAAACCTCACCCTCACCCTCACCCCAACCCTAACCCTCACCCCAACACTAAACCTCACCCTAACACTAACCCTCACCCTCACCCTCACCCTAATCATAACCCTAACTCTAATCCTCACCCTCAAGCTCAGCATAACCCTCCCCCTAACCCTTACCCTCACCCTCACCCTAAGCGTAACCCTAAACCTCACAGTAACCCTGACCCTCACGCTAACCCTAACCCTCACCTTAACCCTCATCCTCACCCTAATCCTCAACCTAACCTTACCTTAACCCTTACCTAAACTAAACCGTCACCCTTACCCTCACCATAACACTCACCCCCACCCTAGCCCACACCCTAACCGTAACGTTAAACCTAACCCTCACACTAACCATAACCATAACCCTCAGAATAAACCTAATCCTAACCCTAAACCTAAAACAAATCTTCACCCTAACCAAACCCTAAACCTCACCCTAACCCTAACCCTCACACTAACCCTAACCCTAACCCTCAGCCTAATGCTGATCCCAATCCTAACCCTAACCCTCACCCTAAACCTAATCCTAACCCTAACCCTCACACTAACCCTAAACCTCACCCTCAACCTCAACCTCACCCTCACCCTAAACCTAGTGCTAACCCTAATCCTAACCCTCACACTCATCCTAAATCTAACCCTAAACCAAACCCTCACACTCCCCCTCAGACTCACCCTGAAACTCACCCTGACCCTAAGCGTCACCGTAATCTTTACCCTCACCATCACCCTAACCCTCACCCTAACCTTTACCGTGACCCTAACCCTAACCCTAAACCTAAACCTAACCCTCACACTAAACCTAAATCTAACCCTCAACCTAACCCTTATCCTAAACCTAAACCTAACCCTAACCCTCACCCTAACCCTAACCCTAACCCTAAACCTCACATTAACTCAAACCCTAAACCCCAGCCTAATGCTCATCCTAACCCTTACCCTAATCCTAACCCTCACCTTCACCGTACCCCTAACCCTAACACTCACCCTAAACCTAAACCTTACCCTCATGCTCAGGCTAACTCTAATACTAACCCTAATACTAACCCTCACCCTCACCCTAACTCTTACACTAAACCTAACCCTAACCCTCACCCTAACCCTCACCCTCACCCTCACTCTAACCCTAAACCTATCCCTAACCCTCACCCTAACACTAACCCAAACCCTATACCTCACCCTCACCATCACCCTAACCCTAACCCTAACCCTCACACTAAACCTCACCCTAACCCTTATCCTCACCATAAACCTAACTCTAACATTAATGCTCACCCTAAAACTAACCCTCACCCACACCTTAACCCAGACCCTCACCCGAACCCTCACCGACACCCAAACTCTCTTCCTAACAATAACCATAATACTAATCCTAAACCTAAGCCTCACCCTCAAATTCACCCTAACCCTACACCTAACCCTAAACCTCACCAACACCCTCACCCTAATCTTCACCCTCACCCTAACGCTCACCCTCCCCCTAACCCTACCCTTCACCCTAACCCTCATACTAAGCCTAACCCTAATCCTAACCGTCAACCTAACCCTATCCCTAGCCCTAACCCTCACCCTAACACTAATCCTAAACCTAACCCTAACACTCAACCTAACACTAATCCTCACCCACACACTAACTCTCACCCTCACTCGAACCCTTAAACTCACTCGAACCCTCATCGTCACCCTCACACTAAACATCACCCAAACCCTAACCCTCACCCTAACCCTTGCCCTAACACTCACCATAACCTTAACCCTAACCCTAAACCTCACCCTCACCCTAATCCTCACCATAACACTAAACCTTGGCTAAAAGAAACCCTCACACTAACCTTCACCCTCACCCTAGCCCTCACCCTAATCCTAACCCTAACCCTAAAACTCACCCTCAGCCTAAAGCTCACTCTAACCCTTCCCCTCACCCTTACCCTAACGCTAAACCTAACCATAACCCAAACCCACAACCTCACCCTACCCCTCACCCTCACCTTATCCTAAACCTTATCCTAACCCTAAACCTAAAAGCAACCTTCACCCTAACCAAACCCTAACACTAACCCTCAGTCTAATGCTCATCCTAACCCTAACCCTAACCCTAACACATACCCTAAAACTAACCCTAACCCTAACCCCACCCTAACCCTAAACCTCACCCTCAAACTCACCCTAACCCTCAGCCTAAACCTAGTGCTAACCCTAATCCTAACACTCACCCTCAACCTAACTCTAACCCTAAACCAAACACTCCCACTCTCCCTCACCCACACTCTAACCCTCACTCTAACAGTAACCCTCACCCTGAACCTCACCCTCAACGTCAGCCTAACCCTAGTCTATACCCTAATCCTAACCCTCAGCCTACCCCTGACGCTAAACTCAGCCCTAACCCTAACCCTCACCCTAACCCTCACCCTCACCATAGTCCACACCCTAACCCTAAACCTAACCCTCACACTAAACCTAAACCTAACCCTCAGCCTAAACCTTATCCTAACCCTAAACCTAAAACTAACCTTCACCCTAACCAAACCGTAATCCTAACCCTAACCTAACCCTAACCCTCACACTAACCGTAACCCTAAACCTCAGCCTAACCCTCATGCTAACCCTAACTCTAACACTAACATAAACCCTGACCCTCAATTTAACCCTCCCCATAACCCTAACTCTAACCCTAAACCTCACCCTCACCCTAACCCTAATCCTAACACTAACCCTAAACTTCATCCTAACTCTGACCCTAACACTCACCCTCATCCTAAACATCACCCTAAACTTAACCCATACCCTAACCCTAACCCTAACCCTCACCCTAACCCTAACCTCAGCTTAATCCTAACCCTGATGTAAACGAAACCCTCACCCTCACCCTAATCCTCACGCTAACCCTAACCCTGACTTAAACGAAAGCATCATCCTCAATCTCACACTAACCCTCACCCTCACCTTAGGCCTCACCCTCACCCTAACCCTAACACTAACCATCAACCTCACCCTCACCCTCACCCTCAGCCTAAACCTAACCCTACCCTAACCCTAACCCTCACCCTCCCCTGCACCCTAACCCTAACAATAACCCTAACCCTCGCCCTAACACTAAAGCTCAACCTCACCCTAACCCTAATTCTAACCCTAACTCTAATCCTAACCCTCACCCTCACCCTAACCCTCACCCTAACCCTTACACTCACCTTGAGCTAAACCTAACCCTAACCCTCACACTAACCCGAACCCTCACCCTAACGGTAACACTAACCCTAACCCTTACCCTCACAATCACCCTAACCCTAACCCTTACCCTCACCCTAACCCTAACCCTAACAGTAACCCTAAACCTAAAAATAGTCCTCACACTAACCCTAACCCTCATCCACACCTTAACCCAAACCCTCACCCGAACCCGAACCCTAACCCTAACGCTAAACCTAACCCTAACACTCCTACTAAACCTAACCCTCACCCTAAATGTAACCCTACCCATCAGCCTAAACCTCACCCGAAGCCTAACCCTAAATCTAAACCTCACCCTATCCCTAAACCTAACCCTAACCCTCAAACTCACCCTAGCCCTCACCCTAACCCTATCCCAAGCCCTAAACCTCACATTAACATAACCCTCACCCTATCCCTAACCCTAAACCTCAGCCTATGACTCACCCTAACCCTAACCCTAACCCTAACCCTAAACCTCACCCTATCCCTAACCCTAACCCTAACCCTCACACTCACCCTAGCCCTCAACCTAACCTCACCCTAATCCTATCCCTAACCCTAAACCTCACCCTCATCCTAACCCTCACCCTAACCCTTCTCCTCACACTAATCCTAACTCGACCCTAAACTTTATCCTAAAACTCACACTAAACCTAACCCTTACTCTAAACCTAACCTTACCCCACAGCCTAACCCTCATCCTAACCTTAACCCTAACCCTATCCCTCAACCTAACCCTAACCCTAACCCTAACCCTCACCCTAACCCTCACCCTCACCCTCACCCTAACTCTAAACCGAACCCTAACCATAATCCTCCCCCTCCCCCGCACCCTCCCCTGAACCCTCACTCTCACCCTAACGCTCACCCTCACTCTAACCCTCACCATAACTCTCATCCTAACCCTCACCCTCAACCTCACACTCACCCTAACCCTCACCATCACCCTAACCATAACCATAACCCTTACTCTAACCCTAACCCTAAGCCTCCCCCTCACCCGAACCTTCACCCTCACCCTCACCCTAAACATCACCCTAACAATAACCCTCACCCTACTCCTAACCCTAACGCTCACCCCAACCGAAACCCTCACCTTAACCCTCAACCTCATCCTAAACGTCACCCTAATCTTACCCTAAACGTTACCGAAACTAAACCCTCACCCTCACCCTAACCTTAACCCTAAACCTAACCTGCACACTAACCCTAACCCTAACCCTCAGCATAACGCTCATCCTAACCCTAACCATACCCATAATCCTCACCCTAACCATAACCATAACCCTAAACCCTCACCCTAAACCTAACCCTCACCCACATCCTCACCCTCACCCTCACACTAAGCCTAACCCTAACCCTAATCCTAAACCAAAACATCACCCTCACCCTAAACCTAACACTAACCATTACTCTGATCCTCACCCTCAACTTAACCCTAACACTAACCCTCACCATCACCCTAAACCTCACCCAAACCCGAACCCTCACCTCAACCTAACCCTCACACTCACCCTAACCCTAAACCTAACCTTAATCCTCTGCCTAACCCTAACAATAACCCTATCCCTCACCCTAACCGTTATCCTCACACTTACCCTAAACCTAACCCTAAACTTCACACTAACCCCAAAACTCACCCTATCCCTGACTTTACCCCTCACCCTAATCCTAACCTTAACCCTAACCCACACCCTAAATCTAACCCTAACCCTCACCCTCACCCTAACCCTCATCCACACCCTAATCCTCAACCTCACCCGAACCATCACTGTCACCCTAACCCTCACCATCACCCTAAACATCACCCTAAACCTAACCCTCACCCTAACCCTAAACATAACCCTCCCCCTCCCCCTAACCCTAATCCTAATCCTAACATGAACCCTCACCCTAACCCTGACCTCACACTCACGATAACCCTAACCCTCACCCTCACCTTAACCCTAACCCTCACTATAAACCTAACACTAACCCTAATCCTCACACTAACCCTAAACCTAAGCCTAACCCTAACCCTCACTTTAACCCTCACCCTAATCCTAACCCTGACCCTCACCCTCACTGTAACACTAACACTAAACCTAAACCTCACCCTCACCCTAACCCCCACTGTCACCCTAACCCTCAATGTCACCCTAACCCTAACCCTCACCCTAAACCTCACCCTAACCCTTACCCTAACCATAAACATAACCCTAACCCACAACCTAAACCTCACCCTCACCCTCACTGTCACCCTCACCCTTACCCTAACTGTAAGCCTAAGACTCACCACAACCCTAACCCTCACTCTAACCCTAAGTATAACCCTCACCCTCAACCTAACCCTAACCCAAACTCTAACCCTATACCTCACCCTAACCCTAAGGCTAAACCTAACCCTAACTCTTACTGTCATCCTAATCCTCACCCTAACCCTTTTCCTCACACTAACCCTAATCCTAACCCTCACACTAAACCTAACCCTCAACCTAAACCTCAGCATCACCCTAACCCTCAACCTAACCCTAACCCTCACCGAAACCCTAAACCTCTCCCTCACCCTCACCCTAAACATCACCTTAACCCTAACCCTCAGCCTAACCCTAACCCTAAAACTCACCTTAACCCTAACCCTCACCTTCAACCTCACTTTCAGCCTAATCCTCAACCTAACCCTTTCCTAACCCTTTCCTAACCGAAAACCGCACCCTCAACCTAACCCTCACCCTAACCCTCACCCTCACCCTAACCCTCACCCTAAGCCAAACCCTAACCCTAACCCTCAAACTCAACCTCATCCTCAACCTCAGCCTCACCCTAACCCTAAACATATTCCTAACCCTAACCCTCACCCTCACCCTCACTCTAACCCTAACTGTAAACCTAATGCTAACCCTAAACCTCACCCTCACCTTAACCCTAATTCTAACCCTCACCCTAACCCTAACCCTAACCCTAATGCTATACGTAACCCTAACACTCAGAATAAGACTAATGCTAACTCTAATATTCAACCACAACCTAAACCTCACCCTAACCCTTACCCTCATCTTAACCCTCAACCTAACCCTAAACCTAAACCTAAACCTCACCCAAACACTCACCCTAAACTTACCCTAAACCTCACCCTCACCCTGACCCTCACCCTAACCTTTACCCACACCCTCACCCTAAACCTAACCATAACCCTCACAGTAAACCTAACCCACACCCTAACCCTAACCATATTCCTCACCCTAAACCTCATCCTAACCCTAAACCTAACGCTCAAACTAACCCTAATCTAAAACATTACCCAAACCCAACCCTCACACTCACCCTCAGCCTAACACTAACCCGAACCATAATCCTAACCCTAAAACTCACCCTCACACTCACCTTAACTTGAACCCTAACCGTAAACCTTACCCTCACCCTAACCATACACATATCCCTAACGCACACCCTAACCCTAAACATTACCCTAACCCTAACCCTAACCCTCACCCTCACCCTAACGCTAACTCTCACCCTAACACTCACCTTAACCCTAATGCTAACCCTAAACCTCACCCTCACCCTAAACCTCACCCTAACCCAAACCCTCACCATAGCCCTGAGTAACCCTAACCCTAATGCTCACACTCACCCTAACCCTAACATTCACCCTATCGCTCACCCTAACCCTAACACTCACCCTCACCCTAAACCTCACCCTAACCTTAACCCTCACCCTAATCCTAAATCTAACCCTCACCCCAACCCTAAACCTCACGCTAACCCTAACTTTAACCCTCACCCTAAACCTTAATCTAACCCTAACCCTCACTCTCACCCTAATCCTCAACCTAACCCTGATCCTTACAATAACCCAAACACTAACCCTCACACTAAACCTAATCCTCACCCTAAACCTAAATATAACCCTCACCCTAACCCTAACCATAACACTCACCCTAATCCTAACCCTAAACATAACCCTCTCCCTAACCCTAAACCTACCCCTCACCCTACCCCTCACCTTAAACCTAACCCTCACTCTTACCCTTATCCTAACCCTCAACCTGACCGTAACCCTCACCTTCACCCTAACCCTCACCCTAACCCTACCCCTCCCCAACACCCTCTCACACTCACCCTAACCCTCACTCTCACCCTAAGCTTCACCAACACCCTTAGCCACACCCTCAAACGAATCCTCACTCTCACCCTCACCCTCACCCTAAACATCACCCTAAACCTAACCCTCAACTTAACCCTAACCCTAACCCTCCCCCTAACCCTAACCCTAAACTTAAACCTCACCCTCACCCTAATCCACACGCTAAACCTAAATCTAAACCTTTCCTAACCGAAAACCTCACCTTCACCCTAAACCTCACCTTAGCCGTGACCCTCACCCTAGCCTTCACCCTAAACCTAACGCTAAACTTAACCCTCACCCTCATGCTCACCCTCACCCTCACCCTCACCCTCAGCCTCACCCTAGCCCTCAGCCTCACCCTAACCCTAAACCTAATCCTAACCCTAACCCTGACCCTCACCCTCACTCTAAACCTAACCCTAACCTGCAACGTAAGCCTAACCCTAACAGTAATGCTAACCCTAACCCTCAACCTCACCCTAACCCTAACCCTAACCCTAACACTGAACCTAAACCTAACCCTAACCCTAATGGTAACCCTAACCCTCTCCCTCATCCTAATCCTGACCCTAACCCTTTCCCTAACCCTCACCCTCACCCTATCCGGAACCCAACACTCACCCTAACCCTACCTCTAACCCTAACCCTAATCCTACCCCTCAGCCTAACCCTCATCCTCACCCTAACTCTCACCATCTCCCTAACATTAATGATAAGCCTAAACATCAACCTCACACTAACCGTCGTCCTAACCCTTACCCTCACCATAACCCTATCCCTCAACCTCAACCTAACTGTCACCCTAACCCTTACACTCACCCTAACCCTCACCCAACCCTAACCCTAAACCTAACCCTCACCCTAACCCCCACCATAACATTCACCCTAACCGTAAGGCAAACCCTACACCTCAATCTCACCCTAACCCTCACCCTAACTCTTATCCTCACACTAACCCTAAACATAAACATAACCGTAACCCTCACACTAAGCCTAAACCTCATCCTAAGCCTAACCCTACCTCTTACCCTAATACTCACCCTAACCCTAACCTTAACCCTAACCCGAACCCTAACATTAACCCTAATCCTCCCCTGAACCCTAAAACTCATGGTCACCCTAAGCCTCACCCTCACCCTAACCCTCACCTACACCCTATGCCTTCCCATTCCCTGAAGCCTAACTCTCACCCTGAACCTCACCCTCAACCTGAACATCACCCTAACCCAAACCATCACCCAAACCCAAACCCTCAATCTCACCCACAACCTAACCCTCACCCCCACCCGAAACCTCTCACTCTCCCTAATTTTCACTTTCACCTTAAACATCACCCTAACCCTAACACTCACCCTAACCCTAACCATAACCCTCACCCTCACCCTAACCCTAACCCTAACCCTTACCCTAACCCACAACGTAACACTTAGGCTAAACTTAAGCCTCACTCTCACCCTAACCCTCACCCTAACAATTACCATCACCCTAACCCTTACTCAAACCCGAACCCTCACACTAAACCTAAGCCTCACCCTAACTCTAACCCTAAATCTACCCCTCACCCTAACCCTAGACGTGAGGGCTAGCATAAGCCTCACTCATATCCTCAACCTCAGCCTAACCCTAACCCTAACCCTAATCCTAAAACTAACCCTCACACTCACACTCACCCTAAACCTAACCCTAACCCTCATCCTCACACTAAGGTTAACCCTAACCAACCCTTACCCTCACCCTCACCCTAACCCTTAATCTCACACTAACCCTAACCCTAACCCTAACCCTAACCCTCACACTAACCCTAAAACTACCCCTCAGCCTAACCCTAACGCTCACCCTAAACCCAACACTGATGCTGACACAAATGTTCACTCTCAACCTAAGCCTCAGCCTAACCCTTACCCTCACCATAACCCAATCCCTCACCCTCTCCCTAACCCTCACCCTACCCCTTCCCCTCACCCTATCCCTCACCCTAACCCAAACCCTAATCCTAACCCTAAACTTCCACCTAACCCTTACCCTAACCCTCACCCTAACGCTAACCCTAACCCTCACCCTAACACTAAACCTAAGTCTAACCCTCACCCTCACCCTAACTGTCATCCTCACCCTAACCCTAACCCTAACCCTCACCCTAAACCAACCCCTCACCTTAAACTTCACCCTCACCCTAATTCTCACCCTAAACCTAACCCTAAACCTTTCCTAAACAAAAATATCACCCTCACCCTAGCCCTCACCATAAACCTAACCCTAAACTTAACCCTCACCCTCAACCTTAGCCTCACACTCAGCCTCACCATAAACCTCACCCTTACTCTCACCCTAACCCTAACCCTTACCCTCACCATAACCCTATACCTAACCCTCAACCTAACCCACACCCTAACTCTTACGCTCACCCTAACCCTCACCCAACCCTAACCCGAACCCTAACCCCCACCCTAAACCCCACCCAAACCTTCACCATAACCCTAACACTAACCCTAACCCTCAGTCTCAACCTAACCCTCACCTTATCCTCACACTAACCCTAACCCTTACCGTAACGGTCACACTAAGCCTAACCCTCATCCTAACCCTAACCCAACCTCTCACCCAAACCCTCACCCTAACCCTATCCCTAACCGTAATGCTCAACCTAACCCTAACCCTCACCCTCACCTGAATCCTCACCTGAACCTAACCCTAACCCTTACCAAACCGAAAGCCTCACCCTTAACCTCACCTTCGCCCTCACTCTCAGCTTAACCCTTACACTAACCCTAATCCAAACCCTAACTCTTTCCCTCAACCTAAACCTAACCCTAACCCTAATCCTCACCGTCACCCTCTAACTCACCCTCACCCGCACCCTAATCCTCACGCTCTACCTTACCCTAACCCTAACCCTCAAAGTCACCCTTAACATCACCCTAAACCTAACTCTCACGCTAACCCTAACCCTTACCATAATCCTAATCCTAACCCTAACCCTCACCCTAACACTAAACCTAAGCCTAACCCTCACCCTAACTCTAACAATAACCCTAACCCTAAACGTCAACCTAACCCTCACCCTCACCATAACCCTAACACTAACCCTAACCCTGACCCTCATTCTAACCCTCTCCTTAACCCTCACCCTCACCCTAAACATCACCCTCACCCTAACCCTAATCCTAACACTAACCCTAAACCTCACCCTAACCCTAACCTCAGCTTAACCCTAACCCTGATGTAAACTAAACCCTCACCCTCACCCTCACCCTAATCCCTACCCTACCCCTAACCCTGATGTAAAGGAAACCCTCACCCTCAACTTCACACTAAGCCTCACCTCAACCCTCACCTTAATCCTGACCCTGATCTTAACCCTCAGCCTAACTCTAACACTAAATCTAAATCTCACCCTCACCTAATCCTCACCATCAACCTAACCCTCACCCTAAACCTAACCCTCACCCACACCCTAAACCTCACCCCCACCCTAATCCTAACACTAACCATCAACCTCACCCTCACCCTCTGGCTAAACCAAAACCTACCCTAACCCTAAACCTCACCCTCACCCTCACTCTCACCCGCACCCTAACCCTAAAAATAATCCTAAGCCTAACACTAACACTAAAACTCAACCTCACCCTAATCCTAATCCTAACCCTAACTCTAATCCTAAATCTCACCCTAACCCTCACCCTAACCCTAACCCTCACACTAACCCGAAATCTCACCCTAACCGTAACACTAACCCTAACCCTTACCCTCACAATCACCCTAACCGTAACCCTTACCCTCACTCTAACCCTAACCCTAACAGTAACCCTAACCCTAAACCTAGTCCTCACACTAACCCTAACCCTCACCCACACTTTAATCCAAACCCTCACCCGAACCCTCACCCTAACCCTAACACTAAACCTAACGCAAACACTCCCACTAAACCTAACCCTCACCCTAAGTGTAAACCTAGCCATCAGCCTAAACCTCACCCTAACCCTAACCCTAACCCTACCCCAAACCCTAACCCTCACACTAAACCTAACCCTCACCCTATTCCTAACCCTACCCCTCAGCCTAAGACTCAGTCGAACCCTAACCCTAACCCTAACCCTAAACCTCACACCCACGCTAGCCCTCACCCTAAACTTACCCTAACCCTATACCAAACCCTAAACCTCACCCTCATCCTAACCCTCACCCTAAACCTTCTCCTCACCATAAACCTAACCCTGAACCTAACCTTAACCCTAAAACTCACACTAAACCTAACCCTCCCCCTAACCCTAACTCTACCCCACAGCCTAAACCTCATCGTAACCCTAACCCTAACCCTATCCCTCACCCTAACCCTAACCCTAACATTAACCTAACTCTCCCCCTAACCCGAACCCTAACCTAACCCTCACCCCCACCCTCAACCTAACTCTAACCTGAACACTAACCATAACCCTCCCCCTCGCCCTCCCCCTCACTGGAAACCACACTCTCACCCTAACGCTCACCCTCACCCTAACCCTCACCCTCACCCTCATCCTCACCCTCACCCTCAACCTCACCATCACCCTAAACCTAACCCTAACCATAACCCTCATGCTAACCCTAACTCTAAACCTAACACTCACACTCACCTTAACCCTAATCTTCACCTTAACCCTAACCCTAACCCACACCCTAACCCTCACCCTCACCCTCAACCTCAACCTCACACTCACCCGAACCCTCACCATCACCCTAATCCTAACCCTAACCAAAACCCTCACGCTAACCCTAACTCTAAACCTAAACCTCACACTCACCTTAACCCTAACCCTCACCCTCACACTTACCGTAACCCTAACACTTACCCTAACCCTCACCGTCAACCTCACCCTCACCCTCACCCTCACCCTAAGCCTAACCCTAACCCTAATCCTAAACCTAATCCCCACCCTCACCTAATCCTAACCGTAACCTTCACCCTCACCCTCACCTTAACCCTCATCCTAAATCTAACGCTCACCCTCACCCTAAACCTAACCCTAACAATAACCATCATCCTAACCGTAACCCTCACCCTAACCCTAACCCTAACACTCACCCTAAACCTAACCCGCACCCTCACCCTAACCCTAACCCTAAACCTCACCCTAAACCTAACCCTCACCCTCATCCTAACCCTAACCCTATGCCTCACCCTAACCCTCACGCTCACCCTAACTCTAACCCTAAACCTAACCTCAAGCTAACCCTTATCCGAATCCTCCCCCTCACCGTAACCTTAACCCTAACCCTCACACTGAACCCTAAACCTAACCCTCAGCCTAACGCTCATCCTAACCCTAAACCTAAATCTCATCCTAACCCTAACATTAACACTCACCCTCACCCTCACCGTTACCGTAACACTAACCCTAAAAATAAACCTGACCCTAACCCTCACCCTAACCATAACACTCACCCTAACCCAAACCCTCACCCTAACACTTACCCTCACACTAACCCTAACCCTAACACTAACACTAAGCCTCACACTAACCCTAACCCTTACTCTAACCCTAAACCTCAACCTCACCCTCACCCTCAGCCTAACATTAGTACTTACCCTCAACCTATACCTTCCCCTCAACCTAACACTAACCCTAACCCTCACCTTCACCCTCACCCTCACCTCACCATAACCCTATCCCTCACCGTCCACCTAAACCTAACCCTAACACTTGCCCTCACCTTAGCACTCACCCTAACCCTAACCCTGAACCTAACCCTCACCCAAATGCTCACCCTAACACTAACACTAAACTTATCCCTCACCCTCAGTCTAACCCTCACACTAAAGCTTACCCTCACCCTAAACCTAAACCTCACACTAACCCTAAACCTAACTCTAACCCTAACCCTCACCTTAACCCTCACCTTAATCCTGACACTGATCTTAACCCTCAGCCTAACTCTAACATTAAACCTACATCTCACCCTCACCTAAGCCTCACCATCACCCTAACCCTCACCCTAAACCTAACCGTCACCCACACCCTAAACCTCACCCTCACGCTCACCCTCGCCCCAAAGCTAACACTAACTGTAAACTTCACCCTCACCATCATACTAACACTAATCCTAAACCTAACCCTCACACTCACCCTGAAACTAACACTAAGCCTCACCGTCATCCTCACCCTTACCCTAACCCCAAACTTAACCATCAGAATAACCCTAACCCTAAACCTAACCCACACCCTAAACCTAACCCTAACCCTAAACCTCACCCTCACCCTAACCTTCAACCTCACCCTAAACCTCACCCTCATCCTAACCCTCACCTTAACCCTAAACATAAGCCTCTCCCTCACCCTAACCCTCACACTAACCCTAACCCTCACCCTCAAACTCACGCTAACCCTAACCCTCACTCTTAAACAAAACCACACTCTAAACCTTAACCTTACCCTAACCCTAAAACTAACCCTAACCCTCACACTAAACCTAAACCTCACCCTCACCCTAACCCTAACCCTACCCCTCACATTAACCTTAAACCTTACCCTAACTCTAACCCTAACCCTCACCCTCACCCAAACCCGAACCCTCACCTCAACCTAACCCTCACTCTCACGCTAACCCTAAACCTAACCCTAATCCTCTCCCTAACCCTCACCCTCACACTCACCCTCAACTTAAGCCTAACCCTAACCCTAATCCTAAACCTAACCCTCACACTCATCCTAAAACTAACCCTAACCTTAATCCTAATCCAAACCCTCACCTTCACCATAAACCTAACACTAACCATCACCCTCACACGCACCCTTACCCTAACCCCAACCCTATGCCTTACCCTAACCCTAACCCTCACCCTAACCCTAACCCTAACCAAACCCTCACCCTCACCCTCACCCTAACCCTAACCCTTACAATAACCCTATCCCTCACTCTAACCCTTATCCTCACACTTACCCTAAACCTAACCCAAAACCTCACACTAACCCTAAACCTCACACTAACCCTGACCCAACCCCTCACCCTAAAACTCACCTTAATCCTAACCCTAACCATAACCCACACCTTAAACCTAACCCTAACCCTCACCCTCACTTTAACCGTCACCTTAATCCTAACCCTGACCCTAAATCTCACTGTAACGCTAACACTAAACCTAAACCTAACCCTCACACCCTAACCCTCACTGTCACCCTAAACATCACCCTAAACCTCACCCTCACACTCACGCTAACCCTAACACTCACTCTCACCCTAACCCTCACTCTAACCTTTAACCTTACCCTAACCCTAACCCACACCCTAACACTAAACCTAACCCTCAACCTCATCCCAAACCTAAACCTACCCGTCACCCTAATACTTACCCTCACCCTAACCCAAACCCTAACCCTCACCCTCATCTAGCGCTCAACCTTACACTAATCCTAACCCTAAACCTAACCCTCACCCTCACCCTGACCCTCACTCTAACCCTAACCCTAACCCTAACCCTCACCCTCACCTTCACCGTAAACCTAACTCTAATTCAAACCCTAACCCTCAACCACACCTTAAACCTCACCCCAATCCTTACCCTCACCCTCACCCTAATTGGAACCCACACCTTAACCTTAACCCTCACTCTACCCCTGACCCTAAACCTGAACCTAACACTTACCCTAAAACTAACCCTAACCCTCACCCTCAACCTAACCCTAAACCTAATGCTAACCGTAAACTTCATCCTCACCCTAACCCTAACCCTACACCTCACCCTAACCCAAACCCTAACCCTAATGCTAACCCTAACACTCAACCTCACCCTAACCCTCACTCTAATCCTTACCCTCACCCTCTCCCTCACCCTTACGCTAAACCTACCCATCAGCCTAAACCTCACCTTAACCCTTACCCTCACTATAAACTTAAAACTAACCCTAATCCTCACACTAACCCTAAACCTAAACCTAACCCTAACCCTCACTTTAACCCTCACCCTAAGCCTAACCCTGAACCTAACCCTCACTGTCACCCTAACTCTCAACGTCACCCTAACCTTCAACCTAACCCTAACCCTCAACCTAAATCTTACCCTCACCACAACCTTAACCCTAACCCACACCCTAACCCTCACCCGAAACCAAACCCTCACCCTCACCCTCACAGTAACCGTAACACGAACAATCACCCGAACCCTAACACTCACCCTAACTGTAACTCTAACCCTCACCGTCAACCTAACCAACACCCGAACTCTAACCCTATACCTCACACTACCCTTAATGCTAAACATAACCCTAAATCTTAGTCTCATCCTAATGCTCACCCTAAACCTTTTCCTCACACTAACCCTAATCCTAACCCTCACACTAGCCCTAACCGTCAACCTAACCCTCACTGTCACCCTAACCCTCACCCTAACCCTAACCCTCACCTAAACCCTAACCCTCACCCTCACCCTCACCCGAAAAATCACCCTAACCCAAACCCTCAGCCTAACCCTAACCCTAACCCTCACCTTAACCCTAAACCTCACCTTCAACCTCACCCTCAGCCTAATCCTCACCCTAAACCTAACCCTAACCCTTTCCTAACCGAAAACCTCACCCTCACCCTAACCCTCATCCTAACCTTTGCCCTCACCCTAGCCCTCACCTTAAGCCTAACCCTAACCCTAACCCTCAACCTCAACCTCATCCTCAAACTCAGCCTCACCCTAACCCTAAACCTAATCCTCACACAAACCCTCACTATAACCCTAACTGTAAACCTAATGCTAACCCTAAACCTCACCCTCACCTTACCCCTAATCCTAACCCTCACCCTAACCCTAACCCTAAGCCTAATGCCATACCTAACCCTAACCCTCACACTAAGACTAATGCTAAACCTAATACTCAACCACAACCTAAACATCACCCTAACACTTACCCTCATTCTAACCCTCACCTTAACCCTAAACCTGAACCTAATCCTCATCCAAACACTCACCCTAACCCTTACAGTAACCCTATCCTTCACCCTCACCCTAACCCTCACCATATCCCTTATCCTCACACTAACCCTAACCCTAACCCTACACCTCACACTAACCCTAACCCTTAACTCAACCCTAAAACTAACCCCCACCCTAACCCTAAACCTGAACCTAATCCTCATCCAAATGCTCACCCTAACCCTAACACTAACCTTATCCCTCACCCTCACCGTAACCCTCACCCTAATGCATACCCTCACCCTAACCCTAACCCTAACCCTAACCCTAACCCTAACACTCAACCTAAACTTAACCCTAACACTAATGCTAACCCAAACCCTCACCATCATCCGAACCCACACCCTCACCCTAACACTCACCTAATCCTCACCCTAACCCTAACATTACCTAACCAAGACCCTCACCCTCACACTCACATTCACCCTAACCCTCACCCTCTCCCTAGCCCTCACCCTAACCGTAACCCTAACCCTAAACCTCAACCTCATCCTCAACCTCAGCCTAACCCTATCCCTATCCCTAATCCTAACCGTCACCCTCAACCTAAGCCAAACCCTAACACTCAACCCTCACCCTAAGCCTCACCCTAACCCTAACTCAAACCCTAACCCTCACCCTCATCCTAGCGCTCAACATAACCCTAACTCTAATCCTAACTCTAACCCTAAACCACATCTTCACCCTCACCCTCACCCTCACCCTCAGCCTAATCCTAACCCTAACCCTAATACTAACTGTAAACCTAACCCTAACCCTACCTCTACCCCGAACCCTAGCCCTCACCCTCACTCATACCCTCAACCTCAGCCTAACCCTAACCCTAATCCTAAACCTAACCCTCACACTCACACTCACCCTTACCCTAAAACTAATCCTCACCCTCACCCTAAGTCTAACCCTAAACCTCACCCTCACCCTAACCCTTAACCTCCCCCGAAACCTAACCCTAACCCAAACCCTTAAACTACCCCTCAGCCTAACTCTAACCCTCACCCACAACCCAAACCTGATGCTAACTCAAATGTTCACTCTCAACCTAAGCCTCAGCCTAACATTTACCCTCACCATAACCCTATCCCTCCCCTCTCCCTAACACTCACCCTACCCCCTCCCCTCACCCTAACACTCACCCTAACCCAAAGCCTAACCCTAATCCTAACATTCACCCTAAGCCTCACCATAACACTCACCCTAACCCTAACCTTAACCCTCACCCTCAAACTCACCCTAACCCTAAACCTAAACTTAACCCTCACCCTCACCCTAAATGTCATCCTAACCCTTACCCTCACCCTAACCCTAACCCTAACCCTAACCCTAACACTCAACCTAAACCAAACCCTAACCCTAATGCTAACCCTAACCCTCACCCTCACCCTAACCTGAACCCTATCCCTCACTCTCAACCTAACCATCACCCTAAACCTTACGCTCAGCCTAACCCTAACCCAACCCTAACCCGAACCCTAACCCACACACTAATCCCCACACTAACCTTCACCCTAACCCTAACGCTAACCCTAACCCTCACTCTCAACCTAACCCTCATCCTAAAACTTATCCTCACATTAACCCTAATCCTAACCGTAACCCTCACACTAAGCCTAACCCTCAACCTAACCCTAATCCTCTCCCTCACCATAATCCTCACCCTAAACATAACCCTAACCCTTACCTAACCGAAACTGAAACCACACCCTCACCCTCACCCACAGCCTAACCCTTACCCTAACCCTAATAGTACCCTAACTCTTATCCTCACCCTAAATCTAACCCTAATCCTAACCCTCATGGTCACCCTCCCACTCATGCTCACCCTCACCCTAACCCTCACGCTCAACCTCACCCTCACACTAACCCTCACCGTCAACCTAAACATCACCCTACCCCTAACCCTCACGCTAACCCTAACCCTTACCCTACCCTAACCCTAACCCTAACCCTAACCCTAACCCTCGCCCTAAACCTTATGCTAACCCTAACTCTCATCCTCACCCTAATCCTCACCCTAACCCTTATCCTCACACTAACCCTAATCCTAACCCTCAGCATCACCCTAACCCTAAACCTAAACCTAAAACTAATGCTCACCCTGAACTTAACCCTTACCCTTACCCTAAACCTAAACCTCACACTAACCCTCACCCTAACCCTCACCCTAACCCTCACCCTAACCCTAACCTTTATCCTATTCCTAACCCTACCCCTCAACCTAACCCTCACCATCACCCTAACCCTAACACTAACCCTCACCCTAAACCTAACCCTCACCCTAAACCTAAACCTAACCCTCATCCTAACCCTAAACCTTACCTGAAACCTAACCCTAACGCTAAACCTAACCATAACCCTAACCCTTACCCTCAAAATTACCCTCACCCTAACCCTAAACCTAACCCTAACCCTCACCCTAACCCTAACCAGAATCCTAACCCTAACCCTCACCGTCACCATCACCCTCACCCTAACCCTCAATCTCAAACTTACCTTCACCCTAACCCTCAAACTAACCCAAACCCTCACCCTAACCCTAACCCTACCTTTCACCCTAACTTTAACCCTAAATATCACCCTAACCCTAACCCTCACCCTCAACCTCACCCTCTGCCTAACACTAACCGTAACCCTAATCCTAACCCTAACTCTCACCCTCATACACACCCTAACTCAAACACTAACCCTAACCCTAACCCTATCCCTAATTCTCACCCTAATCCTAAACCTCATCCTAACCCTAAACCTAACCCTCTATCTCACCCTAACACTAACCTTATGCCCCACCGTAACCCTAATGCTAACCCTATCCCTCACCCTCACCCTAAACCGCACCCTAAATCTTACCCTCACCATAACCTTAACCCTAAAGCTAATACTCACACTAACTCTAACCATCACCCTCACCCTAACCCTCACCGTCACCTTAAACTTCACCCGAACACTAACCATCACCCACACACTAACCCTCACCCGAAACCGAAACCTCTACCTCACCCTCACCCTAACCGAAACCCTAACACTCACCCCAAACCTAACCCTCAACCTAACCCTAATTCTAACCCTCACCCTCAACTTAACCCTAACCCTAATCCTAACCCTAAACCTCACCCTAACCCTAACACTAAACCTAACCTTAACTCTTACTTTCATCCTAATCCTCACCTTAAAACTTTTCCTCACACTAACCCGAACCCTAACCCTCACACTAACCCGAACACTCACCCTAACCCTAACCCTAACCCTCACCCTGAACCTAACCCTAACCCTTTTCCACACCCTCACCCTAACCCTCACCGTCACCCTAACCCTCACCCTAAAACTAACCCTCACCTATACCCTAAAACTCACCCTCACCCTCACCCTCACCCTCACCCTAAACAGCACCCTAACCCTAAACCTCACCTTCAACCTCACCCTCACCCTAACCCTCACCCTAAATCTCACCCTCACCCTAGACCTCACCCTAAACCTAACCCTAACCCAAAAACTCACCCTCAAGCTCATCCTCAACCTCAGCCTCATCCTAACCCTAAACCTAATCCTAAACCTAATCCTCACCCTAACCCTCACTCAAACGATAACCTTAAACCTAATGCTAACCCTAAATCTCACCCTCAACTTTACCCTAATCCTAACCCTCACCCTCACCCTACCCCTAACCCTAATGCTATACCTAACCCTAACACTTACCCTAAGACTAATTTTAAGCCTAATACTCAACCTCACCCGACACCTCACCCTAACACTTACACTCAGCCTACCCCTCACCCTAACCCTAAACCTAAACCTAAACCTAACCTTCACCAAACAGTCACCCTAACCTTTACACTCACCCTATCCCTCACCCGCACCCTAACCCTCAACCTAACCCTTATCCTCACACTAACCCTAAACGTAACCCTAAACCTCACACTAACTCTAATCCTCTCCGAAAACCTAACACTAAACCTCACACTAAACCTAACCCTAAACTCAACCCTAACCCTAACCCTCACCCTAAACCCAATCCTAATCGTCACCCAAACGCTCACCCTCACCCTAACACTAAACCTATACCTCACCCTCACCCTAACCCTCACCCTAACGCTTACCCTCACACTAACCCTAAAAATCAAACTAAACCTAACCCTCACCCAAACCCTAACCATAATCCTCACCCTAACCCTCATCCTAACCCTAACCCTAACCCTCAAACTATCCCTAACCCTAAACATTACCCTAAACCTAACCCTCAATGTCACCCTCACCCACACCCTCAGCCTAACAGTAACACAAACCCTAATCCTAACCCTAACGCTCACACTCACACTCACCCTAACTTGAACCCTAACCATAAACCTAACTCCCACCCTATACATAAACCTATCCCTAACCCACACCCTAACCCTAAACGTCACCCTAACCCTAGCCCAAATCCTCACCCTAACTCTAACCCTCACCCTAATCTCAACTTAACCCTAACGCTCACCCTAACCCTCACCCTCACCCTAAATCTCACCCTAAATTATACCCTCACCATAAACCTAAGTGTAATCCTAACCCTAATCTTCACACTCAATCTGACCCTAACCCTCACCCTAACCCTAACACTCACCCTCACATTAACACTCACCGTCATCTTAACCCTCACCATAAACCTAACCGTAACCCACACCCTAACACTCACACTCACCCTCACCCTCATCCTAAACTTCACCCTAGCCCTAACCCTAACCCTAACCCCAACCATGACCCTCACCCTAACCCTAACTTTAACCCTCACACTCACCCTAACCCTAACCCTAACCCTTACCCTAAACCTCAACCTAACCCTTAATCAAATCCTAACCCTAACTCTCACCCTAATCCTCAACCTAACCCTAACCATAACCCTCACCCTAACCCTCACCCTAAACCTAACCCTAATCCTAACCCTAACCTTAACCCTCACCCTCACCCTAAACCTCACCCTAACCTTAAAACTCATCCTAATCCGAAACCTCACCAACACCCTAACCGTCACCCTCACTCTCACGCTCACTCTCACCCTAACCTTCACCAACACCCTAACCCACACCCTCAACCGAACCCTAACTCTCACCCTACCCTCACCCTAAACATCACCCTAACCCTAACCCTCACCCTAACCCTAACCCTAACCCTCACCCTAACCCTAACCCTCACCTTAAACCTCACCCTCACCCTAATCCTCACCCTAAACCTAACCCTAACCCTTTCCAAACCGAAAACCTCACCTTCACCCTCACCCTCACCCTAGCCCTAGGGTGAGGACCCTATACCTCACCCTAAACATATCCATAAACTTAACCCTCACCTTCACGCTCACCCTAATTCTCACCCTCACCCTCAGCCTCACCCTAAACCTACGCCTAATCCTAACCCTAACCCTGACCCTCACCCTCACTCTAACCCTAACCCTAACCTGCATCCTAACCCTAACCCTTACCCTAATGCTAACCCTAACCTTCAACCTCACCCTAACTGTAACACTCAACCTAAACCTAACCCTAACCGTAATGCTAACCCTAAACCTCACCCTCACCCTAACAGTGACCCTAATCTTTACCCTAACCCTCACCCTCACCCTAACCCTAACTCTAAACCACATCCTAACACTAACCATAAAACTAACCCTAACCCTCAGTCTACCCCTCACCCTCACCCTAACTCTCACCCTCACCCTAACACTAATGCTAACCCTAACCCTCAACCTCACCCTAACCGTCGCCCTAAACCTTAACCTCACAAAAACCCTGTTCCTCAACCTCAACCTAACCCTCACCCTAACCCTTACCATCACCCTAATCCTCACCCAACCCTAACCATCATACTAACCCTCACCCTAACCCCCATCCTAAACTTAACCCTAACCCTAAGGCTAACCCTAACCCTCAGTTTCACCCTAACCCTCACCCTAACCCTTATCCTCACATAAACCCTAACCCTAACCCTAACCGTAACCCTCACAAAAAGCCTAACCCTCATCCTAAACCTAACCCTACCTCTCACCCTAACACACACCCTAACCCTAACCCTAACCTGAACCCGAACCCTAACCCTAACCCTAATCCTCCCCTGAACCCTAACCACCACGGTCACCCTAAGCCTCACCCTTACACTAACCCTCACCTACACCCTAACCCTACCCATTCCCTGAACCCTAACTCTCTCCCTAAACCTCACCCTCAACCTAAACATCACCCTAACCCTTATTCTCACACTAACACTCACCCTCAACCAAACCATAACCCTCATTCTCACCCAAAACCTCTCACACTCCCTAACTTTCACCTTCAGCTTAAACATCACCCTAAACCTCACTCTCACACTAACCCTCACTCTAACACTTACAATCACCCTAACCCTCACATTAAACCTAAACCTCACCCTAAATCTAACCTTAAACTTACCACTCACCCTAACCCTAGCCGTGAGGGCTAGGGTGAGACTCACTCATACCCTGAACCTCAGCCTAATCCTAACCCTAACCATTACCCTCACACTAACCCTTACCCTACCCCTCAGCCTAACCCTCACCCTCACCCTAATCCTACCCTAACCCTCACCCTAAACCAAACCCAAACCCTAACCCTCACCCTAACCCTAAACCTAACTGTCACCCTAAACCTAACCCTTACCCTAAATCTAACCCTAACCCTAAAACTATCCCTAACTCTCACCCTCACCCTTACCCTCACCCTAACCCTAACCGTAACCCTAAACCTCACCCTAACCCTAACCCGAATCCTAACCCTAACCATCACCGTCACCATCACCCAGACCCTAACCCTCAACCTCAAACTCACTTTCACCCTAACCCTCAAACTAACCCTAACAGTCTCCTGAACCTTAACCCTTACCCTAACCCTAACCCTACCCCTCACCCTAACCCTCAACCTAAACCTAACACTCACCCTAACCCTAATCCTAACCCTCACCCTCATCCTAACCCTCAATGTCACACTAAACCTCACCCTAAACATAACCCAAACCCACACCCGAAACTTCACCCTCACCCGAACCCTCACCCTCTCCTGAACCCTCACCCTCACCCTAACCCTCAGCCTCACCCTAACTCTCACACTACCTGTTACCCTCAACCTAAGCCTCACTCTCAACCTAATCCTCACCCTAACCCTAACCCTAACCCTTACCTAAAAAAAATCCCTCACCCTCACGCTCACACTCACCCTAAACCTCACCCTCACCGTAGCCCTCACCCTAAAGCTAAACCTCACCCTAACCCTAACATTAACCCTCACCCTAACCCTAAACCTCAAAAACACCCTAACCCTCACCCTGATCCTATCCCTAAACCTAACCCTAATCCTGAACTTCACCCTCACCCTCATTGTAACTCTAAACCCCACCCTAAACCGAACCCTCACCCTCACCTTAATCCTAACCCTCACCCTCAAGCTAACAGTAACCCTAACACTCAACCCTCACCCTAAGCCTCACAATAACCCTAACGGTAACCCTAACCCTCACCCTCATCCTAGCGCTCAACATAACCCTAACTCTAAACCTAACCCTCACCCTAAAACTCAACTTAACCCTCACCCTCACCATGACCCTCAGCCTAATTCTAACCCTAACACTAATACTAACCCTAAACCTAACCCTAACACTACATCTACACCTAACCCTAGCCCTCACCCTCACTCATAACCTCAACCTCAGCCTAACCCTAACCCTAACCCTAATCCTAAACCTAACCCTCACACTCACACTCACCCTAACCCTAACCCTAACCCTCACCCTCACCCTAACCCTAACCCTAACCCTCACCCTCACCCTAAGGCTAACCCTAACCCTCACCCTCACCCTCACCCTAAACCTTAATTTCACCCTAACCCAAACCCTACCCCTCACCCTAACCCTAAAACTACCCCTCAGCCTATCCCTAACCCTCACCATCAGCCCTAACCTGATGCTAACACAAATGCTCACTCTCAACCTAAGCCTAAGCCTAACACTTATTCTCACAATAACCCTATCCCTCACCCTCTCCTTAAACCTCAACCTACCCCTTCCCCTCAACCTAACCCTCACCCTGACCCAAACCCTAACCCTAACACTAACCTTCACCCTAAGCTTCACTCTAACCCTCACCTTAACCCTCACCTTAACCCTCACCCTAACCCTAAACCTAACCCTAACCCTCACCCTCACCGTAAATGTCATCCTAACCCTTACCCTCACCCTAACCCTTACCCTAATCCTAACCCTCACCCTAACCCTAACCCGAACCCGAACCCTCACTCTCACCTTCACCCTCACCCTAAACATCACCCTAACCCTAACCCTCACCCTGACCCTAGCCCTAACACTCACCCTAACCTTAACCCTCACCTTAAATTTCACCCTCACAATAGCCCTCACCCTAAAACTAACCCTCACATTAACCCTCACCCTCACTCTCACCCTCAGCCTCACCCTCAGCCCCACCATAACCCTAAACCTAATCCTAACATTAACCCTGACCTTCACTCTCACTCTAACCCTAACCCTAACATGCACCCTAAACCTAACCCTAACCATAAACCTAACACTCATCCTAACCCTCACCCAACCCTAACCCTAACCCTAACCCTCACCCTAACCCCCACCCTAAACTTCACCCTAAACCCTAACTCTAACCCTAACCCTGAATCTCAACCTTACCCTCACCCTAATCCTTATCCTCACACTAAACCTAACCCTAACCGTGACCCTCACACTAAGCCTAACACTCAACCTAACCCTATGCCTCACACTGAACCTAATCGTCACCCTAAACATAACCCTAACCCTTACCTAACAGAAACGCACACCCTGAACCTCACCGTCACCCTAACCCTCAGCCTAACCATTACCCTAACCCTAATAGTAACCCTAAATCTTACAATCACCTTAAAGCTAACCCTAACCCTAACCCTCACCGTCACCCTCCCACTCACACTCACCTTACACTAACACTCACGCTCAACCACACCCTCACCCTAAACCTCACCGTCACCCTAAACATCACCCTAACCCTAACCCTCACACTAACCATAACCCTCATCCTAACTCTAACCCTAAACCTATCCCTCACCCTAACCCTAACCCTAACCCTAAGCCTAACCCTAAACCTTACGCTAACCCTAACCCTTATCCTAACCCTAACCCTAACCCTAACCCTCACCCTAAAACTTATGCTAACCCTAACCCTCACCCTCACCCTGAACCTAACCCTAACCCTTTTCCACACACTCAACCTAACCCTCACCGTCACCCCTGCCCTCACCTTGAACCTAACCCTCACCTATACCCTCACCCTCACCCTCACCCTAAACATCACCCTAACTCTAACCCTCAAGCCTAACCCTAACCCTTACCCTCACCTTAAGCCTAAACCTCACCTTCTACGTCACCCTCACCCTAACCCTCACCCTAAACCTCACCTTCACCGTAGACCTCACCCTAAACCTAACCCTAACCCTAAACCTCACCCTCAACCTCATTCTCAACCTCAGCCTCACCCAAAGCCTAAACCTAATCCTAACCCTCACCCTCACCCTCACTATAACCCTAACCCTACCTAATGTTAACCCTAAACCTCACCCTCACCATAACCCTAATACTAACCCTCACCCTAACCCTAATGCTATACCCAACCCTAACTCTCACCCTAAGACTAATGCTAACCCTAATACTCAACCTCACCAGAAACCTCACCTTAAAACTTACCCTCAGCCTAACCCTCACCCTAACCTAAAACCTAAACCTAACCCTCAGCAAACACTCACCCTAACCCTTACACTAACCCTATCCTTCACCCTCACCCTAACCCTCACCCTAACCCTTATCCTAACAATAAACCTAACCAGAACCCTAAACCTCACACTAACCCTAACCCTCACCCTAAACCTAACCCTATATCTCACGCTAACCCTAACCCTAATCTCAAATCTAACCCTAACCCTCACCCTAACCCTAAACCTAACCCTCACCCAAACGCTCACACTAACCCTCAAACTAAACCTATCCCTAACCGTAACCCTAAAACTCACCCTAACGCTCACCCTCACACTAACCCTAACAATCACACTAAACCTAACCCTCACCCTAACCCTAACCATAATCCTCACGCTAACCCTCATCCTAACCCTAACCCTAAACCTCAACCTAACCCTAACCCTAAACATTACCCTAAACCTAATACTCACCCTCACCCTCACTCTCAGCCTAACACTAACCCTAACCCTAATCCTAATCCTAATGCTCACCCTCACACTCACACTAACTTGAAGCCTAACCGAAAACCTAACCCTCACCCTAACCATAAACCTATCCCTAACCCACACCCTAACTCTAAACGTCACCCAAACCCTAACCCTAACCCTAACCCTAACCCTCACCCTCACCCTAACCCTCAACCTCACCCTAACTCTCACCTTAACCCTAAAGCTAACCCTAACCCCCACCCTCACCCTAAAACTTATCCTAATCCATAATCTCACCATAAACCTAAGAATAACCCTAACCCTAATCCTCACACTAACCCTTACTGTCACCTTAACCCTCACTCTAACATTAACCGTAACCCACACCCTAACACTCACACTCACCCGAAACTGAACACTCACCCTCACCCTAACCCTAACCCTAAACCTCACCCCAAATCAAACCCTAACACTTACCTAACCGAAACCCTTACCTTATCCCTCACACTCACTCTAACCCTAACCCTCACCGTAGCCCTCACCCAAAACCTAAACCTCACCCTAACCCTAAACCTAAACCTCACCCTAAACCTCACCCTAACCCGAACCCTCACCCTCACCGTCAACCTCACCGTAACTCTAACCCTAAACCTAACAATAACACTAAATCTAACCCTAACCCTAATCCGCATCCCCACCCTCACCCTCACCCTCAGCCTAACCTAAGCCTAAGGCTAAGGCTAACCCTAACCCTCAGCATAATCCTAACCCTAAGCCTAAACCTAAAAATAATCCTAACCCTAAACCTAACACTAAACCTAACCCTAATCCTTAGCCTCACCCTCACCCTTACCCAAACCCTAACCCTAACCCTCACTCAAACCCTAAGCATAACTCTAACCTTAACCCTCTCACTCACCCTCACCATAACCCTAATCCTAAACCTAACCACATCCCTAACCCTAACCCTCACCTAAAACCTCACCCTAACCCTAAACCTAATACTAACTTTCACCCTCACACTAGCCCTCACACTAACCCTAATTCTAACCCTCGCCTTCAACCTAACCCTGAACCTCAGCCTCGCCCTAAACCTCACACTAACCCTAAACCTAATACTCAATCTAACCTTCACCCTAACCCTAAACCTAAGCCTAAACCTAACCCTAACCCTCACCCCTATCTTAACCCTCACCCTCAGTGTAAAGGTCACCATTACCCTTACCATCATCCTCACCCTGACCCTCCCCTAACCCTAAATCTCATCCTAACACTCACCCTAATCGTAAACCTAACCATCACCCTAAGCCTAACCTTCACCATCAATCTCAAGCTCAACCCAACCCTAAGCCTAAGTCTAAGCCTTACCCTAACACTCACCCTCACCCTAACCCTCACCTAACCCTAAACCTAACCATCACCATAAAGCTAATCCTCACACCCACCCTCACCCTCAGCCTAAACCTAAGCCTAAGCCTAACCGTAACCCTCACCCTCACCCTCAGCCTAACCCTAATCCTAAACTTAACCCTAAACCTAAACCTCAACCTAACCCTCACCCTAGCATTAACCCTAACACCAACCCTAACCCAAACCCTCTACCTAACCCTCCCTATAACCGGAAATCTAACCCTAAACCTCAACCTCACCCTAACCCTAACACTTACCTTAAACCTAAACCTCACCCTAACCCTCACCCTCACCCTCACCCTCACGGTAACTCTAACCCTAACCCTAACAATAACACTAATCCTAAGCCTAACCCTAACCCTAACCCTAACCCTAATCCTAACACTCACGCTCACCCTAATCCTAACTCTCATCCTAGCCCTCACTCTAACCCTAAACCTAACCTTCACCCTAACCTTAAACTTAACCCGAACCCTAACTCTCAACCTAACCCTAACCCTAACCCTCACCCTAACCCTCACCCTCAACCTAACCTTAAGCCTAACCCTAACCCTAAACCTAACCCTCACACTCACTGTAACCCTTAACCTAATCCTAATCCTAACTCTAAGCCTAACCCTCAACCTCAAACTAACCCTCACCCTAACCCTAAATCTAACACTAAACCTAAACCTAACCCTCACCCTCAGCCTCACTCTATCCCTAACTCTAACCCTAAACCTAACCCTCACCCTAACCCTAACCCTAACCCTAACCCTAAACCTCAGCTAACCCTAACCCTAAACCTCACCATCACAATAGCCCTCACCCTAAACCTCATGCTAAACCTAACACTCATCCTAACCCTAACCCTAACACTAACCCTAACCCTAACTCTAACCCTAAACCTTACACACACCCTAAACCAAACTCTAACCCTAAACCTAATCCTAAACCGAATCCTAACCCCAACCGTAAGCCTCACCCTTACCTTCACCGTAACCCTAACGCTAACACTAAACCTAACTCTAACCCTAACCCTAACACTAACCCTCACCCTAACAATAACACTCACCCTAACACTAACCCTAACCCTCATGTTCAGGCTAAGCCTAAGCCTAAGCCTAAGCCTAACCCTAACCCTCACCCTCACCCTCACCCTAACCTAACTCTAACCCCAAACTTAAATCTAAACCTCATCCTAACCCCAACCCTAACCGTCAACCTTACCCTCACCATAACCCTAACTCTCACACTAACCCTAACTCTAACCCTAAAAATAACCCTGAACCTCACTCTAACCATAACACTCACCCTAAGACTAACCCGCATCCTAACATTAACCCGAACCCTAACACTAACCCTCACACCAACCCTAACCATCACTCTAACCCTAAACCTCACCCTAACAATAACCCTAACCCTCATCCTCACCCTAGCCCTCACCCTAACCCTAACCCTCATCCTCGGCCTAACCCTCAATTTTACCCTTACCGTCACCTCCACCCTAACCCTCACCCTAATCCTAACCCTCCCCCTAACCCCCACCCTAACCCTAACTCTACCCCTAAACCTCACCCTCCCCCTAACCCGAAATCTAACCCTAACCCTAACACTAAACGTCAGCCTAACCCTAACCCTCACATTCACCCTCCACGTAAATGTAACCCCAAACCTAACCCTAACCATAAACCTCACCCTAATCCTAACCCTCAACCTAACAATTACCCTCCCCTAACACTAACCCTAAACCTCACACTAACCCTAACACTCACCCTAATCCTAAACCTCAACCTAACCCTAACCCTAACCCTAACCCTCACCCTCACATTATCCATCACGCTAACCCTAATTCTAACCCTCACCCTCAGGCTAACCCTAATCCTCATCCTCACCCTAAACCTCACACTAACCCTAACCCTAATCTTCAATTTAACCCTCACCCTAAACCTAACCCGAACCCTTACCCAAACCCTCACCCAAAACCTAACCCTCAACCTTATCTTAACCCTCACCCTCAGCCAAACCCTCACTTTTACACTTAATATCACCCTCAACCTAACGCTCACCCTAACCCTAATCCTCATCCTAACCCTCACCCTCAGCTTAACCCTAAGCCTAAGCGTCACCCTAACCCTAACCCTCACACTCACCTTAACCCTAACGCAAAACCTAACCCCAACCCTAAATCTCAACCTAATCCTCACCCTAACCCTAACGCTAACCCTAACCATAACCCTGACCCTAACCCTAACCCTAACCTTAACCCTAACATTACACCTAACCCTAATCCTCTACCTAAAACTACCCTAAACATAAATGTAACCCTAAAACTCACCCTAACCCTAACAAAATCCTAACCCTAACACTCACCCTACCCCTAAACCTCACTCAAACCATAACCCTAACCCTCATCCTACCCCTAACACTAATCCTAAACCTCACTCAAACACTAACCCTAGCCCTCACCCTATCCCTAAACTTAACCTGAACCCTAAATTTCACCCTAACCCTGCCCCTAACACTCACCCTAACCCTAACCATCACCCACACCCTCAGCCTAAACCTAAGCCTAAGCCTAACCCTAACACTAAACCTCACACTCACCCTAACCCTCACCCTAACCCTAATCCTAACCCTAACCCTAACATTAAACCTAAACCTCAATCTAACCCTCACCCTAAACGTAAACCTAACACTAACCCTAACCCTAAACCTCGACGTAACCCTCACCCTAACCCAAACTCTAACCCTAACCCTAACCCAACCCTCACGCTCAGCCTCACCCTAACCCTAATTCTAACCTTAAATCTCACACTCAACCTAACACTAACCCTAACCCTAACCCTAAATTTCACCTTAACTCTAACACGTAAACTCAACCTCACCCTGGCCCTCACCCTAACCCTCATCCTAATCTTCACCCTAACACTAACTCTAACCCTTACCCTCACACTCACCCTAACCCTAATCCTAACCCTAACCCTCAACCTAACCCAACCCTTACCCTGAATATAACCCTTACCCTAACCCTCAACCTAACCGTAAACTTAAACCAAACCCTAACTCTCACCCTAACCCTAACCCTAAACCTCACCCTAACCCTAACCCTAAACCTCACCCTCACCCTAGCCCTCACCCTAACCCTAATCCTAACCTTAACACTCATCCTAACCCTCCAACTAACCCTTACCCTAAACCTCACCCTAACCCTAACCCTCACCCTCAACCTCACCCTCATTCTAAACCTAAGCCTAAGCCTAAACCTAACCCTATCACACACACTCAACTTAACCCTAAACCTAATCCTAAACCTAACCCTAACCCTAACCCTCCCACTAACTCTCACCCTAACCCTAACCCTAACACTAACCCTAACCCTAACCCTCAACCTAACCTTCACCCTAACCCTAACTTTAAACCTAAACCTCACCCTCACCCAAAACCTAACTCTAACCCTAACGCAAACCCTAAAACTCACCCTAACCCTAAACTTAACCCTCACCCTCAACCTCACTGTAACCTTAAACATAAACCTATCCCTAACAATAACCCTAACCCTAATCCTAACCCTCAACCTAACCATAACCCTCATCCTAACCCAAACCCTGACCCTAACACTTACCCTCACCGTAACACTAACCCTAACTCCAACTCTAACCCTCACACTAACCCTAACCTCACCCTAACCCTAAACCTAACCTTCAACCTAACCCTAACCCTTAAGCTCAACGTAACCATAACCCTAACCCTAAACCTCACCCTTACCATAACCTTCACACTAACCCTAACCCTCATCCTAAAACTTACCCTCAGCCTAACACTAACCCTAACCCTAATCCTAAACCTCACCCTCACTCTCACCGTAACTGTAACCCTAAACGAAAGGCTAACAATAACCGTAATCCTAACCCGAACCCTCACCCTAACCATAACCCTCACCTAAACCTAACCCCCACCCTAACATTTACCCTCACCTTAACACTGACCCTCATCCTCACACTAAACCTCACACTAACCCTAACACTTATCCTCAATCTAACCCTCACACTCACCCTAACACTAACCCTCACCCTAACACTAACCCTCACCATTATCATAACCCTAACTCTCAGTCTAAACCTCACCTTTACCCTTACCATCACCCCCACCCTAAACCTCACCCTAAACTTAACCCTCACCCTAACCCTAATTCTACCCCTAAACCTCACACTCACCCTAACCCTAAATCTAACCCTAACCCTAACACTAAAGCTCACCCTAACCATAACCCTAACCCTCACCCTAAACGAAACCCTCAGCCTAACATTAAGCCTAACCCTAACACTAACTTAACTCTAACGCTCACACTAATCCTCACCGTCACCCTAACCCTAATCCTAACCCTAATCCTCATCCTAACCCTCATCTTACACTAACCCTAACAATCACCCTAAATCTAATCCTCACTCCCACCCTCACCCTTAGCCTAACCCTAAGCCTAAGCCTATGCCTAACCCTAACCCTCACACTCACCCTCACCCTAACCCCAATCCTAACCCTAACTCTAACACTAACTCTAAACCTCAACCTAAACCTCACCCTAAGCTTAACCCTAAAACTAACCCTAACCCTAACCCTCGAACTAACCTTCCAACTAATCCTAAACCTAACCCTAAACCTAACCCTCACCCTAACCCTACTCCAAAGCCTAAACCTAAACCTCAACCTAACCCTAAACCTAACCCTCACCCTCACCATAACTCTAACCCTAACCCTAACAATAACACTAATTCTAACCCTAAACCTAACCCTAAACCTAACCCTAATACTCACACTCACCCTCACCCTAACCCTAATCCTAACCCTAACCTTCACCCTAACACTAACCCTCACTCTCACTGTAACCCTTACCCTCATCCTAACCCTCCCCCTAAACCTAACCCTAAACTTAATGCTTACCCTAACACTAAACCTAATCCTCACTCTCACTCTAGCCCTCAACCTAACCCTAATCGTAACTTTAATCCTCATCCTAACCCTCACCCTAACCCTAATCCTAACCCTCACCCTAACACAAACCCTAACCCTCAACCTAACCCTAACCCTAACCCTCACCGTAACCCTTACCCTAACCCTCACCCTAAACATAAACTTAACTCGAATCCTAACTCTCACCCTAAACCTAACCCTAACCCTTACCCTAAACCTAACCCTAAACCTCACCCTAACCCTAGCCGTCACCCTAACCCTAATCCTACCCCTAACTCTCATCCTAACCCTCCATCTAAACCTTACCCTAACCATCACCCTAACCCAAACCTTCACCCTCAACCTCAGCCTCAGCCCAAACCTAAGCCTAAGGATAACCCTCACCCTAATCCTCACACTCACAATCACCCTAACCCTAATCGTAACCCTAACCCTATCCCTAAACCTCAACCTAACCCTCACCCTCACCCTAACCCAAACACTAACCCTAACCCTAATCCACACCCTAACCCTCCCCCTAAACCTAACTCTAACACTAAACCTCATCCTCAACCTAACCCTAACCATAAAACTAAAGCTAAAGCTCACCCTAAACCTCAGCCTAAGCCTAACCCTCACCCTCACCCTCAACCTATTCGTAACTGTAACCCTAACCCTAACAATAAAACTAAACCTAACCTTAAACATAACCCTAACCCTCACCCTAACCCTATTAATAACCCTAACCATAAACCTCACCCAAACCCTCACCCTAACCCTCACCTTCACCCTCACGTTCACCCTCACTGTAAGTCTAACCCTAACCCTAACAATAACACTAATCCTAACACTAAACTTAACACTAACCCTAATCTTAAAACTCACCCTCACCCTAACCCTAATTCTAACCCTCTCCCTCACCCTATCACTAACCCTCATGTCACGGTAACCCTAACTCTCATCCTAACCCTCACCTTAAACCTAAAACTCACCCCAACAGTAAACCTAAACGTCACCATCACCCTAGCCCTCACCCTAACTCTAATCCAAACCCTAATCCTCATATGAACCCTCATCCGAACCCTAACCCTAAATCTCACCCTAACCCTCTCTTCAACCTTAACTCTAACCGTAAACCTCACACTCACCCCAACCCTAACCCTAACCCTAACCCTAAACCTCACCCTAAAAATCACCGTAACCTTAACACTCACACTCACCCTCAAACTCAGAATTACCCTAACAATAATCCTAACCCTAACCCTCACCCTAACCATAACCCTCACCCTTACCCTCACCATAAAACTAACCCTAACCCTAACACTAACCCTCACACTAACCTTAACCCTAAACCTAAACCTAAACCTCAACCTAACCCTCAAACTCACCATAACCCTAACACTAACCCTAACCCTCACCCTCACCCTAACCCTCCCCCTAACCCTATACCTAACCCTAAACCTCACCCTCACAATAACCCTAACAATAACCCTAAACCTAAACCTCACACTAACCCTAAAACTAACCCTCACCCCCACCCTCACCCTCAGAGTAACTCTAACCCAAACCCTAAAAATAACACTAACCCTAACCCTTACCATCCGCCTAACCCTAATCCTCACCCCCACCCTCACCCTCATCCTAACCCTGAGCCTAAGCCTAACCCTCACCCTAACCCTCACACTCACCCTCACCTGAACCCTAATCCTAAACCTAACCCTATCGCTAAACCTCAAGCGAAACCTCATCCTCAACCTAACCCTAAACCTGAACCTCACCCTAACCCTCCCCCTAACCCTAACTCTACACCTAAACCTCACCCTCACCCTAACCCTAACCCTAACCCTAACCCTAAACCTCAATCTAAACTTCACCCTAAACCTAACCCTCACCTTAACCCTAAACCTACCCTTAACTCTAACCCTAACTCTAACAATAACACTAACCCTAACCCTAACCCTAAACATAAACCTCACCCTCAGCCTCACCCTCACTGCAAAGTTAACCCTAACCATACCACTAACAATAACAATAACCCAAACAATAACACTAACCCTAACCCTCACCCTAACCCTAATCCTAAACCTCACCCTAACCCTGCCCCTAAACCTAACTCTATCCCTAAACCTCACCCTCACCCTAACCCTAACCCTAACCCTAATCCAAAAACTCACCTTAAACCTCACCCTAACCCTCACAATAATCCTATAACCCTAACCTCAATCTGACCCTAACATTCATGCTCACCCTAATCCTAAACCTAATCCTTACCCTAACCCTAAACTTAAACCGAAACCTAACTCTCACCCTAACCCTACCCCTATCCCTTACCATAACCCTAACCCTCACCATCACCGTCACCCTAATCCTAAGCCTAACCCTAACCCTCAACCTAAACCTAACAATTACGCTCACTGTAACCCTAACCCTCACACTCACCCTAAACCTTACCCTAAACCTAATCCTAACACTAAGCCTAACCCTCACCCTCACCGTAATCCTCACTGTGACCCTATTTCTAACACTAACACTAAACCTAACACTCACGCTCAGCCTCACCCTAACCCTAACAAGAACCATTAACCTCACCGTCACCCCATCAGTAACTCTAACCCTAACCCTAAACGTCACCCTAACCCTAAACCTAAACCTCAACCTCACCCTAGCCCTCACCCTAACCCTAATTCTAACCTTAACCCTCATCCTAACCCTCACCCTAAACCTCACCCTCACCCTAACCCTCACCTTAAGCCTAACCCTAACATTAATCCTAACCCTAACCCTAACACTAAACCTCACCATAACACTAACTCTAACCATCACCCTAACCCTAAACCTCACCCTAACACTAACCCTAAACCTCATCCTCACCCTAGACCTCACCATAATCCTAACCCTCATCCTCACCCTAAACCTCACGATAACCCTGACACTAATCCTCAATCTAACCCTCACCCTCACCCTAAACCTAACCCGATCCCTCACTCTAACCCTAACACTAACCCTTACCATAACCATCACCCTCAGCCTAACCCTCACTTTTACCCTTATCCTCACAACCACCCTAACCCTCACCCTAAGCCTATCACTCACCCTAACCCTATATCTACCCCTAAACCTCACATTCACCCTATTCCTAACTCTAACCCTAACCCTAAAATTAACACTAACCCTAACCCTTACCATCAACCTAACCTTAATCCTCACCCCCAACATCACCTTCAGCCTAACCCTAAGCCTCACCCTAACCCTCATACTCACCCTCACTCTAACCCTAATCCTAAACCTAACCCTGTGCCTAAACCTCAATCTAACCCTTACCCTTATTCTAACCCAAACCCTAAACCTAACCCTAACCTTCCCCTCAAATTAACTCTAACTCTAAACCTCACCCTCACCCTAACCCTAACCCTAACCCTAACCCTAAACCTCACCCTACAACTCACTCTAACCCTAACACTCACCCTCACCCTCACCCTCGATCTAACTTTAACTCTAAACCTGACCCTAACAATAACACTAACCTAACCCTAACCATAACCATAACCCTCACCCTCAGCCTCACTCTAACCGCAAACTTCACCCTAACCATAACACTAAAAATAACCCTAACCCTAACCCTAACCCTAACACTCACCCTAACCTTAACACTAACCCTAACCCTAAACCTCACCCTAACCCTCACCCTAACACTAAACCTAACCCTCAACCTAATCCTAAACCAAACCCTAACCCTCAACCTAACCCTAACCCTCACGCTCACCATAACCCTAACCCTAACCATCACCCTAACCCTAAGTTTAACCCGAACCCTAAATCTCAAACTAACCCTATCCCTAAACCTTACCCTATCCCTAACCCTCATCCTCACCCTCACCCTCACCCTCATGCTAACCCTTACCCTAATCCTAATACTAACACTAAGCCTAACCCTCACTCTCACCCTAACCCTCACCGTAAACCTAACTCTAACACTAACCCTAACCCTAACCCTCACCCTCAGCCTCAACCTAACCCTAACTCTAACCCTAAACCTCACCCTTACCCTATACGTAACCCTAAACCTAAACATAAACCTCACCCTAACCCTAACCCTAAACCTCACCCTCACCCTAGCCCTCACCCTAAACCTAATCCAAACTCTAATCCTCATCCTAAACCTCACCCTAACCCTAACCCTAACCCTCTACCTAAAACGAACCCTCACCCTTACTGTAACCCTTACCCTAATCCTCACTCTAACCCTAAACTTAAACCAAAACCTAACTCTCACCCTAACCCTAACCCTAACCCTCACTCTAACAATAACCCTCACCCTCACCCTCAGCCTAACCCTAAGCCTAACACTAACGCTAACCCTAAACCACACACTCACCCTAACCCTAAACCTATACCTAATCCAAACCCTAACCCTAAAACTCACCCTCACCCTAACCCTCACCTTAAGGCTAACCCTCACATTAATCCTAACCCTAAACCTAACACTTAACCTCACCCTAACACTAACCCTAACCATCACCCTAACCCTAAACCTCACTCTAACACTAACCCTAACCCTCATCCTCACCCTAGACCTCATCCTAACCCTAACCAGCATCCTCACCCTAAACCTCACACTAACCCTAACACTAATCCTCAATCTAACCCTAACCCTCACCTTCACCCTAACCCTAACCCTATCCCTCACCCTAACGGTAACCCTAACCCTTACCGTAAACCTCACCCACAGCCTAAACCTCACCTTTACCCTTACCGTCACCCCCACTCTAACACTCACCCTAAGCCTAACACTCACCCTAACCCTATCTCTACCCCTAAAACTCACCCTCACCCTAATCCTAACTCTAAACCTAACCCTAACAATAACACTAACCCTAACCCTTACCATGACCCTAACTTTAATCCTCACCCCCACCATCACCCTCAGACAAACCCTAAGCCTAAGCCTAACCCTCACCCTAACCCTCACACTCACCCTCATCCTAACCCTAATCCTAAACCTAACCCTATCCCTAAACCTCAACCTAACCCTCACCTTCATCCTAACACTAACCCTAAACCTCACCCTAACCGCCCCTCAAATCTAACTCTAACCCTAAGCCTCACCCTCACCCTAAACCTAACTCAAACCTTAACCCTAAACCTCACCCTAAAACACACCCTAAACCTAACACTCACCCTCACCCTCAACCTAACCTTAACTCTAACCCTAACCCTAACAATAACACTAACACTAACCCTAACCATAACCATAACCATGACCCTCACCCACAGCCTCACCCTCACGGCAAACTTCACCCTAAACATAACACTAACAATAACCTTAACCCTAACCCTAAACCTCCCCCTAACCTTAACACTAACCCTAACCCTCACCCTAACCCTGCCCCTAAACCTAACTCTAACTCAAACCTCACCCTAAAACTCACCCTAACCCTAACCCTACCCCTCACCCTAATCCTAAGCCTAACCCTAACCTTCAACCTAACCCTAACCCTCATGCTCACCTTAACCCTAACCCTAACCCTCACCCTAACACTAAACTTAACCCGAACACTAAATCTCAAACTAACCCTACCACTAAGCCTTACCCTATCCCTAACCCTCACCCTCACCCTCACCCTCACCCTCACCCTAACCCTTATACTAATCCTAACACTAAGCCTAACCCTCACTCTCACCCTAACCCTCATCATAAACCTAACTCTAACACTAACCCTAACCCTAACCCTCACCCTCAGCCTAAACCTAACACTAACTCTAACACTAAACCTCACCCTCACCCTAACCCTAACACTAACCCTAACCCTGAATCTCACCCTCACCCTAGCCCTCACCCTAATCCGAACCCTAACCCTCAACCTAACCCTAACCCTCACCCTCACTGTAACCCTTACCCTAACCCTCAAATTAACCCTAAACTTAACCCAAACCCTAACTCTCACCCTAACCCTAAACCTAACCCTCACCCTAACAATAACCTCAACTTCACCCTCAGCCTAACCCTAATCCTAACCTAACCCTCCTCCTAATCCTCACACTAACCTAACCCCAGCCATCACCCTAACCCTAATCCTCACCCCCAACCTCACCCTCAGCCTAACCCTAAGCCTAAGCCTAACTCTAACCCTAACACTCACCCTTACCGTAAACCTCAACCTAACCCTCAACCTTACCCTAACCCTAACACTAACCCTATCCCTAACCCTCAAAGTAACCCTCCCCCAACCCTATATCTAAAACTAAAACTCTCCCTCACCCTTATCCTAATCCTAACCCTTACTCTAAACCTGACCCTAACCCAAACACTAATCCTCACCCTCACCCTCAACCTCACCCTCACCATAACTCTAAACCTAACCCTAAAAATAACACTAATCCTAACCCTAAACCTAACCTTAACCGAAATCCTAAACATAATCCTAACACTCACCCAACCCTAACACTAATCCTAACCCTAACCCTCAAGCTAATGCTAACCCTCACCGTAACCCTAACCCTCATCCTAACCCTCATCCTAACCCTCACCCGAATCCTAATCCTAACCCTAAACCTTACCCTAACACTAACCCTAACCCTCACTCTCACCCTAGTCCTCACCCTAACCCTAATCTTAACCCTCATCCTCACCCTAACCTTAAAATTAACCAAAACCTAACACTCACCCTAAACCTAACCGTAACCCTCACCCTAAACCTAACCCTCAACCTCAACCTCACCCTCAGCCTAACCCTAAGCTTAAGCCAAACCCAAAACCTAACCCTCACACTCACCCTAACCCTAACCCTAAGCTTTATCCTAACCCAAACCCTAAACCTCACGCTAACCCTCACCCTAACCCTAAACTTAACAGTAACCCTAACCCTAACCCTAACCCTCACCCTCAGCCTCACCTTAACCCTAACTATAAACCTAAACCTCACACTCACCCTAACCCTAACCCTAACCCTAACACTAAACCTTACCCTCAACCTAACCCTAAACCTCATCCTCACCCTAGCCGTCACCCTAAACTTAAACCTAAAACTAACCCTAACCCTCACACTCACCCGCACCCTCACCCTCACCGTAACTCTAACCCTAACCCAACCCCTAACCCTAAAGCTCACTCTAACCCTAACCCTAACCCTAACTCTAACACTAACCATCACCGTAACAGTAACACTAACCCTAAACCAAACCCTCCCCCTAACCCTCTCCTAACCCTATATCTAACCCTAAACCTTACACTAACCCTAAACCTAACCCTAACCCTAACCCTAATGCTAACACTCACCCTCACCCTAACCCTAAACCTAACCCTAACCCTTACCCTAACCCTAAACCTCAAACTCACGGTAACCGTAACCTTCATCCTAACCCTCACCCTAAAACTAACCCTAACCTTAAACCTTACCCTAACACTAACCCTAATCCTAACCCTCACCCTAACCTAACTGTAACCCTCAACCTAACCCTAACCCTCACGCTAACCGTAACCCTAACCGTAACCCTCACCCTAACCCTTAACTTAACCTGAACCCTAACTCTCAAGCTAACCCTAACCCTAAACCTCAACCTAAAGCTAACCCTCACCCTCACCTTCTCCCTCAGCCTAACCCTAAGCCTAAGCCTAACCCTAACCCTAAACCTAACACTCACCCTAACCATTACCCTAATCCTAATCCTAACCCTAAGCCTAAACCTCACCCTCTCCTTAACCCTCACCCTAACCCTAACTCTAACACTAACCCTAAACCTAACCCTCAACCTCAGCCGCCCCCTTACCCTAACTCTAACCCTAAACCTCACCCTCAGCCTAACACTAATCCTAACCCTCATCCTAACCCTCACCATAACACTAACCCTAACCCACACCCTCACCCTCACCCTAACGCTAATAACTAACCCTAACCCTCAAAATAACCCTAACCCTCACCCTCACCATAACCCTTACTCTAACCCTTACCCTAAACATAAACTTAACCTGATTCCCAACTCTCACCCTAACCCTAACCCTCACCCTAACCCTAACCCTAAACCTCAAACTCACCATAGCCCTCACACTAACCATAATCCTAATCCTAACCATTATTCTAACCCTCCCCCTAACCCTTACCCTAACCCTCACCCTAACCCTAAACCTCACCCTCAACCTCACCCTCACCCTAACCCTAAGCATAAACCTAAGCCTAACCCTAACACACACACTCACCCTCACCCTAACCCTAATCCTAAACCTTACACTCACCCTCACCCTCACTCTCAGTGTAAACCTAAGTCTAATCCTAACACTAAACCTAACCCTCACACTCACCCTAACCCTTACCCTAATCCTAATCCTAACCCTAACCCTCACCCTCACCCGCAGCCTCACATTAAGCCTAACTCTAACCCTAAAACTCACCCTTACCTTAACCCTAACACTAACCCTAAACCTCACCCTCACCCTAGCCCTCACCCTAACCCTAATCCTAACCCTAACCCTCATCCTAACCCTCACCATAACCCTAAACCTCACCCTCACCCTAACCCTAACACTCACTCTCACCCTAACCCTAACCCTAATCCTAATCCTAACCTTAACCCTAACCCTCACCCTCACCCTAACCCTCACCCTCACCCTAACCCTAACCCTAAACCTAAACCTCCTACTAACTCTCACCCCAACCCTAACCATAACACTAACCCTAACCTAACCCACAACCAAACCCTTACCCTAACCCTTACTCTAACCCTAAACCTCACCCTCACCCAAAACCTAACTCTAACCCTAACGCAAACCCTAACTTCACCCTAACCCTAACCCTAGCCCTCACCTTCATACTCACTGTAACCTTAATCCCAAACCTAACCCTAACAATAACCGTAACCATAATCCTAACCCTCAACCTAACCATAACCCTCACCCTATCCCAAACTCTGACCCTAACACTTACCCTCACCCTCATAGTAACCCTAACCGTAACCTCACACTAACCCTCATCCTAACAATTACCCTCACCATAACACTAACCCTAACCCTAACACTAACCCTCACACTAACACTAACCATCACCCTAACCCTAAACCTCACCCTAAAACTAACCCTAACCCTCATCCTCACCTTAGCCCTCACCCTAACCCTAACCCTCATCCTCACCCTAAACCTCACACTAACCCTAAAACTTTTCCTCAATCTAACCCTCACCTTCACTCTAACCCTAACCCTAATGTTCAGCCTAACCTTAACTCTCACCCTTACAATAACCCTCACCTTCAGTCTAACCATCATCTTTACCATTACCGTAACCCCCACCCTAACCCCCACCCAAACCCAAACACTCACCCTAACCCGAACTCTACCCCTAAACCTCACCCTCAACCTCACCCTAACTCTAAACCTACCCTAACACTAAATCTCACCCTAAACCTAACCCTAACCCTTATCCTCAACGAAACGTTCAGCCTAACCCTAAGTCTAAGCCTAACACTTAACCTAACCCACACCCTCAACCTAGCACTCACCCTAACCCTAATCCTAAACCTAAGCCTCATCCTAACCCTCACCCTAACCCTAACCCTAACCATCACCCTAACTCTAATCCTGAGCCCCACAATCACCCTCAATCTAAACCTAAGTCTAAGCCTAAGCCTAACCATAAACCTCACAATCACCCTCACCCTAACCCTAATCCTAACACTAACTCTAAAACTAATCCTAAACCTCAACCTAACCCTCACCCTAAACTTAACCCTAAAACTAACCCTAACCCTAACCCTCGACCTAACCCTCCAACAAACCCTAAACCTAACCGTAACCCTCACCCTAACCCTAACCCTCAACCTCACCCTCACCCTCAGCCTAACCCTAAGCCTTAGCCTCACCCAAACCCTAGCCCTCACACTCACCCTAACCCTAACCCTAAGCCTAATCCTAAGCCAAACCCTCAACCTCACCCTAACCCTCACCCTAAACCTAAACCTAACAATAACCCTCACCCTAACCCTAACCCTCACCCTCAGCCTCACCTTAACCCTAACTCTAACCCTAAAACTCACACTCACCCTAACCCTAAACCTAATCCTAACACCTAACCTCACCCTAACCTTAACCCTAATCCTCACCCTTACCCTAGCCCTCACCCTAACCCTAACCATAAACCTAATCCTAACCCTAACCCTCACACTCACCTGCACCCTCACACTCACCGTAACACTAATCCTAACCCAACCCCTAACCCTAAAGCTCACTCTAACCCTAACCCTAACCCTAACTCTAACCCTCACCCTCACCCTAACCCTAACAGTAACCCTAATCCAAACCCTCCCCCAACCATCTCCTAACCCTATATCTAACCCTAAACCTCACACTAACCCTAACCCTAACCCTAACCCTAAACCTAACCCTCACCCTCAGCATCACCCTCACCATCACCCTCAACATAAATCTAAAACTAACACTAAAATTAACACTAATCCTAACCCTAAACCTAACCCTAACCCTAATGCTAACACTCACCCTCACCCTAAACCTAATCCTAACCCTAACCCTCACCCTAACCCTAAACCTCAAACTCACGGTAACCCTAACCTTCATCCTAACCCTCACCCTAAACCTAACCCTAACCTTAAACCTTACACTAACACTAACCCTAATCCTCACCCTCACCCTAGCCCTCAACCTAACCCTAATCATAACTATAATCCTCATCGTAACCCTCACCCTAACTCTAATACTAACCCTCACCCTAACCTAACTCTTGCCCTCAACTAAACCCTAACCCTCACGCTTTCGGTAACCTTAACCCTAACCCTCACCCTAACCCTTAAATTAACCTGAACCCTAACTCTCAAGCTAACCCTACCCCCACCCTCAACCTAAAGCTAACCCTCATCCTCACCCTCTCCCTCAGCCTAACCCTAAGCCTAAGCCTAACCCTGACCCTAAACCTAACAATCACCCTAAACATTACCCTAAACCTAATCCTAACCCTAAGCCTAACCCTCACCCTCACATTAACCCTCACCCTAACCCTAACTCTAACACTAACCCTAAACCTAACCCTCAACCTCAGCCTCACCCTTACCCTAACTCTAACCCTAAACCTCACCCTCAGCCTAACCCTAATCCTAACCCTCATCCTAACCCTCACCCTAACACTAACCCTAACCCACACCCTCATGCTAATAACTAACCCTAACCCTCAAACTAACCCTAACCCTCACCCTCACCATAACCCTTACTCTAACCCTTACCCTAAACATAAACTTAACCTGAATCCCAACTCTCACCCTAACCCTAACCCGGACCCTAACCCTAACCCTAAACCTCAAACTCACCATAGCCCTCACCCTAACCATAATCCTAATCCTAACCATTATTCTAACCCTCTCCCAAACCCTTACCCTCACCCTCACCCTAACCCTAAACTTTACCCTCAACCTCACCCTCACCCTAACCCTAAGCATAAACCTAAGCCTAACCCTAACACACACACTCACCCTCACCCTAACCCTAATCCTAAACCTTACCCTCACCCTCACCCTCACTCTCAGTGTAACCCTAAGTCTAATCCTAACACTAAACCTAACCCTCACACTCACCCTAACCCTAACCCTAACCCTAATCCTAACCCTAACCCTCACCCTCACCCGCAGCCTCAACTTAAGCGTAATTCTAACCCTAAAACTCACCCTCACCCTAACCCTAACCCTAACCATAAACCTCACCCTCACTCTAGCCCTCACCCTAACCCTAATCCTAACCCTAACCCTCATCCTAACCCTCACCATAACCCTAAACCTCACCCTCACCCTAACCCTAACACTCACTCTCACCCTAACCCTAAACCTAATCCTAATCCTAACCTTAACCCTAACCCTCACCCTCACCCTAACCCTCACCCTCACCCTAACCATAACCCTAACCCTAAACCTCCTACTAACTCTCACCCCAACCCTAACCATAACACTAACCCTAACCTAACCCACAATCAAACCCTCACCCTAACCCTAACTCTAACCCTAAACCTCACCCTCACCCAAAATCTAACTCTAACCCTAACGCAAACCCTAATTTCACCCTAACCCTAACCCTAGCCCTCACCCTCACACTCACTGTAACCTTAATCCCAAACCTAACCCTAACAATAACCCTAACCCTAATCCTAACCCTCAACCTAACCATAACCCTCACCCTAACCCAAACTCTGACCCTAACACTTACCCTCACCCTCACAGTAACCCTAACCCTAACCTCACACTAACCCTCATCCTAACAATTACCCTCACCATAACACTAACCCTAACCCTCACACTAACCCTAACCATCACCATAACCCTAAACCTCACCCTCACCTTAACCCTCACCCTAACCCTAACCCTCACCCTCACCCTAAACCTCACACTAACCCTAAAACTTTTCCTCAATCTAACCCTCACCTTCACTCTAACCCTAACCCTAATGCTCACCCTAACCTTAACTCTCACCCTTAAAATAACCCTCACCCTCAGTCTAACCATCATCTTTACGATTACCGTAACCCCCACCCTAACCCTCACCCTAAACCTAACCCTCACCCTAACCCTAACTCTACCCCTAAACCTTACCCTCAACCTCACCCTAACTCTAAACCTACCCTACCACTAAATCTCACCCTAAACCTAACCCTAACCCTTATCCTCAACGAAACGTTAGGTCTAAGCCTAACACTTAACCTAACCCACACCCTCAACCTAGCACTCACCCTAACCCTAATCGTAAACCTAATCCTCATCCAAACTTTCACCCTAACCCTAACCCTAACCATCACCCTAACTCTAATCCTGAGCCCCACCCTTACCCTCAGCCTAAACCTAAGTCTAAGCCTAAGCCTAACCATAACCCTCACACTCACCCTCACCCTAAACCTAATCTTACACTAACTCTAAAACTAATCCTGAACCTCAACCTAACCCTCACCCTAAACTTAACCCTTAAACTAACCCTAACCCTAACCCTCGACCTAACCATCCAACTAACCCTAAACCTAACCCAAACCCTCACCCTAACCCTAACCCTCAACCTCAATCTCAACCTCAGCCTAATTCTAAACCTAAGCCTAACCCAAACCCTAACCCTCACACTCACCGTAACCCTAACCCTAAGCCTAATCGTAACCCAAACCCTAAACCTTACCCTAACCCTTGCCCTAAACCTAAACCTAACAGTAACCCTAACCCTAAACCTAACCCTCACCCTCAGCCTCACCTTAACCCTAACTCTAACCCTAAACCTCACACTCACCCTAACCCTAAAACTAACCCTAACACTAAACCTCACCCTAACCTTAACCCTAATCCTCACCCTCACCCTAGCCCTTGCCCTAACCCTAACCATAATCCTAAACCTAAACCTAACCCTCACCCTCACCTGCACCCTCACCCTCACCATAAGACTAACCCTAACCCAACCCCTAACCCTAAAGCTCACTCTAACCCTAACCCTAACCCTAACTCTAACCCTCACCCTCACCCTAACCCTAACACTAACCCTAAACCAAACCCTCCCCCTAACCCTCTCCTAACCCTATATCTAACCCTAAATCTCACCCTCGCCCTAACCCTAACCCTAACCCTAAACTTAACCCTCAGCCTCAACCTCACCCTCACCATAACTCTAAAACTAACCCTAAAATTAACACTAATCCTAACACTAAACCTAACCCTAACCCTAACCCTAATGCTAACACTCACCCTCACCTTATCCCTAATCCTAAACTTAACCCTCACCCTAACCCTAACCCTCAAACTCACGGTAACCCTAACCTTCATCCTAACCCTCACCCTAAACCTAACCCTAAACTTAAACCTTACCCTAACACTAACCCTAATCCTCACCATCAACCTAGACCTCAACCTAACCCTAATCGTAACCCTAATCCTCATCCTAAACCTCACCCTAACCCTAATCCTAACCCTCACCCTAACCTAACTGTAACCCTCAAACTAACCGTAACCCTCATGCTCACCGAAACCCCAACCCTAACCCTCACCCTAACCCTTAACTTAACCTGGACCCTAACTCTCAAGCTAACCCTAACCCTAACACTCAACCTAAAACTAACCCTCGCCCTAACCCTCTCCCTCAGCCAAACCCTAAGCCTAAGCCTAACCCTAACCCTAAACCTAACACTCACCCTAAACATTACCCTAATCCTAATCCTAACCCTAAGCCTAAACCTCACCCTCAACTTAACCCTCACCCTAACCCTAACTCTAACACTAACCCTAAACCTAACCCTCAACCTCAGCCACACCCTTACCCTAAATCTAACCCTAAACCTCACCCTCAGCCTAACCCTAATCCTAACCCTCATCCTAACCCTCACCCTAACACTAACCCTAACCCACAACCTCAACCTCACCCTAACCCTAATAACTAACCCTAACCCTCTAAACCTAACCCTCACCTCACCATAACCCTTACTCTAACCCTTACCCTAAACATAAACTTAACCTGAATCCCAACTCTCACCCTAACCCTAACCCTCACTCTAACCCTAACCCTAAACCTCACCCTCACCCTAACCATAATCCTAATCCTAACCATTATTCTAACCCTCCCCCTAACCCTTACCCTAACCCTCACCCTAACCCTAAACCTCACCCTCAACCTCACCCTCACCCTAACCCTAAGCATAAACCTAAGCCTAACCCTAACACACACACTCACCCTCACCCTAACCCTAATCCTAAACCTTACCCTCACCCTCACCCTCACTCTCAGTGTAACCCTAAGTCTAATCCTAACACTAAACCTAACCCTCACACTCACCCTAACCCTTACCCTAATCCTAATCCTAACCCTAACCCTCACCCTCACCCGAAGCCTCACCTTAAGCCTAACTCTAACCCTAAAACTAACACTCAACCTAACCCTAACCCTAACCATAAAACTCACCCTCACCCTAGCCCTCACCCTAACCCTATTCCTAACCCTAACCCTCATCCTAACCCTCACCATAACCCTAAACTTCACCCTCACACTAACCCTAACCCTCACTCTCACCCTAACCCTAACCCTAATCCTAATCCTAACCTTTACCTTAACCCTCACCCTCAACCTAACCCTCACCCTAAACCTAACCCTAACCCTAACCCTAATCCTCCTACTAACTCTCAACCCAACCCTAACCATAACACTAACTCTAACCTAACCCACAACCAAACCCTCACCCTAACCTTAACTCTAACCCTAAACCTCACCCTAACTCTAAGCCTAATCCTAACCCTAACCCTAAGCCTCACACTCACCCTCACCCTAACCCTAATCCTAAACCTAACCCCATCCCTAACCTTAACCCTCACCCTAACCCTCACCCTAGCCCTCAACCTAACCCTAACTCTAACCCTTAACCTCATCCTAAACCTGACACTAACCATAACCCTAACCCTCACCCTAACCCGCACACTAAACCTCACCCTCATGCTCGGCCTAAGCCTAAGCCTAAGCCTAAGCCCAAGCCTAACCCTCACCCTAACCCTAACAGATACCCTAACTCTAACCTTAAATCTCACCGTCAACCTAACCCTAACTCTAACCCTAACCCTAACCCTAACAATAACCCTAACCCTCACCCTAACCATAATCCTCACACTAACATTAAACATCACACTAACACTTAACCTCACCCTACCAGTAACCCTAACCCTAACACTAACCCTCACACTAACCCTAACCCTAAACTCACCCGAACCCTAACCCTAACACTAACCATCAACCTAACCCTAACCCTCACGGTCCAGGTAACGCTAACCCTAACCCTGACCTGCACCCTAACCATAAACCTCACCCTAACCCTAACCCTCACCCTAACACTTACCCTCACCCTAACACTAACACTAATACTAATCCTAACCCTAACCCTAACACTCACCCTCACAGTAACAGTAACCCAAACCATAATCCTAACAAATTTCCTAACCATAACCCTAACCCTCACCCTAACAATTACCCTCACCCTAAATCTAACCCTCACCCTAACAGTTACCCTCAACTTAACACTAACTGCAAACCGAACACTAAGCCTCACACTAACCCTAACCATCTCCCTAACCCTAAACCTCACCCTAACACTAACCCTAAACCTCAACCTAACCCTAGCCCTATCCCTAACCCTAACACTGATCCTCACAGTAAACCTCTCACTAACCCTAACACTAATCCTCAATCTAACCCTCACCCTCACCCTAACCCTAACCCTAACCCTCACCCTAACCCTAAACCTCACCCTTACCGTAACCCTCAACCTCAGAATAACCTTCACCATACCCTTACTGTCAACCCCACCCTATCCCTCACCCTGAGCCTAACCCTCACCCTAACACTAACTCTACCCCTATACCTCACCCTCACCCTAATCCTAACTGTAACCCTAAAACTAACACTAAACCTCACACTAACCCTAACCCTAACCCTCATGCTCAACGTCACCCTCACCATAACTCTAACCCTAACCCTAACAATAACACTAATCCTAACCCTAAACCTAACCCTAACCCTAACGATAATGCTAAAACTCACACTCACCCTAACCCTAATCCTAACCCTAACCCTCACACTAACTCTAACCCTCACCGTAAATCTAAGCCTCATCCTAACCTTCACCCTAAACCTAACCCTAAACTTAAACCTTCCCCTAACACTAACCCTAAACCTCACCCTCACCCTAGCCCTCAACCTAACCCTAATCCTAACCCTAATCCTCATCCTAACCCTAACCCTAACCCAAATCCTAACCTTCACCCTAAGCCTAACCCTAACCCTCAAACTAACCCTAAACATCACCCTCACCGTAACCATAACCCTAACCCTCACCCTAACCCTAAACTTAACCAGAACCCTAACTCTCAAGCTAACCCTAACCCTAACCGTCAATCTAAACCTAAACCTCACCCTCTCCCTCAGCCTAACCCTAAGTCTAAGCCTAACCCTAACCCTAAACCTCACACTCACTCTAAACATTACCCTAATCCTAAACCTAACCCTAAGCCTAACCCTCACCCTCACCTTAATCCTCACCCTAACCCTAACTCTAACACTAATCCTAACCCTAAGCCTCAACCTCAGCCTCCCCGTTAACCTAACTCTAAACCTAAACCGCACCCTCACCCTAACCCTAACCCTAAACCTCACCCTAACCCTAACTCTAAACCTCACCCTCAAACTAGCCCTCACCTTAAGCCTAATCCTAACCCTCATCCTAACCCTTACCCTAACACTAACTCTACCCCTAAACCTCACCCTAATCCTAACTCTAACCCTAACCCTAACACTAAAACTCACACTAACCCTAACCCTAACACTCAGCCTCAACCTCACGCTCAGCATAACCCTAAGCCTAAGCCAAAGCCTTACCCTAACCCTCACCCTCTCCCTAGCCCTCACCCTAACAAAAATCCTAAACCTAACCCTAACCCAAAGCGTCACCCTCACAATAAATCTTACCCTAACCCTAACCCTCACCCTCACCCTAATCCTAATCTTAACCCTAAACCTCAAACTAAACCTAACCCTCAACCTCACCGTAACCATTAACCTAACACTCAGTCTAACCCTAAACTTAACCCGAATCATACTCTCACCCTAACCCTAACCCTAAATCTAACCATAACCCTAACATTAAACCTCACCCTCACCCTAAAACTCACCCTCACACTAACACTAACCCTAACCCTAACCCTAAAACTCACTAACAGTAACCCTTACCTAACCCTAATCCTCACCCTCATCCTAACCCTAATCTTAACCCTAAACCTCAACCTAACCCTAATCCTCATCCTATCCCTCCCTGTAACCCTTAACCTAATCCTCACACTAACCCTAACCCTCACCCTCAACCTCACCATCAGCCTAACCCTAAGTCTAACGCTAAACCTAACCCTAACAAACACATTCAGCCTCACCCTATCCCTAATGCTAACCCTAAACCTCACTCTCAACCTCAACGTCAGTGTAACCCTAAGACAAACCCGAACCCTAACCCTAACACTGACATTCACTCTAACCCGTACCCTAATCCTAATTCTAACCCTAACCCTAACCCTCACTCTCAGCCTCAACTTAACCCTAACTCTAACCGTAAACCTCACCCTCACCCTAACCCTAAACTTAAACCTAACTCTAAACCGCACCCTAACCCTAAGCCTAAACCTCACCCTCACCATGGCCCTCACCCTAACCCTAATCCTAACACTAACCCTCATCCTAACCCTCCCCATAATCCTAACCCCAACCCACACCCTAACCCTAATCCTCACCCTCACCCTAACCCTCAGCCTGACCCTAACCCTAACCCTAACCCTCATACTCACCCTAACACTAACCCTAATCCTAATCCTAAACCTAACCCTCACCCTCAGCCTAACCCTCACCCTCACCCGAGCCTAAACCTAACAATAACTCTAACCCAAAACCTCACCCTCAGCCTCACCCTAACCCTAACTCTAACCCTAAACCTCACACTCACCCTAACCCTAACCCTAACGCTAACCCTAAACTTCACCCTAACGCTAACCCTAAACCTCACCCTCACCCTAGACCTTACCCTAACCCTAATCCTAACGCTAACCCTCATCCTAACCCTACACCTAACCTTAACCCTCACCCTCAACCTCACCCTCAGCCTAAACCAAAGCCTAACACTAAACCTAACCCTAACACACAAACTCACCCTCACCCTAGCACTGTCCCTAACACTAATCCTAAACCTAACCCTCATCCTAACCCTCACCGTAACCCTAACCATCAACCTCACCCTAATCCTCACCCCCACCCACACCCTCAGCCTAACCCTAAGCCTAAGCTTAAACCTAACCCTAACCCTCACACTCACCCTCACCCTAATCCTAATCCTAAACCTAACCCTAAACCCCAAGCTAACCCTCACCCTAACTTTAACCCTAACACTAACCCTAACCCTCTACCTAACCCTCCCCCTAAACCTAAATGTAACCCTAAACCTCACCCTAACCCTAACCCTCACGCTCACCATAACTCTAACCCTCATCCTAACCCTAATGCTAACCGTAAACCTCACCCAAACACTAATGCTAACCCTCATCCTCACCCTAGCCCTCATACTAAACCTAATCATAACCCTAACCCTAACCCTCATCCTAACCCTTACCCTCACCCTAACCCTAACAATAACCCTAACCCTAACCCTAACCAACACCCTAACCCTAATCCTCACACCCACCGTGACCCTCAGCCTAACCCTAAGCCTCAGCCTAACCCTCAACCTAACCCTCACACTCACCCTTACACTAACCCTAGTCCTAAATGTAAATCTATCCCTAAACCTCAACCTAACCTTCACCCTCACCCTCACCCTAACCCTAACCATAACCATAACCCTGTCCCGCAGCCTCACCCTCACTGCAAACTTAACCCTAACCATAACACTAACAATAACCCTAACCCTAAACATAACCATAACCCTAATCCTCACCCCCACCCTCACCCTCAGCCTAATCCTAACTTAACCCTAACCCTAACCCTAACCCTCACCATAACCATAACCCTCCAACTCACCCTCACCCTAGCTCAAATCCTAAACCTAACCCTGTCCTAACCCTAACCCTCACCCACATCCTCACCCTAACCCTCACCCTAAACCTAATCCTAACCCTAAACCTCATCCTAACACTCACGCTAACCCTAACACTAAACCTCACCCTAACCTGAACCCTAAACCTCCCCCTCATGCTCGGCCTAAGCCTTAGCTTAAGCCAAAGCCTAACCCTAACCCTCTCCCTATCCCTAACTCTAACACTAAACCTAACTCTAACCCTAAAACTCATCCTCACCATCACCCTAACTCTAACACTAACCCGGAAGCTAAACCTCATCCTAAACCTAACACTAAACCACACCCTCACACTCACCGTAACCGTATAACCCTAACATTAACAATAACCCTAACCCTAACCCTAACACTCACCCTAACCATAACCCTCACCCTAACCCTAAACCTTACCCTAATATTTAGCCTCACCCTAACACTAACCCTAATGCTAACACTACCGCTCACACTAAACCTAAAAATCACCCTTACCCTAAACCTCACCCTAACACTAACCCTAAACCTCAACCTCGCCCTATCTCTCACCCTAACCCTAACCCTCATCCTAACCCTAAACCTCTCACTAACTCTAACACTAATCCTCAATCTAACCCTCACCCTCACCCTAACCCTAAAGCTAACCCTCACTCTAACCTTAACCCTCATCTTTACTGTAACGCTCACCCTCAGCCTAACTCTCATCTTTACCCTTACAGTCACCCCCACCCTAACCCTCACCCTAACCCTAACGCTCACCCTAACACTAATTCTACACCTAAACCTCACGATCACCCTAACCCTAACTCTAACACTAACACTAACACTAAACCAACCTCACTCTACCACTAACCCTAACCCTTACCCTCACCCTCAATGTAACCGTAACCCTAACAATAAACCTAACAATAATCATGACCCTAACCCTAACCCTCACCCTAACCATAACCCTCACCCTAACCGGAAACATCAACCTAACACTTACCCTCACACTAACACTAACCCTAACCCTAACACTAACCCTCACACTAACCTTAAACCTCACCCTAATTCTAAACCTAATCCTAAACCTAAACCTAACTCTAACACTAACCCTCAAACTAGCCCTCACCCTAACCCTACGTCCTACCCTCACCCTCACCCTAACCCTAACCCTCATCCTCACCCTAAACCTCACACTAACCCTAACCCTAACCCTAATCCTCAATCTAATCCTCATCCTAACCATAACCCTAACCCTAACCCTCAAACTAACCCTATACCTAACCCTAACTCTAACCCTAAACCTCACCCTCACCCTTACCCTTACCCTAACCTTAAAACTCACCATAACACTAAACTTCATCCTCACTCTCAACCTCACCGTAATACTAGCCCTAACACTAAAAATAACACTAACCCTAACCCTAACTCTAACCCTCACCCTCAGTATCACCCTCACCACAAAATTAACGCTAACCATAACACTAAAAATAACCCTACCCTAAGAATAACCCTAAACCTAAATCTAATCCTAACCCCCACCTTCACCCTGATCCTAAACCTCACACTAACCCTAAAAGTAATCCTCAATCTAAACCACACCCTCACCCTAAACCTAACCGTAACCCTCACCCTAACCCTAACACTCACCCTTACCGTAATCCTCACTCTCAGCCTAACCCTCAACTTTACCCTTACTGTCACCCTCACCCTAACCCTCACAATAACCATAACCCTCATCCTAACCCTAACACTAACCCTCACTCCCTACTAAACCTCACCCTAACCCTAACCCTAACACTAAACCTAACCCTAACCCTAACCCAAAACCTCACCCTAACACTAACTATAACCCTAAACCTCACGCTGACCCTAACCCTAACCCTAATACTAAACCTCACCCTAAACCTAAACCTTACCCTAACACTTACCCTCAACCTAACAGTAACACTAATACTAACACTAACCCTCACACTAACGCTAACCATCACCCTAAACCTAACATCACCCTAACCCTAACCGTAAACCTAAAACTAACCCTCATCCTAACCCTCACCCTAACTGTAACCCTAAACATCACCCTAACCTTAACCCTCACCCTCACTTTTAGCCTCATCCTAACCCTAAGCCTAAGCCTAAACCTAACCCTAAACCTCACACTCACCGTAGCCCTCACCCTAACCCTAATCCTAACTCTAACTCTCATCCTAACCCTCAACCTAACCATAACCAGAACCATCACTCTAAACCTAATCCTCATCCCCACCCTCACCTTCAGCGTAACCCTAACCCTAAGCCTAACACTAACCCTAACCCTCACATTCACCCTCAGCCTAACCCTAATCCTAACCCTAACACTAACCTTAAACCTAAGCCTCAACCTAACCCTCACCCTAACCCTAACCTTAACCCTAACCCTCACCGTCACTTTAGTCCTCACCCTAACCATCACCTCAAAACTAACCCACACCTTCACCGTAACCCAAACGCTAACACTGACCCTAACCCTACCCCTAACCCTAACACTAAACCTGACCCTAATCCTAACACTAACCCTCACCCTCACCTTAGCCCTCACCCTAACCCTAATTGTAACCCTAAACCTTATCTGAAACCTCACCCTCACCCTAACACTAACCCTCACGCTAACCCTAAACCTAATTCTAACCCTCACCCTAAACCTACCCGGATCCTCACCCTAACCATAACCATTAGCTCAACCTCACCCTCAGCCTAACACTAAGCCTAACCCAAACCCTAACCCTAACCCTCACACTCACCCTCACCTTAACCCTAATCCTACCACTAACCCTAACCCGAACCCTAATCCTAACCCTAATCCTCATCCTAACACTCACCCTAATCCTAACCCTAACCCTCACCCTAACCCTAATCCTAACCCTAACCCTCACCCACACCCTTACCCTCACCCTCACCCTCACCATAACCCTAAACCTCACCCAAACACTAAACTTAAACCTCACCCTAACACTAACCCTAACCCTCACCCTCACCCTAGCCCTCACCCTAACCCTAATCCTAACCCTTACCCTAACCATAACCCTCACCCTCACCCTCACGGTAACTCTAACCCTAAACATAACAATAACACTAAATCTAACCCTAAACCTAACCCTAACCCTAATCCTATCCCTAATCCTCACCCTCAACCTCACCCTCACTGCAAATGTAACCATGCCCATATCACTAACAATAATCCTAACCCTAAACCTAATCCTAAAAATCACCCTCACCCTAACCCTAATCCTAAACCTAACCCTCACTCTAACTCTAACCCTAACCCTCACCGTAACCCTAACCCTCATCCTAACCCTAACCCTCACCGTAACCCTAATCCTCATCCTAACCCTCACCCTAACCCTAAACCTCACCCTAACACTAACCCAAATCCTCACCCTCAACCTAGCCCTCACCCTAACCACCATCCTAAACCTAATCCTCATCCTAACTCTCACCCTAACCCTAATCCTAACCCTCACAATAACCCTAATAGTAACCCAAACCTTCAACCTAATGCTACCCCTCACCTTCACTGTAACCCTAACCCTAACCCTCACCCTAACGCTAAACTTAACCCGAACCATAATTCTCACCCAAATGCTAACCCTAAGCGGAACACTTACCCTAACCCTCACCCTCACCCTCAGCTTAATGCTAAGCCTAACCCTAACAATAAGCCTAACACAAGCACTCACCCTAACACTAACCCTAATCCTAATCCTAACGCTAACCCTAACCCTCACCCTCATCCTAACCCTCACCCTAACCCTAACACTAACACTAACCCTAACCCTAAACCTAACACTAACACTAACCCTCACCCTAACCCTCACCCTAACCGTAATTCTAACCCTAAATCTCACCCTCACCCTCAACCTAAACCTCACCTTCACCCTCACCCTCAGCTTAACCCAAAGCCAAAGCCTAACACTAACCCTAACCCTCACCCTCACACTAGCCCTCAACATAACCCTAACTGTAACACTATCCCTAACCCTAACACTAACACTAACCCTCACCCTAACCCTCACCCTAACAGTAACTCTAACCCTAAATCTCACCCTCACCCTCACCCTAACCCTCACCCTCACCCTCACCCTCAGCTTAACCCAAAGCCAAAGCCTACCGCTAACCCTAACTCTCACCCTCACACTAGCCCTCAACATAACCCTAAATGTAACACTAACCCTAATCCTAACACTCACACTAACCCTAACCCTAACCCTAACTCTAACCCTAAACCTCACCCTGACCCTAACCCTAACCCTAACTCTAAACCTCATCCTAACCCTAACCCTAACCCTCAACATCACCCTCACCCTTACCCTTACCTTAACCTTAACCCTAACCCTAGCCCTAAGAATAACCCTAACCCTAAACCTAACCCTAAACCTCACCCTCACCGTAACTATAACCCTAACACAAACCCACACACTAACCCAAACTTTGACACTAAACCTAACGCTAAACGTCACCCTAACCCTAAAATTAACCCTAACCCTAACCCTAGCACATACCCTAACCCTAATCTTAACCCTAACCCTCACTCTAACCCTCACTCTAAACATAAACCTACCCTAACCCTAAATCTAACCCTCAACTTCACCCTCAGCCTCAGCCTAACACTAACCCTAACCCTAACCCTCACACTCACAGTCACAGTAACCCTAATCCTAACACTAACCCCAAACCTAACCCTAAAACTAACCCTAAACCTAACCCTGACCATAAACCTCACTCTAAAACTAACCCTAACCCTAAACCTCACCCTCACCCTAACCCTAATCCTAACCCTAACCATAACATTAACCCTCACCTTAAACTTAATCCTAATCCCAACCCTAACCCTAACTGTAACCCTAACTATAACCCTAACCTTAACACTAACACTAACCCTAATCCTCAACCCTACCCTCACTCTCAGCCTAACCCTAAGCCTGTCCCTAACACTAACCCTAACTCTAACCCTAAACCTCACCCTCACCCTAACCCTATCTCTAAACCTAACACTAAACCTCACCCTGACCCTAACCCTATCCCTCACCTGCAACCTCAGCCTCACCGTAACTCTAACCCTAACCCTAACAATAACACTAACCCTAAACCTAACGATCACCCTAAAGCTAATCCTCACCCCCACCCTCACCCTCAGCCTAACCCTAAGCCTACCCTAACCCTAACACTAACCCTCATTCTCACTCTCACCCTAACCCTAACACTAAGCCTAAGCCTAAGCCTAACCCTAACCCTAACCCTAACCCTCACCCTAACCTAACCCTAAACCTAAAACTAACACTGACCCTAACACAAAACCTAACCCTAGCCCTAAACCTAACCCTAAACCTCATCCTAACCCTCACCCTAAACCTAACCCTAATCCTCACCCTAACCCTAACCCTACCCTCACCCTCACTCTGGGCCTAAGCCTAAGCCTAAGCCTAAGCCTAACCCAAACTCTAAACCTCATCCTAACCCTCACCTTATACCTAACCCTAACACTAACCCTAACTCTAACCCTTAACCTCACCATCACCCTAACCCTAACTCTAACCCTAAACCTAAAACTTAACCTCACCCTAAACCTAAACCTAACCCTCACCCTCAACCTCACCTTAAACCTAACCCTAACAGTAACCCTAACACTAAACCTAACCCTCACCCTAACCATATCCCTCAACATAACTCTAACCCTTAATCTAACCCTCACCCTCACCCTAACCCTAACCCTAACCCTCACCTTAACCCTATCGCTAAACGTAACCCTTACCCTCACCTTAATTCTCAGCCTAACCCTAAGCCTAAACCTAACCCTAACCCTCACACTCATCCTCATCATAACACTAATCCTAAACCTAAGCATAACCCTAACCCTAAACCTCAACCTAACCCTCCCCCTAATCCTAACCCTAACAATAACCCTAGCCCTAACACTCAACCTAACCCTCCCCCTAACCCTAACTCTAACTCTAAACCTAACCCTCATCCTAACCCACACCCTAACCCTAAACCTTGCCCTAACCCTCACCTTCACCGTAACCCTAAACCTAACCCAAACCCGAACCCTACCCCTAACCCTAACCCGAACCCTAAACCTCACCCTAACCCGAAACCTAACCCTCACCCTCAACCTCACCCTAACCATAAACTTAAGCTTAACCATAACACGAACAATAACCCTAACCCCACCCCGAATCCTAACCCTCACCCTCACCCTAAACTTAACCCTCACCCAAACCCTAACCCTCACCCTAACACTTACCCTCATCCTAACACTAACACTAACCCAAACCCTAACCCTAACCCTAAACCTCAACCGAACCCTCACCCTCACCCTATCCCTAACAATAACCCTAAACCTAACCCTAACCCTAACACTCCCCCTACCGCTATATCTAACCCTCAACCTCACCCTCACCTCACCCTAACTCTAACACTAACACTAACCCTAACTCTAACCCTAAACCTCACCCTAACCCTAACACTAACTCTAACCCTAACCTGAAACCTAAACCTAAACCTAACCCTAACCCTCACCCTCACCATCAACCTCAACATAACCCTAACCATAAAAATAACCCTAACCCTAACCCTCATCCTAACCATAACATTCACCCTAAACCTAACACTTACCCTCACCCTAACTCTAACCCCAACCATAACACTAACCCTCACACTAACCCTAACCATCACTCTAACCCTAAACCAAACCCTAACCCTAACTCTCACCCTCACCCTAGCCCTCAACCTAACCCTAACCCTCTTCCTCACCCTTAACCTCACACTAACCCTAACACTAATCCTGAATCTAACCCTCACCCTCACCTTAATCCTAACCCTCACTTGTACCTTAACCCTCACCATCAGCCTAAACCTCACCTTTACCCTTACGGTCACCCTCACCCTAACCCTCACCATAGCATAAATCCTCATCCTAGCCCTCAACCTAACGGCAACCACAACCATCACCCTAACCCTAACCCTCACCCTCACCCTCAGCCTAAGCCTAACACTAAGCCTAAGCCTAAGCCTAACCCTAACCCTCACCCTCACCCTAGCCCTCACCCTAACCGTAATACTAACCCTAACCCTCATCCTAACCCTTAACCTAACCATAACCCCAACCATCATACTAAACCTAATCCTCATCCCCACCCATACCCTCAGCCTATCCGTAAGCCTAAGCCAAACCCTAACCCTAACACTCACATTCACCCTCCACGTCAACGTAATCCTAAACCTAACCCTAACCCTAATATTAAAACTCAACCTAACCCTCACCCTAACCCTAACACTAACCCTAACCCTAACACTCAAGCTAACCCTCCCCCTAAACTTAATTCTAACCCTAAACCTCACCCTCACCCTAACCATAATCCTAACCCTAAACCCCATCCTAACCCTGATCCTAACCCTCACCCTCACCCTCACCTTACTGTAACTCTAAATCTAACCTTAGCTATAACACTAACCCTGAACACTAACACTAACCCTGAACCTCACCCTAACTCTAACCCTAACACCAACCCTCACCCTAATCCTAATCCTAACCCTCAGCCTCACCTTAACCCTAACCCTAATCCTAACCCTAAACCTCACCCTCACCATAACCCTAACCCTAACACTAAACCTCACCCTAACGCTTACCCTAAACGTCACCCTAACTCTACTCCTCCCCCTAACCCTAATGCTAGCCCTAAACCTCATCCTAACACTCACTCTAACCCTAAAACACTAACACTAACCCTTACCCTCACACTCAAGCTCTGCCTAAGCCTCCGCATCAGCCTAAGACTAACCCTGACCCTCACACTCACCCTCACCCTAACCCTAACCCTAACACTAACCCTAACCCTCACTCTAACGCTAACTATAAACTTTAACCTCACCGTCAACCTAACCCTAAATCTCACCCTGATCATCACCCTCTGCCTAACATTAAGCCTAACCCTAACCCCAAACCTAACCCTAACACTAACCCTAACCCTCACCCTACCCCTCACCCTAACCCTAACCCTAATCCTCACCCTTACTCTAGCCCATACACAAACCCTAAGCCTAAGCCTAACCCTCACCCTAATCCTCACTCTAACTCTAACCCCAACACTCACGCTAACCTTAACCCTCAACCTCACCCTAACTCTAATTCTAATCCTAACCCTAACCCTAACCCTCACACTCACCCTCACCTTAACCCTACCCTAATCCTAACCCTAACACTAATCCTCAACCCCACACTAAACCTCACCCTATCCCCAACTCTAACCCTAACACTAACTCTAACCCTCACCCTATCCCTCACCCTAACCCTAATCCTAAACCTCACCCTCAACCTAGCCCATACCCAAATCCTAAGCCTAAACCTAACCATCACACTAACCCTCACTCTAACCCTAACCCCAACACTCACCCTAACTGTAAACCTCACCCTGACCCTCGCCCTAACTCTAACCCTAACCCTAACCCTAACCCTAACCCTCACACTCACCCAACCCTAACCCTAACCCTAATCCTAAACCTCACACTAAACCTAAACCTTACCCTAACACTTACCCTCACCCTAACACTAACACTAAACCTAACACTAACCCTCACACTAACGCTAAAAAATCACCCTAAACCTAAACCTCACCCTAACCCTAAAGCTAACCCTCACCTTCACCCTAGCCCTCAACCTAACCCTAACACTCATCCTCACCCTAAACCTCACACTAACCCTAACACTAATCCTCAACCTAAACTTCACCCTCACCCTAACCCTAACCCCGACCCTCACCCTAACCATAACCCTCAGCTCAATCTCACCCTCAGGCTAACACTAAGTCTAACCCAAATGCTAACCCTAACCCTCACACTCAAACTCACCCTAACCCTAATCCTAACACTAACCCTAACCCTAACCCTAAAACTCAACCTAACCCTCCCCCTAATCCTAACCCTAACAGTAAACCTATCCCTAACCCTCACGCTAACCCTCCCCCTAACCCTAACTCTAACCCTAAACCTCACACTCACCCAAACCCAAATCCTAACCCTGACCCTAAACCTCACCCTAACCCTAACCCTAACCCTCACCCTTACCCTCACCCTCACCATAACTCTAACCATAAACCTAACAATAACACTAATCCTAACCCTAAACCAAACCCTAACAATAATCCTATCCCTAACCCTCACCCTCAGCCTCACCCTTGCTGCAAAGGTAGCCAGAACAATAACACTTACAATAATCCTAACCCTAACCCTAATCCTAACCCTCACCCTCACCCTAACCCTCATCCTAACCCTAACCCTCACCCTAACCCTAAGCCTCACCCTTACCATAACCATAACCCTCACCCTAACCCTAACCCTAACACTAACTCTAACCCTAAATCTCACCCTCACCCTCACCCTAACCCTCACCCTCACCCTGAGCCTCAGCTTAACCCAAAGCCATAGCCTAACCCTAACCTTAACCCTCACCCTCACACTAGCCCTCACCATAACCCTAACTGTAACAGTAACCCTAACCCTAACACTCACAATAACCTTAACCCTAACCCTACCTCTAACCCTAAACCTCACCCTGACCCTAACCCTAACCCTAACCATAACTCTAAATCTCATCCTAACCCTAACCCTAACCCTCAACATCACCCTCAACCTCACCCTTACCTTAACCTCAACCCTAACCCTAACCCTAAAAATAACCCTAACCCTAAAACTAACCCTAAACCTCACCCTCACCCTTACTCTAACCCTAACCCAAACCCTCACCCTAACCCTAACTCTGACACTAAAATTAACGCTAAAGGACACCCTAACCCTAACCCTAACCCTAACCCTCATGCTAGCACACACCCTAACCCTAATCCTAACATTAACCCTAACTCTAACGCTCACACTCACCCTCTCCTTAACCTTAATCCTAATCCTAACCCTAACCCTTACCCTAACCCTAACCCTAACCCTAACCCGAACCCTAACCCTAACCCTAATCCTCAACCCCACCCTCACCCTCAGCCTAACCCTAAGCCTGTCCCTAACACTAACCCTAACGCTAACCCTAAACCTCACCCTTACCCTAACCCTATCTCTAAACCTAACCCTAAACCTCACCCTGACCCTAATCCTAACCCTCACCCCCACCCTCAGCCTCAATGTAACTCCAACCCTAACCCTAACAATTACACTAACCCTAACCCTAACAATCACCCTAACCCTAACCCTCACCCCCACCCTCAACCTCAGCCTAACCCTCAGCCTAAGGCTAACACTAACACTAAACCTCACCCTCATTCTCACCCAAACCCTAATCCTAACCCTAACCCTATCCCTAAACCTCAACCTAACCCTCACCCTTACCCTAATGCTAACACTAAACCTAACCCTCACCCTAACCATCCCCCTAACCCGAACTGTAACCCTAAACCTCAACAGCACCCTAACACTAACACTAACCCTAACCCTAAACCTCACCGTAAAACTCACCCTAATCCTCATCCTCACCCTCACTCTCACCAAGCCCATAACTATAACCCTAACCCTAACAATAATAGTAACCCTAACCCTAACCCTAACAATAACCATAAACTTCACCCTGTGCCTCACCCTCACCGCAAATGTAACACTAACCATAACACTAACAATAACCCTAAACATAACCCTAAGCCTAAGCCTAAGCCTAAGCCTAAGCCTAAGCCTAAGCCTAAGCCTAACCCTCACCTTAACCCTAACCCTAACCCTAACCCTAACCCTAACACTAAACCTAAACCTAACCCTAACCCTAAACCTCATCCTAGCACTCATCCTAAACCTAAACCTAACCCTAACCCTCACTCTCGGCCTAAGCCTAAGCCTAAGCTTAAGCCTAACCAGAACTCTAAACCTCAACCTAACCCTCAACTTAACCCTAACCCTAACACTAACTCTAACTCTAACCCTAAATCTCACCATCACCCTAACCCTAACTCTAACCCTAACCCTAAAACTAAACCTCACCCTAATCCTAAACCTAACCCTCACCCTCAACCTCACCGTAACCCTAACCCTAACCCTAACAATTACCCTAACACTAAACCTAACCCTCACCCTAAACATAACCCTCCACATAACCCTAACCCTCAATCTAACCCTCACCCTCACCCTAACCCTAACCCTAACCCTCACCCTCACTCTAACCCTAAACGTAACCCTAACCCTCACCATAACCCTCACCCTAACCCTAACCCTAATCCTAACCCTAACCCTAATTCTAAACCAAAACCTAACCCTAACCCTAACCATCACCCTAAACCTATTCCTCATCCCCACCCTCACCCTGAGCCTAAACCTAAGCCTAAACCTAACCCTAACCCTAACCCCCACACTTACCCTCACCCTAACCGGAACACTAACACTAACCCTAACTCTAACCCTAAACCTCACCCTCACCCTAACCCTAACTCTAACCCTAACCTGAAACCTAAAACTCATCCTAACTCTAACCCTCACCCTCACCCTCAACATAACCCTAACCCTAACCCTAACAATAACCCTAACCCTAACACTAACCCTCATCCTAACCATAGCCTTCACCCTAACCCTAACCCTCACTCTAATACATACCCTCACCCTAACACTAACCCTAACCATTAAACTAACCCTAACCATCACCCTAACCCTAAACCTCACCCTAACCCTAACTCTCACCCTCAACCTTTCCCTCAACCTAACCCTAACCCTCATCCTCACCCTTAACCTCACACTAACCATAACACTAATCCTGAATCTAACCCTCAACCTCACCCTAACCCTAACCCTCACCTTACCATAAACCTCACCCTCAGCCTAACCCTCACCTTTACCCTCAGCTTCAGCCTAAACCTAAGCCTAAGCCTAAGCCTAACCATAACCCTCACCCTCACCCTAGCCCTCACCCTAACCCTAATCCTAACCCTAACACTCATCCTAACCCTTAACCTACCATAACCCTAACATTCATTCTAAACCTAATCCTCATCCCCACCCATACCCTCAGCCTAACCGTAAGCCTAAGCCAAACCCTAACCCTAACCCTCACACTCACCCTACCGTCAACCTAACCCTAACCCTAATCCTAACCCTAACATTAAACCTCAACCTACCCCTCACCCTAACCCTAACACTAACCCTAACCCTAAAACTCAACCTAACCCTCCCCCTAACCCTAACTCTAACCCTAAACCTCACCCTCACGCTAACCATAATCCTAAAACTAAACCTCACCCTAACCCTGATCCTAACACTCACCCTCACCCTAACCCTTACTGTAACTCTAACCCTAACCTTAACTATAACACTAACCCTAAACCTAACCCAAACCATGAACCTCACCGTAACTCTAACCCTAACACAAACCCTCACCCTAATCCTAATCCTAACCCTCAGCCTCACCTTAACCCTAACCCTAACCTTAACCCTAACCCTCACTCTCAACATAACCCTAACCCTAACCCTGAACATCACCCTAACGCAAACCCTAAAACTCACGCTAACTCTAGCCCTCTCCCTAACCCTAATTCTATACATCATCCTAAAACCCTAACTCTAAAACCCTAACACTAACCCTCACCCTCAACCTCACGCTCCGCCTAAGGCTCCGCCTAAGCCTAAGACTAACCCTGACCCTCACACTCACCCTCACCCTAACCCTAACCATAACACTAACCCTAACCCTAACCTTCACACTAACCCTCCCCCTAACCCTAACTCTTACCCTAAACCTCACACTCACCCTAACCCTAATCCTAAACCTGACCCTAAATCTCACCCTAACCCTAACCCTAACCCTCACCCTTACCCTCACCATCACCCTCACCGTAACTCTAACCCTAACCCTAACAATAACACTAATCCTAACTCGAAACCTAAACCTAACCCTAATCCTATCCATAACCATCACCCTCAGCCTCACCATCACTGCAAAAGTCACCAGAACCATAACACTAACAATAATCCTAACCCTAACCCTAATTCTAACTATCACCCTCACCCTAACCCTCATCCTAACCCTTACCCTAACAATAACCCTAACCCTCACCCTCACCCTAGCCTTCACCCTAACCCTAATCCTAACCCTATCCCTCACTCTAACCCTAGCCCTAAACCTCACCATAAACCTCACACTAACCCTAACCCTCATCCTCACCCTTACCCTCACCCTAACACTAACCCTCACCCTCACCATAACCCTAAACCTCATCCTAACCCTCGCCCTAACCCTAACTCTAAAACTAAACCTCACCCTAACAATAACCCTAACCCTCACGTCACCCTAGCCCTCACCCTCACCCTAGCCCTCACCCTAAACCTAATCCTAACCCAAATCCTCATTCTAACACTCACCCTAACCCTAACCCTAAAACTCACCCTAACCCTAATCCTAACCCTTACCCTCAACCTAACCCTAACCCTCACCCTCACTGTAACCCGAACCCTAAACCTCATCCAACCGTAAACTAAACACAAATCCTAACACTCACCCTAACGCTAACCCTAACCCAAACCCTAAAACTCAACCTTAACCTCACCCTCAGCTTAACCATTAGACTAACTCTAACCCTAAGCCTAACCCAAACACTCACCCTCATGATAACCCTAATCCTAATCCTAACCCAAACCCTAACCCTCACCCTCATCCTAACCCTCACCCTAACCCTAACACTAACCCTCACCCTAACCATCACCTTAACCCTAAATCTAACCCTAAACCTCACCTTCACCCTAACCCTAACCTAACCCTAAACCTAAACCTCACACTAACCTTAACCCCTACCCTCACCCTCACCGTCAGCGTAACCCTGGCCCTAAACCAAACCCTCACCATAACCCTAACCCTAACCCTAACCCTAAACCTCACCCTAACCCTAACCTTAATCCTCACCCTCAGCCTCACTCTCACTGTAAACTTAACCCTAACCATAACACTAACAATAACCCTAACCCTAACCCTAATCTAACCCTCACCTTCACCCTCACCCTCAACATAATCCTAACCTTAACCCTAACAATAAACCTAAACCTATCCCTAACCCTCATCCTAACCATAACCTTCATCCTAAACCTAACCCTCACCCTAACACTTACCCTCACCCTAACACTAACCCTAACCATAACACTAACCCTAACCATCACCCCAACCCTAAACCTCACCCTAACACTAACTCTGACCCTCAACCTAGCCCTCAACCTAACCCTAACCCTGATTCCCACCCTGAACCTCACACTAACCCTAACACTATTCCTGAATCTAACCCTCACCCTCACCATAACCCTAACCCTCACCCTTACCCTTACCGTAACCCTCACCCTCAGCCTAACCTTCACCTTTACCCTTACGGTCACCCTCACCCTAATCCTCACCATAACCTAAATCCTCATCCTAACCCTCACCGTAAAGGCAAACCCAACCATCACCCTAACCCTAACCCTCACATCACCCTCAGCCTCAACCTAACCCTAAGCCTAAGCCTAACACTAACCCTAAACCTAAACCTCAACCTAACTCTCCCCCTAACCATAACTCTAACCCTAATCCTCACCCTCACCCTAACAATAATCCTAACCCTAAACCTCACCCTAACCCTGATCCTAACCCTCACGCTCACCCTCAACTTATTGTAACTCTAATCCTAAACTTAACTATAACACTAACCCTAAACCTAACCCAAACCCTGACCCTCACTGTAACTCTAACCGTAATCCTTACCCTCAGCCTCACCTTAACCTTTACCCTAACCCTAACCCTAAATCTCACCCTAACGCTAACCCTAACCCTCACCCTAACTCTAGCCCTCACCCTAACCCTAATACTAACCCTAATCCTCATCCTAACATTCACCCTAACCCTAAAACCCTAACCCTACCCCTCACCCTCACCCTCACGCTCTGTCTAAGCCTCCGCCTCAGTCTAAGACTAACCCTGACCCTCACACTCACCCTCATCCTAACCCTAACAGTAACACTAAACCTAACCCTAACCCTCACACTAACCCTTACCCTAAAGCTAACTCTAACCCTAAACCTCACCCTCACCCTAACCCTAACCCTCACCCACACCTTCCCCATCCGCCTAACATTAAGCCTAACCCTGACCCCATCCCTAACCCTAACACTAACCCTACCCCTTAACCTACCCCCCACCCAAACCCTAACCCTCACCCTCACCGTAGCCCATACCCAAACCATAAGCCTAAGGCTAACACTCACCCTAACCCTCACTCTAACCCTAACCCCAACACTCACCCTAACCGTAACCCTCACCCTCACCCTAACTCTAAACCTAACCCTAACCCTAACCCTAACCCTAACCCTAACCCTCACACTCACCCTCACCTTAACCCTAACCCTAATCCAAACTAACACTAACCCTCAACCCCACACTAAAACTCACCCTATCCCTAACCCTAACCCTAACACTAACCCTTACCCTCACCCTACCCCTCACACTAACCCTAACACTAACCCTCCCCCTCAACCTAGCCCATACCCAAACTCTAAGCCTAAGCCTAAACCTCAACCTAACCCTCATTCTAACCCTAACCCCAACACTCACCCTACCCGTAACCCTCACCCTCACCCTCACCCTAATTCTAAACCTAAACCTAACCTTAAACCTAACCCTCACACTCACCCTCACCTTAACCCTAACCCTAATCCTAACCCTAACACTAACCCTCACACCCACACTAAACCTCACCCTAACTCTAACCCTAACACTAACCCTAACCCTAACCTTAAACCTCAGCCTCACCCTAACCCTAACTCTAACCCTAAACCTCACCCTCACCCTAACCCTAACCCTAACGCTAATCCTAAACCTCACCCTAAACCTAAACCTTACCCAAACAGTTACCCTCACCCTAACATGTACACTAACCTTAATACTAACCCTCACACTAACGCTAACAATCACCCTAAACCTAAACCTCACCCTAACCCAAACCCTAACCCTCAACTTCACCCTAGCCCTCACCCTAAACCTAACACGCATCCTCACCCTAAACCTCACACTAACCCTAACACTAATCCTCAATCTAACCCTCACCCTCACACTAACCCTAACCAGAACCCTCACCCTTACAATAACCCTCACCCTCAGCCTAACCCACACCTTTACTCTGTCACCCTCATCTTAACCCTCACCCCAAAGCTAACCCTCATCCTAAACCTCACACTAACTGTAACCGTAACCATCACCCTAACCCTAACCCTCACCATCGACTTCAGCCTCAGCCTAACCCTAAGCCTAAGCCTAACCCTAACCCTCATCCTAACTCTCAACCTAACCATTAAGGAACCATCACTCTAAACCTAATCCTCATCCCCAACATCACCCTCAGCCCAACCCTATTCCTAAACCTAACCCTAACCCTAAACCTAAACCTCAACCTAACCCTCACCCTAACCCTAATCCTAACCCTCACCCTCACTTTAGTACTCAACATAACCCTCACCTCAAACCTAACCCACACCCTCAATGTAACCCGAAACTTAACCCTCCCCCTAACCCTCCCCCTAAACCTAAACCTCACCCTAACCCTAACACTAAACCTCACCCTCACCCTAGCCCTCACCCTAACCCTAATTGTAACCCTAAAACTCATTCTAACCCAAACCCTAACCCTAACCTTAAACCTCAACCTAATCCTAAACCTAATTGTAACCCTCAAACTAATGCTAACCCTGACACTCACTGTAATCCTAACCCTAAACCTCAAACTAACACCAACCCTCACACTCACCCTCGCCCTCAGCCTAAACCTAAGCCAAACCCTAATCATAACCCTAACCCTCATACTCACCCTCACCCTAAACCTAATCGTAACCCTGACACTAAACCTCACCCTAACCCTAACCCTAACCCTCATGCTTACCCTCACCCTCACCTTCACCGGAACTCTAACCCTAACCCTAACAATAACACTAATCCTAACTCGAAACCTAAACCTAACCCTAATCCTATCTCTAACCCTCAACCTCAGCCTCACCATCTCTGCCAAGGTAACCAGAACCATAACACTAACAATAATCCTAACCATAACCCTAATCCTAACCCTCACCCTCACCCTAACCCTCATCCTCAACCTAACTCTCACCCTAACCCTAACCCTCTCCCTCACCATAACCCTAACCCTCATCCTAACCCTCACCCTAACCCTAACCCTAACCCTTAACCTCTCCCTAACAATAACCCTAATCCTCACCCTCAACCTAGCCATCACCCTAACCCTAATCCTCAACCTAATCCTCATCCTAACACTCCCCCTAATCCTTAACCGAAAACCTAATTCAAAACCATCACCTTAACCCTAAACTTAACCCGAACACTAACTGTCACCCAAATGCTAACCCTAACCTGAACCCTAAACCTAACACTCACCCTCACCCTCATCTTAATGCTAAGCCTCATCCTAACCCTAAGCCTAACCCAAGCACTCACCCTAACACTACCCCTAATCATAATCCTAAACCTAACCCTAACCCTCACCCTCATCCTAACCCTCACCCTAACCCTAACCCTAACACTAACCCTTACCCTAACCCTCACCCTAACCCTAACACTAACACTGACCCTAACTCTAAACCTCACCCTAACCCTAACCCTAACCCTCAAGCTCACCCTAACCCTAACCCTAACACGAACCCTCACACTCACACTCAACTTAATCCTAATCCTAATCCTAACCCTAATCCTCACCTTCACCCTAACTCTCACCCTAACCCTACCCCTAACACCAACACCAGCCCTAACCCTAACCCTAACTCTCACCCTAACCCTAAGCCTAACCCTACCCCTAACCATAACCCTCACACTCACATTCAATCTAAACCTGATCCTAACCCAAACCCTCACCTTTACCCTTACTCTCACCCTCACCCTAACCCTACCCCTAACACTATCACTAACCCTAACCCAATCCTCACCGTAACCATAAACCTAAACCTCACCCTAACCCTCACACTCACGTTCGGTCTAAGCCTAAGCCTAACCATAAGCTTAAGCCTAACCCTAACCCTCACACTGACCCTCACCCTAACCCTAACACTAGCACTAACGCTAACTCTAACTCTAACTCTAAACTTAACCCTCACCCTAAACCTAACTCTAACCCTAACCCTAAACATAAACCACACCCTGACCCAAACCCTAACTCTCACCCTCACCGTAAATGTAACACTAACCCTGACCTAACAATAACCCTAACCCTAACCCTAACCCTCATTCTAACCATAACCCTCACCCTAAACCTAACCCTCAAACTTACTCTTACCCTCACCCTAACACTAACCCTAACCCTAACAATAACACTCACACTAACCCTAACCATCACCCTAACTTTAAACCTCACCCTTAGCCTAACCCTAACCCTCACCCTCAACCTACCCTCACCCTAACCCTAACCCTCATCCTCATTCTAAACCTCACACTAACACTAAACTTAATCATCAATCTTAACCTCACCCTCACCCTAACCCTAACCCTCACCCTAACCCTAGACCTTACCTTAATCCTCACACTCAGCCTAACCCTCAGCTTTACACTTACCATCACCCTCACCCAAATCCCTCACCCTAACCATAACACTCATCCTAACCTTCACCCTGACCATAATCCTAAGCATCACCCTAACACTAACACTGACCCTCAACCTCACCATCAGCCTAACCCTAAAGCCTGAGCCTAACCCTAACACTAACCGTCACCCTCACCCTAGCCCTCACCCTAACCCTAATCCTAACCCTAAACTTAATCATAACCCTAAACCTAACACTAACACTAACCATCACCCAAAACCTAATCCTCATCCCCACTCTCACCCACAGCCTAACTCTAAGTCTAAGCCTAACCCTAACCCTAACCCTCATACTCACACTCACCATAACCCTAATCCTAAACCTACCCCTAACCCTAAACCTCAACCTAACCCTCACCCTAACCCTAACCCTAACACAAAACCTAACCCCAACCCTCACCCTAACTATCTCCCTAACCCTAATTCTAAACCTAAACCTTACCCTCACCCTCAACCTAAACCTCAAACTCACCCTCACCCTCACCATAACTCTAACCCTAATCCTAACAAAAACCCTAACCCTAACACTAAACCTAACCCTAACCTTCACCCTAACTCTCCCCCTAACCCTAATTCTAACAATAAACCTAACACTCTCCCTAACCCTAAACCTCACCCTCACCCTCACCCTCACCATAACTCTAAACCTAACCCTAACAGTAACCCTAACCCTAACACTAACCTTAACCCTCACCCTCACCATAACCCTAAACCTAACCCAAGCCCTCACCCTAACCCTAACCCTAACCCTAACACTCACCTTCAGCCTCACCCTCATTGAAAACTTAACCATAACACTAACAATAACCCTAATCCTAACCCTAATCCTAACCATCACCCTCACCCTAAACCTAACCCTAACCTTCACCCTAATTCTTAACCTCAACCTCACAGTAACCCTAATCCTAACACTCACCCTAGCCCTAAACCTAATCCTAATCCTAAACTTTGCCATAATGCTAACCCTAACCATCACACACACCCTTGCCCTCATCCTAACCCTAATCCTAACCCTAAACCTCATCCTATCCCTCACCCTAATCCTAACCCTAAACCTCTCCCTAACCCTAACCCTCACCCTCACCCTCAGCCTAACCATAAGCCTAACCTTAACCCTAACCCTCACACTCAACCTCATCCTAACCCTAATCCTAATCCTAACACTAACACTAACCCTAACACTAGCCCTCCCCCTAACCCTCCCCCAAACCTAACTCTAAACCTAAACCTCACCCTCAACCTAAACCTAACCCTCAACCTCATCCTCACCCTCAGCCTAACCCTAAGCCTAACCCTAACCATTAGCCTACCCCTCACCCTAACCCACCCACTAACCCTAACTCTAAACCTAATCCTCACCCTCAACCTAACCCTAACCCTAAACCTCACACTAAATCTCAACGTAAGCCTAACCCGCACCCTCACCCTCACCATAACTCTAACCCCAACCCTAACAATAACACTAACCATAACCCTAACCCTAACCATAAATCTCACCCTCAGCCTCACCCTCACAGCAAACTTAAACCTAAACATAACACTAATATTAACCCTTACCCTAACCATAACCCTAACACTAACTCTAACCCTAACCCTAACCCTAATCCTCACCCCACCCTCACCCTCAGCCTAACCCTAAGTCTAACCCTAACCCTAATCCTACCTTTAACCCTAAACCTCACCCTCACCCTAACCCTATCTCAAACCTAACCCTAAACCTCAGCCTAACCCTAACCCTAACCCTACCCGCACACTCACCCTCATGGTAATTCTAACTCTAACCCTAACAATAACACTAACCCTAACCGTAACCATGACCCTAACCCTAATCCTCACCAACAGCCTCACCCTCAGCCTAGCTTTAAGCCTAAGCCTAACCCTAACCCTCACCGTCACCCTAACCGTAATTGTAACAATAACCCTATCTCTAAACCTCAACCTAACTCTCACCCTCACCCTAATGCTAACACTAAACCTAACCCTCACCCTCACACTCACCCTCACTCTCACCCGAATTATAACCCTAAACCTCACGAGCACCCTAACCATAACCCTAACCCTAACACTAAACCTCACCCTAAAACTCACCCAAACCCTCACCCTCACTCTCACCATGACCTTAACTCTAACCCTAACCCTAACAATAATACTAACCCTAACACAAACCCTAACCCTAACACTAACCTTAAACCTCAACCTCACCGCAAACTTAACACTAACCATAACACTAACAATAACCCTAACCCTAACGCTAAACCTAAACCTCACCCTAACCCTAAACCTTACCCTTAACCTCACCCTCAACGTAACCTTAACCCTAACCCTAACCTTAACAATAACCCTAAAACTAACCCTAACCCTAACCATAACCATAACCCTCACCATAAAACTAACAATAGTCCTAACACTAACCCTCACCATAACCCTAACCCTCATCCTCACCCTAAACCTCACTCTAAACTTAACACTACTCCTCAATCTAATCCTCACCATCACCCTAACCCTAACCCTAATCCTCACCCTAACCCTCAACTTGACCCTTAATGTCACCCTCACCCTAACCCTAATCCTCATCCTAACCCTCACCTGAACCATGACCCTAACCATCATGCTAACCCTAACCCTCAACCTCACCCTCAGCCTCAGCCTAACACTAAGCCTATGCCTAACTCTACCCTAATCCTCACCTTCACCCTAGCCCTTACCCTAACCCTAATCCTAACCCTGACTCTCATCCTAACCCTAACGCTAACCCTAAAAATAACCCTAAACCTAACCCTAACCCTCATTCTAAACATAAACCTCACCCTAACACTAACTCTCACCCTAACACTTACCCTCACACTAACCCTAACAATCACCCTAACATTAACACTCACCCTAACCCTAAACCTAACCCTCATCCTCACCCTAGACCTCAACTTAATCCTAACCCTCATCCTCACTCTAAACCTCACACTAACCCTAACCCTAACCCTCACCCTCACCCTCACCCTGAATGTAACCCTAAACCTAAAATTAAAAATAACCCTAACACAAACCCTAACCCTCAACCTAACTGTAACCCTCACCCTAACCCTAACCATCACCCTAACACTAACCGTAACCGTAACACTAATCCTCACTGTAACCCTAACACTCACACTCACCCTCACCCTAAAGTCACACTTACCCTAACCCTCACCCTAACCCTCACACTTATCTTAACCCTCACCTACAGCCTAACCCTCAACTTCACCCTCACCTTAACACTCAATCTATCCCTAAACCTCATCCTAACCTTCAAGCTAACCATAACACTAACCATCACCCTAACTCTTCCCCTCACCCTCAATCTCACACTCACCCTAACCCTAATCCTAACCATAACCCTAATCCTAACCCTAACACTCACCCTCAGCCTCATGCTCACTCCAAAAGTAACCTTAACCATAACACTAACAATAAACCTAACCCTAACCCCAATCCTAACCCTCAACCTCACCCTAACCCTAATCCTAACCCTAACCCTCACCCTAACCCTAACGCTCCCCCTCACTGTAACTCTAACCCTCATCCTAACCCTCACACTAACCCTAATCCTCACCCTCAGTGTAAAACTAACCCTCACCCCCAACATCACCCTCAGCCTAAGCCTGAGCCTAACCCTAACCCTAACCCTAACCCTCACACACAACCTCACCCTAACCCTTACCCTAATCCTAACCCTATCCCTAAAATTCAACCTAACCCTAACCCTCAACCTAACCTTCCCAATAGCCCAAACTCTAAACCTAATCCTCACTCTCAACCTAACCCTAACCCTAAACCTTACAATAAATCTCACCGTAACCCTAACCCTCACCATCACCCTCACCCTCACCAAACTCTAACTCTAACCCTAACAATAACACTAACCATAACCTTAACCCTAACCATAAACTTCACCCTCAGCCTCACTCTCACTGCAAACTTAAACCTAACCATAACATTAATATTAACCCTTACCCTAACCCTAACCCTAACCCTAACACTCACCCTAAACCAAATCCTCAACCCCAGTCTAACCCTCAGCTTAACCCAAAGCCTAAGCATAACCATAACCCTCACCCTCACCCTCACCCTAACCCTAATCCTAACCCTAACCCTATCCCTAAACCACAACCTAACCCTCACCCTCACCCTAATACTAAAACTAAACCTAACCCTAACCCTCACCCTAACCCTCCCCCTCCGCCTAACTCTAACCCTAAACCTCACCAGTACCCTAAACCTAACCCTAACCCTAACCCTAAACCTCACCCTAACCCTCACCCTCACCCTCACCATGACCGTAACTCTAACCCAAACCCTAATAATAATACTAACCCTAAACCAAACACTAACACTAACCATAACCCTCACCCTGAGCCTTACCCTCGCCGGAAACTTAACACTAACCATAACACTAACAATAACCCTAACCCTAACCCTAAGCCAAACCCTAACCCTTACCCTAACCCTAACCCTCACCCTAACCCTAACCCTAACACTAATCCTAACCCTAAAACTAACCATAACCCTAAACCTAACCCTAAACCTCATCCTAAACCTCACCCTAAACATAACCCTAACCCTCACCCTAAAGCTAACCATAACCGTCACTCTAACCCACACCCTAACCCTCACACTAACCCTAACCCTAACACTAACCCTAACTCTAACCTTAAACCTCTCCATCACCCTAAACCTAACTCTAAACCTAACCCTAAACCTAAACCTCACCCTAACCCTAACCTAACCCTCACCCTTACCTTCAGCTTAACCGTTACCCAAACCCTAAAATAACCCTAACCCAAACCCTAACCCTAAACCTCACCCTCACCGTAACCCTAACCCTAACCCAAGCCCTCACCCTAAACCTAACCTTAAACCTAACCCGAAACCTCACCATAACCCTAACCCTAAACCTCACCCTGAGCCTCACCCTCACCTTAAATTTAACCTTAATCATAACACTAACAATAACCCTAACCCTAAACCTAATCCTAACCCTCACACTCACCCTAACACTAACCCCAACCCTAACCCTCACCCTAACACTAAACCTAACCCTAATCCTAAACCTCGCCATAATTCTAACCCTAACCCTCACCCTCACACTTGCCCTCATGCTAACCCTAATCCTAACACTAAACCTCATCCTAAACCTCACCTTAATCCTAACCCTAACCAAATCCCTCACCCTAACCCTAACCCTCAACCTCACACTCAGCCTAACCCTAACACTAACCCTCACACTCAACCTCACCCTAACCCTAATCCTAACACTAAACCTAACCCTAACGCTAACCCTTACAGTCACCGTAATGCTCACCCTAACCCTAAATCTAAACCTAAACCTCACCATCACCCTAACCCTACCTCTAACCCCAACCCTAAACCTAAGCCTCACCCTAATCCTAACCCTTACCCTCACCCTCACCTTCACCGTAACCTTAACGCTAACCCTAACCCTAACAATAACCCTAAACCTAACACTAACCCTAACCCTAACAATAACCCTCACCTTAACTCTTCCCCTAACCTTAACTCTATCCCGAAACCTCACCATCACCCTAATCCTAAACCTCACCCTCACCCTCACGCTCACCATATCTCTAACCCAAACCCTAAAAATAAACCTAACCCTAACACTAACCCTAACCCTCAACCTCACTGTAAACCTAACCCTAACCCAAGCCCTCAACCTAACTCTAAACCTCAACCTCACCGTAACCCTAACCCTAACACTCACCCTAACCCTAAACCTAACCTTAATCCTAAACCATGCCATAATGCCAAAACAAACCCTCAAACACACCCTTGCCCTCAACGTAACCCTAATCCTAACCCTAAACCTCATCCTAACCCTCATCCTAACCCTAAACCTCATCATAACCCTAACCATAACCCTAACCATCATGCTAACCCTAACCCTCAACCTCACCCTCAGTCTCAGCCTAACCCTAACCCTAACCCTAACACTAACCCTCACACAAACACTAACTCTAACCCTAAAACTCTCCCAAACCCTCAACCTCACCCTAACCCTCAACCTAACACTAAGCCTAACCATAACACTAACCGTCACACTCACCTTCACCCTCACCCTAAACCTAATCCTAACCATAACCCTAACCCTCAACCAAACACTAACACTAAATCTAACCCTAACCCAAACACTAACCCTAACCCTGACCCTCACCCTAACCCTAACTCTAAAATTAAACCTCATCCTCACACTAACCCTAACCCTACACCTCACCCTAACCCTAACCCAAAACTTCACCTTTACCCCAGCAATCACCCTAACCCTCATCTTATCCCTAACCCTCATCCTAACCCTCACCCTAACCCTAATCCTAACACTCACCCTAAACCTAAACCTCACCATCAACCTCATCATCAGCCTAAACCTAAGCCTAACCCTAAACCGAACTCTAACCCACACACTCACCCTCACCCTAACCCTAATCCTAACACTAACCCTAACTCTAACCCTAACCTTCACACTAACCCCCACTCTAACTGTAACATAACACTAACCCTAACCCTAACCCTCACACTAACCCTCACCCTAAGCCTAACTCTAACCCTAAACCTCACCCTAAACCTAACCCTAACTCTAACACTAATCCTAACCCTAAAGCTCACCCTAACCCTAACCCTAACCCACAACCTCACCTCACCATATATGTAACCCTAAACCTAAAATTAAAAATAACCTTAACACTAAACCTAAACCTCACCCTAACTGTAACCCTCACCCTAACCCTAACCCTCACCCTAGCACTTACAATCACCCTAACCCTAACCCTAACCCTAACACTAACCCTCACACTAACCATAACACTCACCCTAACCCTAAACCTCACCCTAACCCTAACCCTTACCCTAACCCTCACCCTCACCCTAGCCCACAACCTAACCCTAATTCTAACCCTTATCCTCACCTAACCCTAACCCTCATCCTCATCCTAAACCTCACATTAAACCTAACCCTCATCCTCACCCTAATCCCTAACCCTCACACTTACCCTAACCCTCACCCTAACCCTAACCCTCACCCTTATCTTAACCCTCACCCACACCTTAACCTTCAACTTTCCCCTTACCATCACCCTCACCCTAACACTCACCCTATCCCTAAACCTCATTCTAACCTTCAAGCTAACCGTAACCCTAACCATCAACCTAACCGTAACCCTCACCCTCAATCTCACCCTCAGCCTAAACCTCAGCCTAAGCCTAACCCTAACACTAACCTCACCCTCACCATAGCCCTCACCCTAATCGTAACCCTAAACCTCATCCTAACCGTCACTTTAATTCTAAACCTAACTATCACCAAACACTAATCCTCACACCCACCCTCACCCTCGGCCTAAGCCTAAGCGTAACCCTAACCCTCACACTCACCCTCACCCAAACCTAATCCTAAACCTAACCCTAACCCTAAACCTCAAACTAACCCTCACCCTTACCCTAACCCTAACACTAACCCTAACCCTAACCCTGACCCTAAACCTAACCATAACCCTAACACTAACCCTCACACTAACCCTAACCCTCACCCTAAACTTAAACCTCACCCTAAACCTAACCCTAACCCTCAACCTCACCCTTAAACCTCAACCTCACCCTAACCCTAATCCTAACCCTAATCCTCACCCTCACTTCAAAGGTAACCTTAACCATAACACTAACAATAACCCTAAACCTAACCCTAACTCTAACCCTCACCCTCACCCTCACCCTAATCCTAACCCTAACCCTCACCCTAACCCTAAACCTTACCCTCACCATAACACTAACCCTCATCCTAACACTCACCCTAACCCTAATCCTCACCCTCAACATGACACTAACCCTAACCCCCACCCTCACCCTCAGCCTAACCCTAAGCCTAAGCCTAACCCTAACCCTAACCCTCACACTCACAGTCACAGTAACCCTAATCCTAACCCTAACCCTAACCATAAACCTCACCCTCAGCCTCACTCTCACTGCAAACTTAACCCTAACCATAACACTAACAATAACCCATACCCTAACCCTAACCCTAACTCTAACCCTAAACCTAACCCTAACCCTAATCTTCACCCCCACCCTCAGCCTCAGCCTAACCCTAAGCCTAACCCTAACATTAACCCTAACTCTAATCCTAAACCTCACCCTCACCCTAACGCTATCTCTAAACATAACCCTAAACCTCACCTTAACCCTAACCCCAAACCATCACCCTAACCCTAATCATCATTCCCATCCTCACCCTTAGCCTAAGCCTAAGCCTAAGCCTAAGCCTAACCCTAACCCTCACCCTCACACTGACCCTAACCCTAACCCTAACCCTAACCCTATCCCTGAACCTTAACCTAACCCTCACCCTCACCCTAATGCTAACACTAAACCTAAACCTAACCCTCATCCTAACCCTCCCCTTAACCCTAACTCTAAACCTAAACCTCACCAGCACCCTAACCCTAACCTTAAACCTAAACCTCACCCTAAAACTCACCCTAGCCCTCACCCTCACCCTCAATCTCACCGTGACCGTAACTCTAACCCTAACCCTAACAATAACACTGACCTTAAACCTAACCCTAACCATAACCCTCAAATGAGCCTCACCCTCACTGCAAAATTAACACTAACCATAGCACTAACAATAACCCTAATCTTAACCCTAAGCCTAACCCTAAAACTAACCCTCACCTTAACCCTAACCGTAAACCTATCCCTAACCCTGAAAGTAACACTAACACTAACCATAACCAAAAACCTCATCCAAACCCTCACCTTAAACCTAAGGCTTAACCCTCACCCTAAACCTAACCCTCACCTTGACAATCCGCATAAGCCTAACCCGAACTCTAACCCTCACCCTAACCCTCACGCTAAACCTAACCCTAACAATAACCCTAACTCTAACCCTAAACCTCACTATCAACCTAACCCTAACTCTAACTCTAACCCTATACCTAAACTTCAACCTAAACCTAACCCTAACCCTAACCCTAACCCTAACCCTAACCCTCAGATTAACCCTCACCCTAACCCTAACCTAACACTAACCCTAAACCTACCCTCACACTAACCCTCACTCTAAGCCTAAACCTAACCCTAACCCTAACCCTAACCCTCACCCTCACCCTCAACATAACCCTAGACATAAAATTGAAAATAACACTAGCAGGAACCCTAACCCTCAACCTATCTTTAACCCTAATCCTAAACCTAACCCTCACCCTAACCCTCCCCTTAACCCTAACTCTAAACCTAAACCTCACCAGCACCCTAACCCTAACCTTAAAACTAAAGCTCACCCTAAACCTCACCCTAACCCTCACCCTCACCCTCACTCTCACCGTGACCATAACTCTAACCCTAACCCTAACAATAACACTAACCTTAACCCTAAACCTAACCCTAACACTAACCATAACCCTCAACCTGAACTTCACCCTTACTGCAAAATTAACACTAACCATAACACTAACAATAAACCTAACCTTAACCCTAAGCCTAACCCTAACCCTAAACCTCACCTTAACCCTAACCATAAACCTAAACCTAACACTAACCCTAACCCTAAAAGTAACATTAACCCTAACCATAACCAAAAACCTCATCCAAAACTTCACCCTAAACCTAACGCTAACCCTCACCCTAATCCTAACCCTCACCCTCACAATCCGCCTAAGCCTAACCCGAACTCTAACCCTCACACTAATCATCACCCTAAACCTAACCCTAACACTAACCCTAACTCTAACCCTAAACCTGACAATCAACCTAACCCTAACTCTAACCCTAACCCTGTACCTAAACCTCAACCTAAACCTAACCCTAACCCTCACACTAACGCTCACCCTAACCCTAACCTAACACTAACCCTAACCCTATCCCTCACACTAACCCTCACGCTAAGCCTAAATCTAACCCTAAACCTGACCCTAACCCTAACCCTAACTCTAACCTAATCCTAACCTTAAACCTCACCCTAACCCTAACCCTAACCTTCACCCTCACCCTCACCCTCAGCGTAACACTAAATTTAAAATTAAAAATAATCCTAGCAGGATACCTAACCCTCAACCTATCTGTAACCCTAACCCTAAACCTAACCCTCACCCTAACACTTAACCTCACCCTAACCCTAACCCTAACTATAACCCTAATCCTAAACCTAAATCTCTCCCTAACCCTAACACAAACCCTCACCCTCACCCTCAATCTCACAATCACCCTAACCCTAATCCTAACCCTAACCCTAATCCTAACCATAACCCTCACCCTCAGCCTCACCCTCACTCCAAAAATAACCTTAACCATAACACTAACAATAAACCTAACTCTAAACCTAATCCTAAACCCCACCCTCACCCTAACCCTAATCCTAACCCTAACCCTCACACTAACCCTAACCCTCACCCTCACTGTAACCCTAGCCATCATCCTAACCCTCACCCTAACTCTAATCCTCACCGTCACTGTAACACAAACGCTCACTCCCACCCTCACCCTCAGCCTAAACCTAAGCCTAAGCTTAACCCTAACCCTAACCCACACACTCACCCTCACCCTAACCCTAATCCTAACCCTAACCCTATCCCTAAAAATCAACCTAACCCTAACCCTCACCCTAACCCTCCCACTAACCCTAACTCTAAACCTAATCCTCACCCTCAACCTAACCCTAACCCTAAACCTCACTCTAAATCTCACCTAAACCTCACCCTCACCCTCACCTTAACTCTAACCCTAACTCTAACAATAACACTAACCATAACCCTAACCCTAATCATAAACCTCACCCTCAGCCTCACCCTCACTGCAAATTTAAACCTAACACCAACCATAACACTAACATTAACCCTTACCCTAACCCTAACCCTAACTCTAACCCTAACCCTAAACCTAACCCTAATCCTCACGCCCACGCTCAGCCTCATTCTAACCCTAAGCCTAACCCTAACATTAACCCTAACTTTAACCCTAAACCTCACCCTCACCCTAACCCTATCTCTAAACCTAACCCTAAACCTCAGCTTAACCCTAAACCTAACCCTACCCGCACCCTCACCCTCACTTTAACTCTAACCCTAACCCTAACAATAACACTAACCCTAACCCTAACCATCACCCTAACCCTAATCCTCAACCCCAGCCTCACCCTCAGCCTAACCCTAAGCCTAAGCCTAACCCTAACCCTCACCCTCACCCTAAACCTAATCCTAACCCTAACCCTCACCCTCACTCTCACAATGACAGTAACTCTAACCCTAACCCTAACAGTAATACTAACCCTAACCCAAACCCTAACACTAACCATAACCCTCACCCTGAGCCTCACCCTCACCGCAAACTTAACACTAACCAAAACACTAACAATAACCCTAACCCTAACCCTAATCCTAAACTTAACCTTAACCCTAACCCAAACCCTCACCCTAACCCTAACCCTAAAACTAACCCTAATCGTAACCCTAAAACTAACCCTAACCATAACCATATCCACAAACCTCATCCTAACCCTCACCCTAAACCTAACCCTAACCCTCACCCTAAACCTAACCCTAACCCTCAACCCACGCTCGGCCTAAGCCTAAGCCTAAGCCTAACCCGAACTCTAACCCTCACCCTAACCCTCACAAACCCTCACCCTAACCCTAACTCTAACACTAACCCTAACTCTAACCCTTAACCTCACCCTCACCCTAACCCTAACTCTAACCCTCACCCTAACGCAAAACCTCAACCTCACTGTAACCCTAACAGTAACCCTCACCCTAACCATAAACCTAACCCTAATCCTAAACCTCACCATAATGCTAACCCTAACTCTCACACTCACACTTGCCCTCATCCTAACCCTAATCCTAACCTTAACCTCATCCTAAACCTCACCCAAATCCTAAAGCTATCCCTCACCCTCACACTCATACTAACCCTAACCCTAACCCTAACCCTAACCTCACCCTAAACCTAATCCTAACCCTAACCCTAACCCTAACCCTAACCCTCACCTTAACCCTCCCCCTAACACTAAGTATAACCTGAACCTCACCCTCACCCTAAACCTAACTCTAACTCTAACCCTAAACCTAAACCTCAACCTAACCCTAAACCTTAACCTCACCCTCACCCTCACAGTAACCTTAACCCTAACCCTAACCCTAACAATAACCCTAAACCTAACACTAACCCTAACCGTAACCATAACCCTCACCCTAACGCTAACCCTCACCCTAACACTTACCCTAAATCTCACCCTCAACGTAACCTTAACCCTAACACAAACAATAACCCTAAAGCTAACACTAACCCTAACCATAACCATAACCCTCACCCTAACGCTATAACTCACCCTAACACTAACCCTCACCCTAAAACTAATCCTAGTCCTAACACTAACCCTCACACTAACCCTAATCATCACCTTAACCCTAAACCTCAACCTAAACCTATCCCTAACCCTCACCCTCACCCTAGCCCTCACCCTAACTCTAACCCTCATTATCACCCTAAAACTCACTCTATCCTTAACACTATCCTCAATCTTATCCTCACCCTCACCCTAACCCTAACCCTAATCCTCACTCTAACACTCATCTTGACCCTTACTGTCACCCTCACCTTAAACCTCACCTAAACCTAACCCTCATCCTAACCCTCACCCTAACCATGACCCTAACCATCATGCTAACCCGAACCCTCAACCTCACCCTCAGCCTCAGCCTAACCCTAAGCCTAAACCTAACCCTAAACCTAATCCTCACTCTCACCCTAGCGCTCACGGTAACCCTAATCCTAACCCTGACCCTCATCCTAACCATAACCCTAACCCTAAAAATAACCCTAAACCTAACCCTAACCCTCATTCTAACCATAACACTCACCCTAACCCTAAACCACACCCTAACACTTACCCTCACCCTAACACTAACCCTAACCCTAACACTAACCCTCACACTAACCCTAACGATCACCCAAAACCTACCACTTACCCTAACCCTAATCCTAACCCTCATCCTCACCCTAGCCCTCAACCCAACCCTAACCCTCATACTCACCCTAAACCTCACACTAACCCCAAAAACGAATCCTCAATCTAAACCACACCCTAACCCTAACCCTAACCCTAACCCTCACCCTAGCCCCAACACTCACCCTTACCGTAATCCTCACTCTCAACCTAACCCTCAACTTTACCCTTACTGTCACCCTCACCCTAATCCTCACAATAACCCTAACCCTCATCCTAACCCTCACCCTGACCATAACCCTAAGCATCACCCTAATCCTGACCCTCACCCACAACCTAAACCTAACACTCACTCTCACACTAACCCTCACACTAACAGTAACTCTAACCCTAAACCTCAACCTCACCCTAACCCTAACCCTCACCCTCATCATCACCCATAGCCTAACCTTAAGACCAACCCTAACCCTCACAGTAAACCTCACACTCACCCTCACAGTAACCCTAAACCTAATCCTAACCATAACCCTAACCCTCACTCTTACCCTAACACTAACCCTAACCCTAACCCTCACCCTAACACTAACTCTAAAATTAAACCTCACCCTCAACCTAAACCTAACCTTAAATCTCACCCTAACCATAAACCTAAACCTCACCCTCACCCTAGCCCTCAGCCTAACCCTAATCCTAACCCTAACCCTCACCCACCCTCACCCTAACCCTAATCCTAACACTCACCCTAAACCTAACCCTCACCTTCAACCTCACCCTCAGCCTAATGCTAAGCCTTATTCTAAACCTAAGCCTAGCCCACACACTCACCCTCACCCTAATCATAATCCTAGCCTTAACCCTAACTCTAACCCTAACCCTCACACTAACCCTCACCCTAACCTTAACCCTAACACTAACGCTAACCCTCACCCTAACCCTAACCCTAACTCTAACCCTAATACTAACCCTAAACCTCACACTAACCCTAACCCTCACCCTCATCCTCACCCTCAAGCTAACCCTTAACCTAAAATTAAAAATAACGCTAACACGAACCCTAACCCTCAACCTAACTGTAACCCTCACCCTAACCCTAACCATCACCCTAACACATACCCCCACCCTAACACTAACCATAACCCTAACACTAACCCTCACACTAACCATAAAACTCATCCTAACCCAAAACCTCACCCTAACCCTAAATCTAACCCTAACCCCCAGCCTCACCCTAGCCCTCACCCTAACCCTAATTCTAACTCTTATCCTCACCTAACCCTAAACCCTTATCCTCACCCTAAACCTCACACTAACCCTAATCCTAATCCTCAATCTAACCCTCACCCTCACCCTAACCCCTAACCCTCACACTTACCCTAACCCTCACCCTAACCCTAACCCTGACCCTTTTCTTAACCCTCACCCATAGCCTAACCCTCAACTTTACCCTTACCTTCACCCTCACCCTAATAATCAATCTATCCCTAACCCTCATCATAACCTTCAAGCTAACTGTAACACTAAACGTCACCCTTACCCTAAACTTCACCCTCAATCTCACCCTCACCCAAACACTAATCCTAAGCCTAAACCTAATCCTAACCATAACCCTCACCCTCAGCCTCACACTCACTCCAAAAGTAACCTTAACCATAAAACTAAAAATAAACCTAACTCTAACCCTAATCCTAACCCTCACCCTCACCCTAACCCTAATCCTAAACGTAACCCTCACCCTAACCCTAACCCTCACCCTCACTGTAACCCTAACCCTCATCCTAACCCTCACCCTAACTCTAATCCTCACCGTCACTGTAACACAAACGCTCACTCCCACCCTCAACCTCAGCCTAACCCTAAGCCTAAGCCTAACCCTAACCCTAACCCTCACACTCACCCTATCCCTAACCCTAATCCTAACCCTAACCCTATCCCTAAAAATCAACCTAACCCTAACCCTCACCCTAACCCTCCCACTAACCCTAACTCAAAACCTAATCCTCACCCTCAACCTAGCCCAAACCCTAAACCTCACCCTAAATGTCACCTAACCCTAACCCTCACCCTCACCCTCACCGTAACTCTAACCCTAACCCTAACAATAACACTAACCATAACCCTAACCCTAACCATAAACCTCACACTCAGCCTCACCCTCACTGCAAACTTAAACCTAACACTAACCATAACACTAACATTAACCCTTACCCTAACCCTAACCCTAACCCTAACTCTAACCCTAACACTAACCCTAACCCGAATCCTCACGCCCACGCTCAGTCTCATTCTAACCCTTCGCCTAACCCTAACATTAACCCTAACTTTAACCCTAAACCTCACCCTCACCCTAACCCTATCTCTAAACCTAAACCTAAACCTCAGCTTAACCCTAACCCTAACCCTACCTTCACCCTCACCCTCACTTTAACTCGAACCCTAACCCTAACAATAACACTAACCCTAACCCTCACCATCACCCTAACCCTAATCCTAACACTAACCCTATCCTTAAACCTCAACCAAACCCTCACCTTCACCCTAATGGTAACACTAAACCTAACCCTAAACGTCACCCTAATACTCCCCCTCACCCTAATTCTAACCCTAAACCTCACCAGCACCCTAACACTTACCCTAACCCTAAACCTCACCCTAAACCTCACCCTAACCCTCACCCTCACTCTCACCATGACCGTAACTCTAACCCGAACCCTAACAATAATACTAACCCTAACCCAAACCCTAACACTAACCATAACCCTCACCCTGAGCCTCACCCTCACCGCAAACTTAACACTAACCATAACACTAACAATAACCCTAACCCTAACCCTAATCCTAAACTTAACCTTAAACCTAACCCAAAACCTCACCCTAACCTTAACCCTAAAACTAACCCTAATCGTAACCCTAAAACTAACCTTAACCATAACCATAACCACAAACCTCATCCTAACCCTCACCCTGAATCTAACCCTAACCCTCACCCTAAACCTAACCCTAAACCTCACCCCCATGCTCAGCCTAAGCCTAAGCCTAAGCGTAACCCGAACTCTAACCCTCACCCTAACCCACACCCTAACCCTCACCCTAACTCTAACCCTAAACCTCACCCTAACTCTAACCCTAAACCTCACCCTCACCCTAACCCTAACTCTAACCATCACCCTAACACTAAACCTCACCCTCACTGTAACCCTAACAGTAACCCTCACCCTAACCTAACCCTAATCCTAAACCTCACCGTATTGCTAACCCTAAACCTCACCCTCACACCTGCCCTCATCCTAACCCTAATCCTAACCTTAACCTCATCCTAAACCTCACCCAAATCCTAAACCTAACCCTCACCCTCACCCTCAGACTAACCCTAAGCCTAACCCTCACACTCAACCTCACCCTACCCCTAATCCTAACACTAACCCTAACCCTAACCCTAACCCTCACCCTAACCCTCCCCCTAACACTAACTCTAAACCTCACCCTCACCCTCACCCTCACCCTAACCCTAACTCTAACCCTAACCTTAAACTTAAACCTCAACCTAACCCTAAAACTTACCCTCACCCTCACTCTCACCATAACCTTAACCCTAACCCTAACCCTAACAAAAACCCTTAACCTAACACTAACCCTAATGCTAACCATAACCCTCACCCTAATGGTAACCCTCACCCTAACAATTAACCTCACCCTCACCCTCAACGTAACCTTAACCCTAACCCAAACAATAACTCTAAAGCTAACACTAACCCTAACCCTAACCATAACACTCACCCTAACGCTATAAGTCACCCTAACACTAACCCTCACCCTAAAATTAACCCTAGTCCTAACACTAACACTCACACTAACCCTAACCATCACCTGAACCCTAAACCTCAACCTAACCCTATCCCTAACCCTCACCCTCTCCCTAGCCCTCGCCCTAACCCTTACCCTCATCCTAACCCTAAACCTAACCCTCACCCTAACCTTAACGCTAAAACTCACATTAACCCTAACCCTCATCCTCAACATCAACCTCAGCTTAACCCTAACCCTAACCTTAATCCAAACGCTAACCCTCACCCTCACTCTCACCCTGACTCTAAACCTAACCCTGAACAAAACCCTCACGCTAATCCTAAACCTATCCCTGACCTTCACCCTAACCCAAACCCTAATCCTACCCCTAACCCTCAACCTCACCCTAAACTTTACCCTCACCCTAACCCTAAACCTAACCTCATCCTAACACTAACCATAACCCTAAACCTCACACTAACCTTAACCCTAATACTATCCCTCACCAAAACCTTAACCCTCAACCTCACCCTCAACCTCACCCTAACCCTCACCCTCACTCTCACCCTAAAAATAACCATAAACCTAACCCTCACACTAAACCTAACTCTGACACTCACCCTCACCCTCAACCTAAGCCTAAGCCTACACCTAAGCCTAATCCTAAACCTAACTCTCACTCTCACCTTCACCCTAAACCTAAACCTTACCTTAACCCTAAACCTAACCCTAGTACTCACCCTAACCCTTACCCTCATCGTCACCCTAACCCTAACCCTAACCCTCGCCCTAAACCTAACCCTAACCCTAACCCTCACCGTAACCCTAACACTAACCCTAACTCTCACCGTAAACCTATCCTTAACCTTAATGCTATCCCTAACCCTCAACCTTCCACTAAACCTCCCTCTAACCCTTACCCTCACCCTATCCTTCACCCTAACTCTAACACTAACACTAAACCTAAACCCCATCCTCACCCTAAACCTAACCCTAAGTCTCACCCTCAACCTCAACCTCACCCTAACCCTAACCCAAACCCTCAACTGAACTCTCACCCTAACCCTCACCCTAACCCTCAACTTAACCCTAACCCTCACCCTCACCCTAACCCTCACCTTAAGCCTTACCATGACCCTAAACCTAACCCTAAACCTAACAATAACCCTCACCCTCACCTAACCTAACCTGGATCCTAACCCTCACCCTAAACCTCAACCTAACTCTAACGCTATACCTAAACCTCACCCTCAAACTAAACCTCATCCTAACCCTTACCCTGACTATAACCCTAATCCTAACCCTAATCCTCACCTTAATCCTCACCCTAAACCTCACCGTAACCCTAACGCTAACACTAAACCTCACTCTCATCCTAACCCTCACACTTATCCTTATCCTCACACTAACCCTAACCCTAACACTAATCCTCACATTAACCCTAACCCTCACACTAACCCTAACCCTACACCTCACACTACCCCTCACCCTCACCCTAACCCTAACACTAACCCTCACCCTAACTCTAACGTTATCCCTAAACCTCACCCTCACCCTAAACCTCATCCTAACCCTTACCCTCACTATAACCCTAACCCTAACCCTAACCCTAATCCTCACCATAACCCTAACCCTCACCCTAACCCTCACCGTCACCCACACCATAAAACTCACCTGAACCTGAACCGAACCCTCACCCTAAATCGATCCTAAACCTCACCCTAACCCTAACCCTCAATCTAAACCTAACTCTAACCCTCATCCTCATACTAAACCAAACCCTCACCTTAACCTTCACACTAACCCTCACCCTAACCCTAACGCTAACACTAAACCTCACTCTCACCCTAACCCTCACTCTTATCCTTATCTTCACACTAACCCTAACCCTAACCCTAATCCTCACATTAACCTTATACCTCACCCTAACCCTACCCCTACCCCCTCAACTTACCCTTCACCCTAACCCTAACCCTAAGCCTAACTCTGACACTAACCCTATCCCAAACCCTCAACTTCACCCTAACCCTTACCGTCACTGTCACCCTAAACCTCACCCTAAACCTAACCCTCAACTACAACTCACCCTAACCCTAACCCTAACCCTAACCCTCACCTTAACCCTCACCCTAATCCTAACCCTATCCCTAACCCTCACCCTAACCCTAAACCTAACCCTAAACCTAACCCTCACCCTCACCCTAACCTTTAACCTCACCCTAACACTAAAACTAACACTCGGCCTAACTATCATCCTAACCCTCACACTAACCCTAAACCTCACCCTAACCATAACCGTAACCCTCAGCCAAACCCACTTCTTAAACCTAACCCTAACCCTCAACCCAACCCTAACCCTAGCCCTAACTCTAACCCTCATCCTAACCCTAAACCTCACCCTCACCCTCACCCTCACCCTCAGCCTAACCCTAACCCTAAACCTAAACCTAACCCTAACCCTCACAGTCACCCTCACCCTAACTCTAACGCTAACCCTGACCCTGACCCTGACCCTAACCCTAACCTTATCACTAACCCTCACCCTCACCCTAAACCTAAACCTCACTCTCACCCTAACCCTAACCCTAACACTCACCCTAAACCTAAGCCTTAAACTAAACCTCACCCTCACCCTAAACCTCACCCTAACCCTTACCCTCACCTGAACCCTAAACCTAACCCTCAGCCTAACCCTAACCCTAAACCTAACCCTCACCCCAACCTTAACGCTATTCCTAACCCTAACCCTCACATTAACCCTAACCCTCAACCTCACCCTCAACCTCACCCACATCCTAACCCTAACCCTACCCCTAATCTAAACACTAACTCTAACCCTCACCCTAACTCTAAACCAAACCAAAACCCTCACACTAATCATAAATCTAACGCTAAACCCTCACCCTAACCCTAACCCTAATCCAAAACCTAACCCTCACCCTCACTGTAACCCTTACCCTCACTCTAAACCTTACCCTCACCCTAACCCTAAACGTAACCCTCAGCCTAACCCTCATCCTAACCCTAACCGTCACCCTAACATTAACCCTAACCGTAAACCTGACCCTCACCTAAACCCTAACCCTCAACCTCACCCTCAACCTCACCCTCATGCTCACACTAACCCTCACACTAACCCTCACTCTAACCCTAACCCTAACCCTAATCCTCACCCTAAAACTAACTCTAACCCTCACCCTCATACTAACCCTAAACCTCAACTTAACCCTCATCCTAAACCTAACCCTAACCCTAACGCTAACCCTAACCCTCACTCTCACCCTAACCCTCACCCTAACACTTATCCTCACAGTAACTCTAACCCTAATCCTAACCCTCACCCTAACCCTAACCGAACCCTCACCCTCACCTTTACCCTAACCCTCACCATCACCCCAAACATCACCACCACCCTAACACTCACCTACACCCTCACAATCACTCTCAGGCTCACCCCCACCCTAACCATCACCCTCACCCTAAACATCACTCTAACCCTAACCCAAACACTAACGTTAACCCTAATCCTCACCCTAACCATAATCCTCAAATTAAACCTCACCCTCACCCTAATCCTCAACCTAACCCTAACCCTAAGCCTTTCCTAAGCAAATCCCTCACCCTCACTCTAACCCTAATCAGAACCCTAACCCTAATCCTAAACCTAACCCTAATGCTAACCTTAAACCTCAACCTCTCCATAACCCTCACCCTAACCCTTACCCTCACACTAAACATAACCCTAATCTTAACCCTCACCCTCACCCTAACCGTAATACTCACCCTAACCCTAATCCTCAGCTGAAACCTAACCGTCAGCCTAAACATCATCCTAACTCTAACCTTCAACCTAACCCTCACACTCACCCTAACCCTAACCCTAATCCTAGCCCTAACTCTAACACTAACCCTAAACCTCAACCTAACCCTCACCCTAACCTTAACCCTAAAACTAACCCTAACCCTAACTCTCAACCTAACCCTCAAACTAACCCTAAACCTAACCCTAAACCTCACCCTCAGCCTCACCCTAATCCTAACCCTAAAACTAAACCTCACCCTAACCCTAAACCTAAGCCTCAACCTCACCCTCACCCTTACCATAACTCTAACACTAAGCCTAACCCTAACCCTAAACCTCACCCTCACCCTAACCCTCACCTGAAGTCTAACCCAAATATTAATCCTAACCCTAACCCTAACCCTAAAACTCATCCTCACCCTAAAGCTCACACTAAACCTAACACTAATCCTCAATCTAACCATCATGCTCACCCTCACCCTAGCCCTCACCCTAACCCTAACCCTCTTCCTCAGCCTCACCCTCACCCTAACCCAAACCCAAACACTAACCCTCACCCTAAACCTAAGCCTCAGCCTAACCCTAACCCTAATCCTCACCCTCATCCTAGCCCTCAACCTAACCCTAATTGTAACCCTAATCCTCATCCTAACCCTCACCCTAACCCTAACCCTAACCCTCACCCTAACCCTAAACCTAACCCTAAACCTCACCCTAACCCTAAACCTAATCCTCACCCTCACCCGTACCCTCAACATCACTCTAACCCTAACACTAACAATAAACCTATCACTAAACCTAACCCTAAACTTCGCACTCACCTTCAGCCTTACCTGAATCATAACCCTAAACCTAACCCTTACCTTAACCCTCCCCCTAACTCTCACCCTAATACTAACCCTAACCCTAACACTAACCCTAACCCTGACCCTCACCCTAACGCTAACTCTAACCCTAAACTTCAACCTCACCCTAAACCTAACTCTAACCCTAACCCAAACCCTAAACCTAACCCTAACAATAACCCTAACACAAATCCTAACCCTCATCCTAACCATAAACATCACCCTAACCCAAAACCTCACCCTAACACTTACACTCACACTAACACTAAACCTAACCCTAAAACTAACCCTCACACTAACTCTAACCCTAAGCCTAACCCTAAACTTCAATGTAACCCTCACCCTCACCCTAACCCTAACACTAACACTATCCCTAAAGCTCACCCTCACTCTCCCCCTAACACTATATCTAACCATAAACCTCACCCTCACCCTCACTCAAACCCTAACCCTTAACCCCACCCTAACCCTAACCCGAACCCAAACCCGAACCCTCACGCTCACTGTAACTCTAACCCTAACCCTAACAATAGCATTAACCCTAACCCTAACCATCACCCTAACCCTAATCCTCACCCCAACCCTCACTCTCAGCCTAATCCTAAGCCTAAACTTAACCCTCACCCTAACCCTCACACTCAACCTCACCCTAACCCTAATCCTAAACTTAATCCTATCCCTAAACCTCAACCTAACCCTCACCATCACCCTAACCCTAACACTAATGCTATCCCTAAACCTCACCCTAATCCTCCCTCTAAAACTTACTCTAACCCTAAACCTCACCCTCACCCTAACCCTAAACCTCACCCTAAACCTCACTCTAACCCTAAACTTCACCCTCCACCTCACCATAATTCGAACCCTAATCCTAACATTAACACTAACCCTAACAGTAACACTAACCCTAACCGTAACAGTAACCATAAGGGTAACCATAAACCTCACCCTCAGCCTCATCCTCAGCCTAACCCTAAGCCTAAACCTAACCCTAACCCTCACCATAAACCTAACCCTAACCCTAACCCTATACCTAACCTTAACACTAAACCTAACCCTGACACTAAACCTAACCCTAATCCTCAGCTTCACCCTCACCCTAATGCAAACCGTAATCCGAACCCTCATCCTAACCCTAAGCCTAACCCTAACCCTAATCCTAACCTTCAAACAAACTCTACCCTAAACCTAATCCTAAACCTAACCTTATCCCTAAACCTAACCCTCACTGTAACCCTCAACCTAGCCCTCACCCTAACCCTAATCCTAACCCTAAACCTCATCTTAACTCTCACCCTAACCCTAACCCTAACCCTCACCCTCATGCTCGGCCTAAGCCTAAACCTAAACCTAACCCTAACCCTAAACCTCACCAGAACCCTAAACCTACCACTAACCCGAACTCTAACCCTAAACCTAACTCTCACGCTAACCCTAAATCTAACCCTAACCCTAAACCTCATCCTAACACTCACCCTCAACCTAACCTGAAACGTAACCCTAACCCTAACCCTAACAGTACCCTTAACCCTAACAGTAACCCTCACCCTAACAATAACCCTCACCCTAACACTAATCCTAACACTCACACTAACTCTCAAACTAACCCTAACCATCACCCTAACCCTAAAACTCACCCTAACCCTAACACTAACCCTCACCCTCACTCAAGCCCTCACCTTAAACCCTAAGCCTCATCCTCAACCTAAGCCTCACCCTAATCCTAACACTAATCCTCAATCTAACCCTCACCCTACCCCTAACCCTCACCCTAACCCTAACTCTAGCGAGAAACATCACCCTCACCCTAACCCTAACTATAACCCTAACCCTAACACTAAACTTCACCCTAACCCTAACACTAACCCTCACATTAACCCTAACACTCACCCTCACTCTCACCCTCAGCATTACCCTAAGCGTAAGCCTAACACTAACCCTAACCCTCACACTAACCCTAAACCTAACACTAACCTTAACCCTAACCCTCAACTTCAACCTCACCCTCAGCCTAACCCTAAACTGAACGCTAAATCTAACCCTAATACACACACTCACCCTCACCCTAATCCTAATCCTAACGCTAACCTTAACCATAACTCTAACCATCCCCCTAACTCTCACCCTAACCCTAACGCTATCACTAACCCTAACCCTAACCCTCAACCTAACCCTCATCCTAACCCTACTCTAACCCTAAATCTCACCTTCAGCCTAACCCTAACTCTAACCCTAACCCAAACCTTAAACCTCACCCTAACCCTAATCCTAAACCGCATCCTTACCCTCACCCTCACCCTACCCTTAACCCTAAACCTAACCCTAACAATAAACCTAACCCTATTCCTAACCCTCACCCTAACCATAAACCTCACCCAAAACCAAACCCTCAACCTAAAACTTACCCTCACCCTAACACAAACTCTAACCCAAAAACAAACCTTCACCCTAACCCTCCCCCTAACCCTATATCTAACCCTCAACCTGACCCTCACCCTCACCCTAACCCTAACCCTAAACCCCACCCTAACCCTAACCCTAGCACTCAACCTCATGTTCGGCCTAAGCATAAGCATAAGCATAAGCCTAAACCTAACCCTAACCCTCACCCTAACCCTAATACTAACATTAACCCTAACTCTAACCCTAAACCTCACACTCACCATAACCCTAAATATAACCCTAACCCAAAACCTAAACCTAAGCCTAAACCTAACCCTCACCCTCACCCTCACCCTAACCCTAACCCTAACCCTAACCCTAACAATAACCCTCATCCTAACCATAACCTTCACCCTAAACCTAACCCTCACCCTAACACCCACCCTCACACTAACCCTAACCATCACCCTAACCCTAAACCTCACCCTAACCCTAACCCTCACCCTCAACCTAGCCCTCAACCTAACCCTAAACCTAACCATCATTCTAAACCTAATCCTCATCCCCACCCACACCCTAAGCCTAACCCTAAGCCTAAGCCAAACCCTAACCCTAACCCTCACATTCACCCTCACTGCAAACCTAATCCTAAACCTAACCCTAACTCTAATATTAAACCTCAACCTAAACCTCACCCTAATTCTAACTCTAACCCTAACCCTAACCATCCGCCAGACCCTCCACATAACCCTAACTCTAAACCTAAACCTCACCCTCACCTTAACCATATCCCTAATCCTAAACTTCACCCTAACCCTGATCCTAAACCTCACCCACACCCTCAACCTCACTGTTACTCTAACCCTAACCCTAACTGTAACACTAAGCCTAACCCTATCCCAAACCATGACCCTCACTGTAACTCTAATGCTAACCCAAACCCTCACCCTAACCCTAATCCTAACCCTCACCCTCACCCTAACCCTCACCCTCACTGTAACCCTAACCCAAATCCTAACCATAAACCTCACCCTAACGCTAACCCTAACCCTCACCCTAACTCTAACCCTCACCCTCACACTAATGCCAACCCTAAACCTTATCCTAACACTCACCCTAACCCTAAAACCCTAACCTTAACCCCCACCCTCACCGTCACACTCAGCCTAAGCCTTAGCCTAAGCCTAAGATGAACCCTAACCCTCACACTCACCCTCACCTTAACCCTAACCATAACACTAACCCTAACCCTAACCCTCAGACTAACCCTCACCCTAATGCTAAATCTAACCCCAAACCTCACTCTCACCCTAACCCTAACCCTCACACTCAGCCTCAACCTCTGCCTAACATTAAGCCTTACCCTAACCCCAACATTAACACTAACACTAACCCTAACCCTCACCCTACCCCTCACTCTAACCCTAACCCTAACCCTCACCATCAGCCTAGCCCATACCCAAACCCTAAGCCTAAGCCTAACCCTCACCTTAACCCTCACTCTAACCCTAACCCAAACACTCACCCTAACCATAACCCTCACATTCACGCTCACCCTAACTCTAATCCTAACCCTAACCCTAATTGTAACCCTCATACTCACCCTTACCTTAACCCTAACCCTAATCCTAAACCTAACACTAACCCTCACCCCTACACTAAACCTCACCCTAACCTTAACGCTAACAATAAACCTAACCCTAAGCCTAACCCGAAACCACACCCTAACCCTAACTCTAACCCTAAACCTCACCCTCACCCTAACCCTAACACTAACCCTAATCCTAAACCTCACCCTAAACCTAAACTTTACCCTAACACTTACCCTCACCCTAACACTAACACTGAACCTAACACTAATGCTCACACTAATGCTAACCATCACGCTAAACCTAAACCTCACCCTAATCCTAACCCTAACCCTCAACTTCACCCTAGCCCCACCTAAAGCTAACACTCATCCTCACCCTAAACTGCACACTAATGCTAACACTAATCCTCAATCTAACCCTCACCCTCAACCTAAACCTAACCCTCGCGCTAACAATAACCCTCATCCTCACCCTAAACCTCATCTTTACTATTACTGTCACCCTCATCCTAACCCTCAGCTTAAAGCTAACCCTCATCCTAACCCTCACCCTAACCGTAATCCTAATCATCACCCTAACCCTAACCCTCACCCTGACCTTCAGCCTCAGCCTAACCCTAAGCCTAAGCCTAAAACTAACCCTAAACCTCACAATCACCCTAGCCCTCACCCTAACACTAATCCTAACCCTAACCCTCATCCTAACCCTCAACCTAACCATAATGAGAACCATCACTCTAAACCTAATCCTCATCCCCACCCTCACCATCAGCCTAACCCTAAGCCTAAACCTAACCCTTAAACTAAACCTCACACTCACCCTCAGCCTAACCCTAATCCTAACCCTAACCCTAACCCTAACCCTAAACCTAAACCCCAACCTAATCCTCACCCTAACCCTAACCCTCACCCTCACTTTAGTCCTCACCCTAATCCTCAGCTCAAAACTAACCCACACCTTCACCGTAACCCGAACCCTAACACTCACCCTAACCCTACCCCAAACCCTAACCCTCACCCTAACCCTCACCCTCCACCTAACACTAAGTGTAACCCTAAACCCAACCCTAACCCTAACACTAAACCTAACCCTAACACTAACACTAAACATAAACCTCACCCTGAGCATCACCCTCACTGCAAACTTAAAACTAACCATAACACTAACAATAACCCTAACCCTAACCCTAACCCTAACCCTCACCCAAACCCTAACCCTAACCCTAAACCCAAACCTAACCCTAATCCTAAACCTAAACCTAACCCTAAGCCTAACCATAAACCTCATCCTAACACTCACCCTAAACCTAATGCAAACCCTCACCCTAACCCTAAACCTAACCCTCACTATCATGCTCGGCCTAAGCCTAAGCCTAAGCCTAAGCCTAACCTGAACTCTAACCCTCACCCTAAACCTAACCCTAACTCTAACCCTAAACCTCACCATCACCCTAACCCTAACTCTAACCCTAACCCTAAACCTCACCATCAACCTAACCCTAACTCTAACCCTAACACTAAACCTAAACCTCACCCTAACCCTAACCCAAACTTCACCATCAACCTCACCTTAACCGTAACCCTAACCCTAACCCTAACAATAACCCTAAAACTAAACCTAACCCTCACCCTAAACATAACCCTCAACATAACCCTAAACCTCAATCTAAACCTCACCCTCACCCTAACCGTAACCCTCAACCTCACCCTAACCCTCAGCCTAACCCTAACCCTCATCCTCACCTTAACCCTCACCCTAATCCTAACCCTCATCTTTACCCTTACCGTCACCCTCACCCTAAACCACCCCCTAACCCTAACTCTCATCCGAACCCTCACCCTAACCGTAACCCTAACCATCACCCTAACCCTAACACTTACTCTCAACCTCAGTCTCAGCCTAACCCTAATCCTAAGCCTACCCTTAACCCTAACCCTCACCCATACCTTAGCTCTTACCATAACCCTAATCCTAAACCTAACCCTCACCCTAACCCTCAACGTAACCATAACCTTAACCATCACTCTAAACCTAATCCTCATCCCCACACTCACCATCAGCCTAACCTAAGCATAACCATACCCCTAAACCTAAACCTAACCCTCACTGTAAACCTAACCCTAACCATAACCCTACCCCTTATCCTCACCCTCACCCTCACCCTAAACCAAATCCTAACCCTAACACTACCTTCATCCTAACCCTCACCCTAACACTAATCCTCACCCTCACCATAACACTAACCCTCACCCACACCCTCACCCTCAGCCTAACCCTAAGACTAAGCCTAAGCGTATCCCTAACCATCACACTCACACTCCACCTAACCCTAATCCTAACCAGAACACTATCCCTAAACCTCAACCTAACACTCACCCTCACCCTAAGAATAACACTAACTCTAAACCTAACCCTCACACTAACTGTCCCACTAACCCTCACTCTAACACTCAACCTAACCCTAACCCTAAACCTCACCCTCACCCTCAACATAACTATAACCCTAACCCTATCAATAACAGTAACCCTAACCCTAACCCTAAACCTAACCCTAACCATAAACCTCAACCTCAAACTCACCCTCACTGCAAAATTAACCCTAACGATAACACTAACAATAACTCTAACCCTGAAGCTAACCCTCACCCTAATCCTCACCCCCACCCTCACACTCAGCCTAACCCTATCTCTAACCCTATCCCTAAACCTCACCCTAACCCTAACCCTAACCCTCAACTGAAACCTCACCCTCACCGTAACTCTAACCCATACCCTAACAATAACACTAACCCTAAACCTATCCATCCACCTAACCCTAATCCTCACACCCACACTCACCCTCAGCCTAACCGTAACCCTAAGCCTAACCCTAACCCTAACCCTCACCCTCATTCTCACGCTAACCTTAATCCTATCCCTAAACCTCAACCTAACCCTCACCCTCACCCTAATGCTAACACTAAACCTAAATCTAATTCTTTCCCTAACCCTCCCCCTATCCCTAACTCTAAACCTAAACCTCACCAGCACCCTAACCCTAACCCTAACCCTAAACCTCACCCTAACCCTAAACCTCACCCTCACTCTCACCCTGACCCTAACTCTAATCCTAACCCAACAATAATGCTAAACCTAACCCTAAACCTAACACTAACCATAACCCTCACCCTGAGCCTCACCCTCACCCAAAACTTAACACTAAACATAACACTAAAAATAACCCTAAACCTAACCGTAACCCTCACTGTAACCCTAACCCTAACCCTAACCCTAACACTAACCCTAACCATAATCCTCACCCTCACCCTCACCCTAACCCAAACCCTAACCCTAACCCTCACCCTATCCCTAACCCTAATCCTAAACCAAACCCTAACCCTAAACCTAACCCTAACACTAACCCTAACCCTAACCCTAAACCTCATCCTAACCCTCAAACTAAACGTAACCCTAAACCTAACCCTAACCCTCACCCTCATGCTCAGCCTAAGCCTAAGCCTAACCTGAACTCTAACCCTCACCCTAACCCTCACCGTAACCCTAACCCTAACACTAACCCTAACTCTAACCCTAAACCTCACCCTCACCCTAACCCTAACTCTAACCCTAACCCTAAACTTAAACCTCACCCTAACCCTCACCCTGACCCTCACTCTCACCCTCACCTTAACCGTAACCCTAACCCTAATGCTAACAATAACCCTAAACCTAAACCTAACCCTTACCCTAAACATAACCCTCAACATAACCCTAACCCTCAATCTAACCCTCAACCTCACCCTAACCCTAAGCCTAACACTCACCCAAACCCTCACCCTAACCCTAACCTTAATCCTAGTCCTCACCCTAAAGGTAACTCTAACCATCACTCTAAACCTAACCCTCACCCTCACCCTAACCCTAACCCTCATCCTAAACCTAAGCCTCACCCTCACCCTAAACCTCACCCTCACCTTAGCAGTCACCGTAACCCTAATCCTAACACAAACCCTCACCTTAACACTCAATGTAACCATAACCCTATCCATCATTCTAAACCTTAACCTCATCCCCACCCTCACCATAAGCCTAACCCTAAGCCTAAGCCTAAACCTAATCCTAACACTAACCTTAACCGTCACTCTAACCCTAACCCTAACCCTCACCCTAACACTAACACTAAACCTAATCCTCAACCTCACCCTCACACTAAACCAAACCCTAACCCTAACCCTAAGCCTAAGCCTAATCCTAACCCTAACCATAATCCTCAGACTCACCCTCAACCTAACCTTAATCCTAAACCTAGCACTATCCCTAACCCTAACCCTCACACGAAACGTCACCCCAGCATTCACCCTAACCATAATCCTAAACCTAACCCTCATCCTAACCCTCAACCTAACCCTAAGCCTAACCCTCACTCTAACCCTAACCCTCACCCTCAACCTCACCCTTAGTGTAAATCTAAGCCTAACCTTAACCTAACCCTAACCCACAGACACACCCTCACCCTAACCCTAAACTTAACCTTAACTCTAACCCTAACCCTCACTCTAACCCTCACCCTAACCCTAACATTAACCCTAACCCTAACCCTCAAACTAACCCTCACCCTAAGCCTAACTCTAACACTAAACCTCACCCTCACCCTCACCCTAACCCTAACTCGAACCCAAATCTTAACCCTAAACTTCACCCTAACCCTAACCCTAACCCTCAACCTCACCCTCACCCTAACCCTAACCCTAACCCTAACCCTCACCCACACCCTAACCCTAATGCTAACCCTAACAATCACCCTCACTGTAACCCTAACACTAACTCTCACCCTAAACGTAACCTTAACTCTAATACTATCCATAACCCTAACCCTCACCTTAAACCTCACTCTAACCCTTACCCTAACCCTAACCCTCACTCTAACCCTAACCCTGACACTAACACTAAACCTCACCCTAACCCTCACCCTATCCCTAAACCTAAACCTAACCCTCACCCTAACCCTTAACCTAAACCTAAACCATACCCTCCCCCTAGCACTCACTCTAATGTTAACCCTAACCATAACCCTCACCCTAAATTTAACCCTAACCCTAACCCTCACACAAACCCTAACCGTCACACTTACCCTCAACCTCAGCTTCACCCTCACCCTAACCTTCACCCTCAACCTTACCCTAACCCTAACCATAACCCTAACCCTCACACTAAACCTAACTCTGACACTCACCCTCATCCTCACCATAAGCCTAAACCTACACCTAAGCCTAATCCTACACCTAACCCTCAACCTCACTCTCACCCTAAACGTAAACCTTACCCTAAGCCTAAACCTAGCCCTCACCCTAAACCTAACCCTAACCCTAACCCTCACCCTAACTCTAACCCTAACCCGAATGCTAACCCTAACACTCACCCTCACCATAACCCTAACCCTAACCCTCACCCTAAACCTAACCTTAACCCTAATACTATCCCTAACACTCACCCTCACCCTAATCCTCAATCAAACCCTTACCCTAACCCTAACCCTCACCCTAAACCTAACCTGAACACTAACACTAAACCTCACCCTAACCCTCACACTATCCCTAAACCTAAACCTAACCCTCACCCTAACCCTCACACTATCCCTAAACCTAAACCTAACCCTCACCCTAACGCTCACCCTAACCCTCACCTAAACCTATACTACAGCCGCACCCTAACCTTCACCCTAAAACTTACCCTCACCCTAACCCTAACACTAACCCTAACCCTAATCCTCACCGAAACCCTAACCCTGAACCTCACTCTAATCCTCACCTTCACCTTAACCCTCACCCTAACCCTAACCGTCACTCTCACCCTAAAACTCACCCTCTCCAGAACCCGACCCTCACCCTAACCCTACCTTAAACCTCACCCTAACCCTAACCCTCACCCTAAACCTAACTCTAAACCTCACCCTCATACTAACCCAAAACCTCACCATAAACCTCACCCTAACCCTCACCCTTAACCCTAACTCTCACTCTCACCCTAACCCTCACACTAAACCTTACCCTCTCACTTATCCTAACCCTAAGCCTCAAATTCACCCAAATCCTCACCCTAACCCTAACCCTACCCCTCACCCTACCCCTCACCCTAACCCTAACCCTAACCCTCAGCTTAGCCCTATCCCTAACCCTCCCCTTCGCACTACCCTCAATATCACCCTCACCCTCACCCTCACCCTCACCCTAACCCATACCCTCACCCTAAACGTTACCCTAATCCTAACCCTCACCCTAAACCTAACCGTAATCCTCACCCTAATACTAATGCTCACCTAAAAGCTCAGCCTAATCCTCACCCTCACACTACCCCTAACCCTAAGCCTTTCCTAACCCAAACCCTCAACCTAACCCTCACACTAAACCTCACCCTCACCCTAGCCCTCACGCTAAAAATAACCCTAAACCTAATCCTCACCCTCAACCTCACCCCCCCCAGTTTAACCCTAAACCTAATCCTAACACTAACCCTAACCCTCACCCTGAACCCCACTCTAACCCTAACCCTAACCATAACCCTAATGCTAACACAATCCCTCACCCTCACCCTAACCCTAATCATAACCCTAACCCTCACCCTAACTCTAAACCTAACCCTAATTCTAACACTAAAACTCAAACTCACCCTAACCCTCATTCTAACCCTTACACTCACCCTCAACCTCAGCCTCACCATAACTTTAACCCTAACCCTAAACCTCACCCTAACCCTCAACCTAATCCTAACCCTAACCCTCAGCTTAACCCTCACCCTAAACCTAACCCTAACCCTAATCCTCAAGGTATCTCTAACCATAACCCTAACACTCACCCTAAACCTCTCCCTCACCGTAACCCAAATGCTAACATTAATCCTCAACCTCACACTAAACCTCGCCCTAACCCTTACACTCACCTTAACCCTATCACTTACCCACACACTAACCCTCACCCTAACGCTTCCCCTCACCCTAAACCTCACTCTAACCTTAACCCTAACCTTCACCGTAACCCTCACCCTAACACTAACACTCAACTGCACCCTCACCCTAACCCTCACCCTCACCCTAAACCTCACCCTAACCCTTACCATCACACGAACCCTAACTCTCACCCTCAGACAAACCCTCATCCTAAACCTAAACCTAACCCTAACCCTCACCCTAACCTTAACTCTAACCCTAACCCTAACCCTCACCTTAACCCTAACCCTCTCCCTCACCCTCAACCTCACCCTGAGCCTAACCCTAACCCTAACACTAATCCAAACACAACCCCTCAACCTTACCCTAACTCTAAACCTAACCGTAACCAAAACCCTCAACCTAAACCTAACCCAATTCCCCACCCTCATCCTTAGCCTAACCCTAATCGTAAACCTAACCCTCACCCTCACCCAAACCCTTACCCTCACACTAATCCTAACCTTAACCCTCAGCCTAACCCTCATCCTAACACTAACACTAAACCTCACCTTAACCCTCACCCTAAACCTAAACCTAACCCTCATCCTAAAGCTCACCTAACCCTCACCTAACCATAACACTAACCCTAACTCTAACCCTCACCTTCACCCTAATCTAACCCTCACCCTAACCCACACCCTAACTCTAACGCTATCCCTAAACCTCAGCCAAACCCTAAACCTCATACTAACCCTTACCTCACAATAACCCTAAAACCAACCCGAACACTAATCCTCACTGTAACCGTAACCCTCACCCTCACCCTAACCCTCAACATCACCTTAACCCTCATCCTAACCCTAACTGTCACCCACACCCTAAAACTCACACTAACCGAACCCTCACCCTCACCCTAACCCTACCCTAAACCTCACCCTAACCCTCATCCTCACCCTACGCTCACCCTAAAACTAACCTTAACCCTAACCTTCACACTTAACCTCAACCCCACCCTCACCCTCACCATCACCCTCAGCCTAATCCTCAAACTATCCCTAACACTAAACATTACCCTATCCCTAACCCTCACCCTCAGCCTCACCCTCACCCTTAACCCTCACCATCACGCTAAACCTAACACTAACCCTAACCCTCACTCTAATCCTTAACCTCACCCTAACCCTATCCCTTACCATTACCCTAACCATCACCCTAATCCTGACATTCACCCTAATCCTAAACCTACCCCTTATCCTAAACCTCATACTAACCCTAAACCTAACCCTCACCCTCACCCTAACACTAATCCTAACCCTAACCCTAACCCTCAAAAACACCCTAACCCTCACCCTAACCCTAATGCAAACCCGAACCCTAAAACTCACCTTAACCCTAACCCTAACCCTAAACCTCACACTAACCCTAACCATCACTCTAACCCTAAACTTCATCCTATCACTGACCCTCACCCTAATCATCACCCTAACCCTAATCTTAACCCTTATCTAACCGAAAAGCTCACCCTCACCCTCACCTTCACCCTAACCCTCAACCTCACATTAGACCTCACCATAAACCTTACCCTAAAACTAACAATAACCCTCACACTAACCCTCAAATTCACCCTAAACCTAACCCTAAGCCTTAGCCTCATCTTAGCCCTAACCCTAACTCTAACGCTCACACTAACCCTAACCCTCACCCTAACCCTAAACCTAACTCTAACCCTCAAACTAACCCTAACCCTCATCCTAACCATCACTCTAACACTTATCCACAACCTAACCCTAACCCTAACCCTAACCCTCACACTAACACTCACCCTAACCGTAACATTAACCCTCCCCCTCAGCCTAACCCTCACACTAACCCTAACCCTCACCTTAAACCTAAACCAAACCCTCACCCTCACCCGCAAGCTCACCCTCAGCTTAACCCTAATGCTAACACTAATCCTAAACCTAACCCTCACCTACACCCTCACCCTCACCCGAACCATAATCCTAAACCTCAACCTCATACTCAGCCTCACCCTAAAACTCACCCTCACCCTAACCCTAACCTTAAACCTATCCCTATCGCTCACCCTAACCCTAATGCTAACCCTAACCCTCACCCTCACCCTAACCCTAATGCTAACCCTAACACTCAACCTCACCCTAACCCTCACCCTAACCTTAACACTAAAACTAACACCAACCCTAACCCTCACTCTCACCTTCACCCTCACCCTCACCCTAACCTAACCCTAACCCTCACCCTCATCCTAACCCTAATGCTAACCCTAACCCTCACCCTCATCCTAACCCACTCACCAACCATAACCCTCATCCTAAACCTAACCCTAACCCTAACCCTCACATGCAACCTAACCCTCACCCTAACACAAAACCTCACCCTAACCATATCCCTAAACCTAACCCTCACTTCACCCTAATCATCACCCTAACCGTTATAGTCACCCTCACACTAACAATCACACTAACACTAACCCTCAACCTAACCCCAACCCTAACACTCACCTCACCCTCACCTCAGCCTAACAAAAACCCTAACCCTAAACCTCACACTCACCCTCACCCTAACCCTAACCCAAACCCGAACACTCACCCTAACCCTCATCATAAACCTAAGCCTCACACTCACCCTAAACCTAAACCTAACCTTCACCCTAACCATCACGCTAACCTTAACCATAACCCTAAACCGAACCCTCAACATAACCCTAAACCTCACCCTCTCCCTAACTTTCACCCTAAACTTTACCCTCAACCTAACCCAAACCCTAACCCTAAACCTAACACTCACACCAAACATAACCCTCACCCTCAGCCTAACCCTAATACTAACCCCTAACCTAACAGTAACCTTCATGCTAACCCTAACCCTAACCGTAAACCTCACCCTCAACAGCCCCTTCCGCCTCAGCCTTACCCTAACCCTAACCCTAATCCTAACCCTAACCCTCAACCACACGCTCACCCTAACCCTAACCCTAACCAAAACGCTAACACTCACCCTTACCCTCACCTAACCCTATTCCCAACCCTAACAATAACCCTAACCCTAACACTAAAACTCACCCTAACCTAATCCTAACCCTTACCCTCACCCTCACCCTCACCCTCATTCTAACACTCACACTCATCCTGACCCTCATCATCACACTAACCCTCCCCCTCCCCCTAACCCTCACACTAACCGTAACCCTCACCTTAAACCTAAACCAAACCCTCACCCTCACCCTAACCATAATCCTAACCCTCAACCTCACACTCAGCCTCACCCTAAACCTCACACTAACCTGATACCTCACCCTAACTCTAACTCTAAACCTCACCCTCAATTTCATCCTCACTCTTAGCCTAACTCTAACCCTAATCCTAACGCTAACCCTCACACTCACCCTAAACCTAACCCTAACTCTCACCCTCACCCTCAGCCTCACACGCACCCGCACCCTCACCCTCACCCTCACATTAATCCTCAACCTCACCCTAAACATCACCCTAACCCTAACCCTCACACTAACCCTAAACATAACACTCACCCTAAACCTAAATCTCATCCTAAACCTCACCCTAACCCTAAAGCTAACCCTAACGCTCACCCTCATACTAAACCACACCCTAACTCTTATCCTCATACTAACCCTAACCCTAACCCTAACCCTAATCTTCACACTAACCCTAACCCTAACCCTATCCCTACACCTCACCCTGACTCTCATCCTAAACCTAACCCTCACCACACCCTAATCCTCACCCTCACCAGAACCCTCACTCTCACACGAACACCCACCCTCACACGAACACTGACCCTCACAAAAAATATCACCCTAACCATAACTATCGCCTAACCCTAACCCTAACCCTCACCCTAACCCTAAGCCTCAACATAAACCTAACCTTCACCCTGACTCTCACCCTAAGCCTAACCCTCACCCTAACCCTCACCCTAAACCTAAACCTCACCCTCACACTAACCCTAACCCTCATCCTAACCCTAAACCTCACCCTCACCCTCTCCATAACCCTAAACCTCATCCTAATCCTAAACTTATACCTAATGCTAACCCTAAACCTCACCCTCTCCCTAACACTTACCCTCACCCTAACCCTATCCCTAACCAACACACTAAACCTAACCCTCACCCTAACCCTAACCCTAAACCTCACACTAAACCTAACACTCAACCCTAACCCTAACCCTACCCCTCAGCCTAACCCTAAACCTAAATCTAACTGTAACCCAAATCCTCACCCTATCCCTAACTTTAACCCTAACCTTCACCCTCAACCTCCCCTTCCCCCTCAGCCTTACCCTAACTGTAACCCTAATCCTAACCCTGAACCTAACCCTCACCCTAACCCTAAACCTCAGCATCACCCTAACCCTCACCCTAACATTTACCCTCAACCTAACCCAAATCCTAACCATAAACCTAACAATCACACTAACCGTAACCCTAACCATCACCCTATCCTTTATACTAACCCTAAACCTAACCCTAACCCTCAACCTAACCTGAACCCTCACACTACCCTAAACCTAAACCTAACCCTCACTCTCTCGCTAACCCTAAACCTCACCCTCAACCTAACTCTCACCCTCACCCAAACTCTCACTCTAAACCTTACCCTCACCCTAACCCTATCCCTAACGCTAACCCTAACCCTAACTCTAACCCGAACACTCACCCTCAACCTAACCCTCACCCTCACACTAAACATCACCCTAAACCTAACCCTCACACTACCCCTAACCCTAACCCTCACCCTAACCATAACCCTCACCGTAACCCTAACCCTCACACTAACCCTATGCCTAACCCTCACCCTCACCCTCACTCTAACCCTAACCCTAACCCTCATCCTAACACTAACCCTCACCCTCACCCTCACCCTAACCCGAACCCACAAACTCACCATAATCCTCACCCTAAACCTAACCCTAAACCTTACCTAACGGAAAACCTCACCCTCACCCTTACCCAAACCCTCAACCTAGCCCTCCCCCTCACACTCACCCTCACCCTAACCCTGAACCTAACCCTAAAGCTCACCCTAACCATAATCCTCACACTAAGCCTAACCCTCACCCTAACCCTAACCATAACTCTCAGACTAACCCTCACCTTAACCCTAACTCTAACCCTCACAATAACCATAACCCTATCACTAATCCTCACATTAACCGTAACCCTAATACTGAACCTAACCGTCACCCTCTCCCTCACCATTACCCTAACACTCACCCTAACCCTAACCCTAACCCTAGTCCTCACAATAACACTTACCCTCACCTTCACCCTAACCCTAAACCTCAACCTCACCCTAACCCTCACCCTAAGCCTTACCCTCACCCTAACTCTAATCCTAACCATAACCCTAACCCTCAACCTAACCCTAAACCTATCCCTAACTCTCACCCTAACCCTAACTCTCACCCTACTTCACACTCACCCTAACCATCACCCTAACCCTTACCGTCACCCTAACCCTAACCCTAACCCTCACACTAAACCTAACCCTCACCCAAATTCTAATGTTACCCCTCAACCTAACCCTCACCCTCGACCTAACCCTAACCCTATTCCTCACCCTATCCATAACCTTAACCCAAAATTCACACTAACCCTCACCCTCACCCTCACCCTAATGCTAACCCTAAACCTCAGCCTCACCCTAACCCTCACCGTAACACTTACCTTCACCCTAAACCTCACCCTCAACCTAACCCTAATCCTAAACCTCACCCTAATACTAACCTTCACCCTCTCCTTCACCCTAACCCTAACACTCATCCTAACCCTAAGGCTAAACCTAATGCTAACCCTAATCCTCACACTCACCCTAAACCTCACCCTAACCCTTACCATCACTCTAACCCTAACCCTAACACTAACACTAAACTAAACCCTCACCCTAACCCTAAGGCTACCATTCTGCCTAACACTCACCCTAAACCTAAACCTAAACCTAATCCTCACCCTATCTTTAACCTTAACCCAAACCCTCACCCTAACCCTCACCCTCACCCTAACCTTAATGCTAACCCTAACCCTCACCCTCACCCTAACCGTCACCCTAACCATAACCCTCACACTCACCCTAACCGTCACCCTAAACTTTACCCTCACCCTAACCCTAAACCTAACCCTCACACTAAGCCTAACACTAACCCTCAGCCTAACACTTATTCTAACCCTAAACCTAGCCCTAAACCTCACCCTAACCCTAACCCTAACCCTCAGCCTAACCATCATCCTAACCCTTACCCTAATCTTAACCCTCACCCTAACCCTAACCCTCACTCTCACCCTAAACCTCACCCTAACCCTTACCCTCAACATAACCCTAACCCTAACACTAATCCTCACACATAAACTCACCCTAACCATAACCCTAAAGCTCACCGTAACCGTAACCCTCACCCTCACCCTCACCCCAACCCTAACCCTGTCCCTAACCCAAACTCTAACCCTCACCCTCACCCTAACATTAACCCTAACACTAATCCTCACCTAAACCTTCACCCTCACCCTCACCCTCATCCTAACCCTCACCCTCATCCTAAACATAAACCTAACCCTCACACTAACCCTAACACTAATCCTTCCCCTTACACTAATCCTCACCCTAAACCTAACCCTCACCCTAAACATCACCCTAACCCTAACCCTCACCCTCACCCTAACCCTCACCCTCACCCTAACCCTCACCGTCACCTTAAACCTCACCCTAACAATAACCATCAAATATACCCTAAAACTCACCCTCATCCTAACCCTCACCCTCACCCTAACCCTAATCCTAACCCTAACCCTAACACTAAACCTAAACCTAATGCTAACACCAAACCTCAACCTCACCATAACCCTCACGCTAATCCTTACCCTCACCCTCAACCTCACCCTAACCCTAACCCTAACATTAACCCACACCCTAACCCTCACCCTAACACTAACGCTAACCCTTACCCCTCAGCCTCACTGTCACCCTAACCCTAACCCTAACCCTAATCCTCACCCTATCCCTAACCCTAACCCTAACCCTTCACCCTAACCCTCACCCTCACCGTACCCCTAATGCTACATTAACACTCAGTCTCACCCTAAGCCTCGCTGTAACCCTTACCCTCACCTTAACCTTATCCCTCACCATCATCCTAAACCTCACCCTTACCCTTACCCACACCCTAACGCTCAATCTAACACCAAAGCTAACCCTAAAACTAAACCTCACCCTAAACGTCACCCTAACCCTAAGCCTAACCCTAACTCGCACTCTCACCCGAACCCTTACCTTACCCGAAACCTAACCCTAACCCTCAGCCTAACCCTCATCCTAAATCTAAACCTAACACTAACCTTCACCCTAACCGTCACCCTCATCCTCACCCTCAACCTCACACTCAGCCTAACCCTAACCCTAATCCAAAACCTAAACCTAATTTTCAACCTCAACCTAACTCTAAACCTAACCCTAACCAAAACCCTCACCCTAAAATTAACCCTAACCCTAATCCTAACCCTCACTCTCACATTAACCCTTACCCACACCCTAACCCTAAACCTAACCCTCAGCCTAACCCTCATCCTAACCCTAACCCTAACCCTCAACCTAACATTAACCCAAACCCTAAACTTAACCTTCACCCAAATCCTAACCCTCACCCTCACCCTCAACCTCACCATCAAGCTCACCGTAACCCACACACTCACACTCACCCTAACCGTAACCATAAGCCTATCCCTCCCCCTAAACCTAACCCTCACCCTCACCTCACCATACCCTCACCCTAACCCTCATCCTCACCCTAACCCTATCCATAAACCTAACCCTCACCATAAACTAACTCTGACCCTCACCCTCACTCTCACACTAAATCTAAACCTCACCCTAACCCTAAACCTAAACTTAGCCCTCACCCTAACCCTAACCCTCACATAAACCCTAACCCTCACCCTCACCCTCACCGTAACTGTAACCCTAACCCTAACCCTAACAATAACCCTGAACCTAACACTAACACTAACCCTATCTATAACCCTCACCCTAACGCTAACACTCACCCTAACATTTACCCTCACCCTAAGTCTAAACCTAGTCCTAACACTAACCCTCACACTAACCCTAACCTTCACCTTAACCCTAAACCTAAACCTAACCCTATCCCTAACCCTCACCCTCACCCTAGCCCTCACCCTAACCCTAACCCTCATCCTCACCCTAAACCTCACTCTAAACTTAACATTAATCCTCAATCTAATCCTCACCCTCACCTTAACCCTAACCCTAATCCTCATCCTAAACCTCTCCTTTACCCTTACTGTCACCCTCATTCTAACCCTCACCCTAACTGTAACCCTAACGCTACCCCTCAACCTACCCCTCACCGGAAAACTAATCCTAACCCTAATCCTCACCATATCCCAAAACATAACCCTAACTCTAACCCTAACCCTCACACTCACCATAACCCTAATGCTAACATTAGCCCTCAACCTCACCCGAAACCTCGCCCCTAACACTTCCCTTGACCTTAAGCCTATCCCTCACTCTCACCCAAAACTTCACCCTAACCCTTACCCTCACCCTAACCCTAACTCTAACCCTAACACTAACCCTCACCCTAAACCTAAGCCTAACCCTAACCCTCACCCTCACCCTAACCCTCACCCTAACCCTTACCCTCATCCTAACCCTAACCCTCACCCTAACCTTAAAGCTAACCCTAACTCTAACCCTCACATTAACCCTAACCCTCACGCTCAACATCAACCTCAGCATAACCCTAACCCTAATCCAAACGCTAACCCTCACCCTCACCTTTACCGTAACTCTAAACCTAACCCTAAATATAACGCTCACCCTAATCCTAACCCTGTCCTTAACCCTCGCCCTAACCCTAACCCTAACCCTAAACCTAACCCTCACCCTCACCCTAACACTTACCCTCACCCTAAACCTAAAACTAACCCTCAGCCTAATCATAATCCTAACACTGACACTAACCCAAACCTTCACCCTAAACTTAACCCTAACCCTAACCCTCACCCAAACCCTAACCCTCACCCTCACCCTCAACCTGATCCTCACCTCACCCTAACCCTCACCCTCACCCTCACCCTAAAAATAACCATAACCCTAACCCTCACACTTAACCTAACTCTGACACTCACCCTCACCCTCAAACTAAGCCGAACCCTACACCTAAGCCTCATCCTAAACCAAACCCTCAACCTCACACTCACCCTAAACCTAAACCTCAACCTAACCCTAACCCTAAACCTAGCCCTCACCCTGACCTTTGCCCTCACCGTCACCCTAAACCTAACCCTCACCCTCACCGTAACCCTAACACTAACCCTAACCCTCACCCTAAACCTAACTCTGACACTCACGCTCACCCTCACCCTAAGCCGAACCCTACACCTAAGCCTAATCCTAAACCTAACTCTCACTCTCACCCTCACCCTAAACCTAAACCTTACCCTAAACCTAAACCTAACCCTAGTCCTCACCCTATCCCTTACCCTCACCGTCACCCTAACCCTAACCCTAACCCTCACCCTAACCCTAACCCTAACCCTCACCCTCACCGTAACCCTATCACTAACCCTAACCCTCATCCTAAACCTATCCTTAACGCTAATGCTATCCCTAACCCTCAATCTCACCGAAAACCTCACTCTGACCCTTACCCTCACCCTAATCCTAACCCTAACAGTAACACTAAACCTCAATCTAAACCTCATCCTCACCCTAAACCTAACCCTAAGTCTCACCCTCAACCTCAACCTCACCCTAACCCTAACCCTAACCCTCAACTGAAATCTCACCCTAACGCTCACCCTAGCCCTCAACTTAACCCTAACCCTCACTCTCACCCTAACGCTCACCCTAAACCTTACCCTCACCCTAAACCTAACCCTAAACCTAACGATAACCCTCACCCTCACCTAACCTAACCTGGATCCTAACCCTCACCCTAACCCTCACCCTAACACTAACGCTATCCCTAAAACTCACCCTCAACGTAAACCTCATCCTAACCCTTACCCTCACTATAACCCTAACCCTAACCCTAACCCTAATCCTCACCGTAACCCTAACCCTCACCCTAACCCTAACCGTCACCCACACCCTAAAACTCACCCGAACCCGAACCCGAACCCTCACCCTAACTGAAACCTAAACCTCACCCTAACCCTAACCCTCAATCTAAACCTAACTCTAACCCTCACCCTCATACTAAACCTAACCCTCACCTTAATCTTCACAATAACCCTCACCTTAACCCTAATGCTAACCCTAAACCTCACTCTCACCCTAAACCTCAATATTATCCTTATCCTCACACTAACCCTAACCCTAACCGTAATCCTCACATTAACCCTATCCCTCAACCTAACCTGAACCCTACCCCTCACCCTACCCCTCACCCTAATCCTAACCCTAATCCTAACCCACATACTAACCCTATCCCAAACCCTCAACTTCACCCTAACCCTCACCGTCACCATCACATTAACCCGCAACCTAACCCTAACCCTCAACTACACCTTCACCCACACCCTCACACTAAACCTCACCCTCACCCTAAGTATCACCCTCACCCTAAGTATCACCCTAATCATAAACCTCACCCTAAACCTAATCCTAGTCATCATCCTAACCTTAACCCTCACCTTAAACATCACCCTCACCCTAATCCTAACCCTAAACCTAACCCTCACCCTAACCCTCACCCTAATCCTAACCCTATCCCTTACCCTCACCCTAATCATAAACCTAATCCTAAAACTAAACTTCACTCTCAACCTAACCCTTACCCTCACCCCAAACGTAACACTAACACTCAGCCTAACCTTCATCTTAACCCTCACACTAACCCTAAACCTCACCCTAACCATAAACATAACCCTCAGCCAAACCCACTTCCTAACCCTAAACCTAACCCTCAACCCAACCCTAACCCTAACCCAAAATCTAACCCTCATCCTAACCCTAAACCTCACCCTCACCCTCACCCTCACCCTCAGCCTAACCCTAACCTAACCCTAAACCTAACCCTAAACCTCACACTCACCCTCACCCTAACTCTAACCCTAACCTAACCCTAAACTTCAACCTAACCCCAACCCTATCCCTAACCCTCACCTAACCATAACCCTCACCCTCACCGTCACCCTAAACCTCACCCTCACCCTTACCCTAACCCTAACCCTCACCCTAACCCTAAGCCTTAACCTAACCCTCACCTTGACCCTAAAACTCACCCTAACCCTTACCCTTACCTGAAACCTAAACCTAACCCTCAGCCTAACCCTCATTCTAACCCTAAACCTAAACCTAACCCTCACCCTAACCTTAAAGCTAATCCTAACCCTAAACCTCACATTAACCCTAACCCTCACCCTCACCCTCAACCTCACCCTCAGCCTAACCCTAATCCTAACACTAATCCAAACACTAACCCTAACCCTCACCCTAACTCTAAACCTAAACCTAACCAAAACCCTCACACTAATCATAACCCTATCCCTAACCCTAACCCTAATCCGAAACCTAACCCTCACCCTCACCCTAACCCAAAACTTAACTCTCAGCCTAACCCTCATCCTAACCCTAACCCTCACACTAACCCTCACTCTAACCCTAACGCTAACCCTAACCCTCACCCTAAACCTAACTCTAACCCTCAACCTCATACTAACCCTAAACCTCACCTTAACCCTCATCCTAAACCTAACCCTAACCCTAACGCTAACCCTAACCCTCACTCTCACCCTAACCCTCGCCCTAACCCGTATCCTCACACTAACCCTAACCCTAACCCTAACCCTCACCCTAACCCTAACCGAACCCTCACCCTCACCTTTACCCTAACCCTCACCATCACCCCAACCATCAACATCACCCTAACCCTCACCTACACCCTCACCCGCACTCTCAGCCTCACCCTCACCCTAACCATCACCCTCACCCTAAACATCACCCTAACCCTAACCCAAACCCTAACCTTAACCCCAATCTTCACCCTAACCCTAATCCTCAACTTAAACCTCACCCTCTCCCTAATTCTCACCCTAACCCTAACCCTAAGCCTTTCCTAACCAAATACCTCACCCTCACCCTAACCCTCAAACTAACCCTCTCCCTCACCCTAAACCTCACCCTCACCTTAAGCCTAATCCTAACCCTAATGGTAACACTAGCCCTCACCCTCACCCTAACCCTAATCTTAACCCTAACCCTAACCCTAAACCTAACCCTAATGCTAACCCTTAACCTCAACCTCACCATAACCCTCACCCTAACCCTTAACCTCACCCTCAACCTCACCCTAACCCTAACCCTAACATTAACCCACACCCTAACCCTCACCCTAACACTAACCCTAACCCTACCCCTTAGCATAACCGTCACCCTAAACCTAACCCTAACCCTAATAGTCACCCAATCCCTAACAATTATGCTAAGCCTCACCATAACCCTCACCCTCACCGTACACCTAATGCTACATTAACCCTCAGCCTCACCCTAAAACTCGCCCTAACCCTTACCCTCACCTTAACCCTATCCCTCACCATCACCCTAACACTCATCCTAACCCTTACCCTAACGCTAACACTCACACTAACCCTAAACCTAAACCTAACACTAAACCTCACACTAACCGTCACCCTAACCCTAAGCCTAACCCTAAACCTCACTCCCACCCTAACACTTATCCTTTCCCGAACAATAACCCTAACGCTCAGCCTAACCCTCATCCTAAAACTAACCCTAAACCTAACCCTCACCCTAACCGTCACCCTCATCCTCAACCTCACCCTCAGCCTTACACTAACCTTAAACCTAATACAAAATCTAACCCTAAACCTCACCCTCACCCTAACTCTAAACCTAACCCTAACCCTCACCCTCAGACTAACCCTAACCCTATCACTTACCCTCACCCTAAAACTAACCGTAATTCCAATCCTAACCCTCACCCTCACCCTAAACCTCACCCTAACCCAAACCTTAACCCTAACCCTCACCTTCACCCTAACCCGAACCATAACCCTAAACCTAACCCTAAACCCTAACTCTGACCCTCACACTAAGCCTAACCCTACACCTAAGCGTAATCCTATACCTAAACTTCACCCTCACCCTCACGCTAAACCTAAACCTCACCCTAACCATAACCCTAACCCTAGCCCTCACCCTAACCCTAACCCTCACCTACACCCTAACCCTCACCCTCACCCTCACCCACGCCCTAAATCTTACCCTCACCCTAAAAATCACCCTAATTCTCACCCTTAACCTAACCCTGACCCTAATCCTCACCCTAACCCTAATCCTCAACTTAAACCTCAGCCTCACCCAAATCCTCACCCTAACCCTAACTCTAAGCCTTTCCTAACCGAAACTAATACCCTCACAATATCCCTCAACCAAACCCTCACCCTAGCCCTCACGCTAAAACTAACCCTAACCCTAACCCTCACCCTCACCCTCACCACAACCCTAACCCTTACCCTCATCCTTACCATAAGCCTATCCCTAACCCTCACACTAACCCTAATCCTAAACCTAACCCTATTGCTAACACTAGCCCTCACCCACACCCCAACCCTAATCCTAACCCTAAAACTTAGCCTAAGGCTAACTCTAAACCTAATGCTAACCCTAAACCTCAACCTCACCCTAACCATCACCCTAAAACTTACCCTCACCCTCAACCTCACCCTAACGCTAACCCTAACCCTAACACTAACCCTAACCCTCACCCTAACCCAAAACCTACCCTTCAGCATAACACTCAACCTAAACTTAACCCTAACCCTAATCCTTACCCTATCCCTAACCCTAACCCTACACTTCAGCCTAAACCTCACACTCATCCTCAACCTCACCCTCACCCTAATCCTAGGGCTAAAACTCAGCCTAACACTAACCCTTATCCTAATGCAAACCCTAAACCTCAAACTCACCCTAACACTCACCCTAAACCTCACCCTCACTTTAACCATAACCCTAACCCTCACTCTATACCTAACCCTCAACCTCACCCGCACCCTTACCATCACCCAAACCCTCACCCTCACCGTAACCCTAACCATAACACTAACCCTCACGCTAAACCTAACTCTTACCCTCAACCTCACCCTCACCCAAAGCCTAACCCTAAACCTAAGCCTCATCCTAAACCAAACCCTCAACCTCACACTCACCCTAAACCTTAACCTCAACCTAACCCTAACCCTAAACCTAGCCCTCACCCTAACCCTTACCCTCACCGTCACCCTAACCTTAACCCTCACCTTAATCCTAACCCTCACCCTAAACCTAACCCTAACCCTCACCCTCACCCTCATCCTAACTCTAACCCTATCCCTAACCCTCACCCTAAACCTAACCCTAACCGTAAGGATAACCATAACCCTCACCCTCAACCTAATCCCAAACCTAACCCTAACCTTAACTGTAAACCTAATCCTAACCCTTACACTATCCCTAACCCTCAACCTCTCCCTAACCCTCACTCTAACCCTAAACCTCCCCCTAACGCTCACACTAACCCTAACCCTAACACTAACACTAAACCTCACCCTAACCATCACCCTAACCCTAAACCTAACCCTAACCCTCACTCTAATGCTCAACTTAACCCTCACCCTAACCCTAAACTTAACCCTCACCCTAAACCTAAACCTCACCCTAACCCTATCCGGAAACCTACCTCTCAAACTAACCCTCACCCTAACCCCCACACTAACCCTAACCCTCACCCTCACCCTAACCCTAACCCTCAACCAAACCCTCTTCCTAATTCTAACCCTAAGCCTCAACCTGACCCTTACACTAACCCTAATCCTCAACCTATTCCTATCCCTCACCCTCAGACTCACCCTCAGCCTAACCCTAACCCCAACCCTAATCCTAACCCTAAACCTCACCCTCACCCTCAACCTAACTCTAAACCTCACCATAACCCTGACCCTCACCCTAAACCCAACCCTATCCCGAACACTCACACTAACTCCAACCCTCACCCTAACCCTAACCCTAATCCTCACCCTCACCATAAGCCTAAACCTCACCGTAACATCACCCTAACCATAAAACTAACCCTAACCCTCACCCTCAACCTCACCCTAAACCTCACCCTAACCATTACCATCACCATAACACTAACCCTAACCCTAATCCTCACACATACCCTAATCCTAACCCTCACCCTAATGCTCACCTTAACCGTAACTCTCACCCTCACCCTAACCCTAACCGTCAGCTTAACCCTCAACCTAACCCTAACCATCACCCACACCCTAACACTCAAGCTCACCTGAACTCTAACCCTCACCCTAAACCTAATCCTAAACCTCACCATAACCCTAACCCTCACTTAAACCTAACTCTAACCCTCATCCTCAACCTAAGCCTCACCCTCATCCTAACCCTCACCCTAACACTAAAGCTAACCCTAATCCCCACTCTCACCCTAAGCCCCACCTAACCTCACACTAACCCTAACCCTAACCCTAACTGTCACATTAAACATAACCCTCACCCTAACCCTAACCCTACCCCTCACCCTACCCCTCAGCCTAAACCTAACCCTAACCCTCACCCTAAACCTAACCCTAACCATCACCTTCACCCTAAACCTCACCATCACCGTTACCCTCACCGTAACCCTAACCCTCACCTACACCTTCACACTTACGCTCATCCTCACCATCACCCTAACCCTTACCCTCACCCTAAACATAACCCTAATCCTCACCCTCACCCTCACCTTAACCATAATCCTCACCCTAACCCTAATACTCAGCCGAAACCTCACTGTCAGCCTAAATATCACCCTAAACCTAACCCTCAACCTAACCTTAACCCTAACCCTCACCCTAACGCTAACGCTAACCCTAACCCTCACTCTCACCCTAAACCTCACCCTAACCCTTACCCTCAACATAACCCTAACCCTAACACTAATCCTCACACATAAACTCACCCTAACCCTCACCCTAAAACTCACCGTAACCGTAACCCTCACCCTCACCCTCACCCTAAACCTAACCCTAAACCTCACGGTAAACCTAACAATGTCCATAACCCTAACTCTAACCCTCACCCTCACCCTAACATTAACCCTAACCCTAATCCTCACCTAAATATTCAACTTCACTCTCACGCTCATCCTAACCCTCACCCTCACCCTAAACCTAAACCTAAACTTAACCCTCATCCTAACCCTAACTGTAATCCTCCCCCTTACACTAATCCTCACCCTAAACCTCACCCTCACCCTAAATATCACCCTAAACCTAACCCTCACACTAACCGTAACCCTCACCCTAAACCTCACCATCACCTTAATCCTCACCCTAACCCTAACCGTCACATACACCCTAAAACTCACCCTCATCCTAACCTTCACCCTCACCCTAACCCTAATCCTAACCCTAACCCTAAACCTAACCCTAATGCTAACACTAAACCTCAACTTCACCATCACCCTCACCCTAACCCTTACCCTCACCCTCAACCTCACCCTAACCCTAACCCTAAGATTAACCCACACCCTAACATTAACACTAACCCTACCCCTCAGCCTAACCATCACCCTAAACCTAACCCTAAACCTAATCCTCACCCTATCCCTAACCCTAACCCTATCCTTCACCCTAACCCTCACCCTCACCGTAACCCTAATGCTACATTAACCCTCAGCCTCACCCTAAGACTCGCCGTAACCCTTACCCTCTCCTTAAACCTATCCATCACCATCATCCTAAACCTCACCCTAACCCTTACCCACACCATAACGCTCAATCTAATCCCAACCCTAACCCTAAACCTAACACTAAACCTCACCTTATCCTTCACCCTAACCCTAAGCCTAACCCTAACCCTCACTCTCACCCGAACCCTTATCCTTACCCGAACCCTAACCCTAACCCTCAGCCTAACCCTCATCCTAAGACTAACCCAAACACTAAACCTCACCCTAACCGTCACCCTCAGCCTCAACCTCACCCTCAGCCTAACCCTAACTCTAATCCAAAACCTAACCCTAAACCTCACCCTCACCCTAACTCTAAACCTAACCCTAATCAAAACCCTCACCCTCAACCTAATCTTATCCCTTACCCTCACCCTAAAACTAACCCTAATCCTAATCCTAACGCTCACCCTCACCCGAAACCTTACCCTCACCCTAACCCTAAACCTAACCCTCACCCTAACAATCATCCTAACCCTAACCCTAACCCTCAACCTAACCTTAACCCAAACCCTAAAATTAACCTTCACCAAATCCCTAACCCTCATGCTCACCCTCAACTTCACAATCACCTTCACCGAAACCCACACCCTCACCCTCACCCTAACACTAACCATAACCCTATCACTCAATCTAAACCTAACACTCACCGTCACCCTCAACATCACCCTCACCCTAACCCTCACCCTCACCCTAACCCTATCCATAAACCTAACCCTCACCCTAAACCTAATTCTGACCCTCAACCTCACCCTCACCCTAAGCCTAACCCTACACTTAAGCCTAAACCTAAAGCTAACACTCACCCTCTCCCTCACACTAAACCTAAACCTCACCCTAACCCTAATCCTAACCCTAGCCCTCACCCTAACCCTAAAACTCACCTAAACCCTAACCCTAACCCTCACACTCATCCTCACCCTAAACCTCACCCTCACCCTAAACATCACCCTAATCCTAAACCTCAACCTAACCCTAACCCTCAGCCTCACCCTAACCCTAACCATCACCTTAAACCTCACCCTCACCCTAATCCTCACCCTAACCCTAACCCTCACCCTAACCCTCACCCTAATCCTAAACCTATCCCTAAACTACACCCTAACCCTAACCCTAATCCTAAAACTATTCCTCACCCTCACCCTAACCCTTAACCTCACCCTAACCCTAACCCTAACCCTCAGCCTAACCCTCATCCTAACCCTCACAATAACCCTAAACCTCACCCTAACCATAATACTAACCCTCAGCCAAAACCTCTTCCTTACGCTAACCCTAACCCTTAACCCAACCCTAACCCTAAACCTAACCTTAACCCTCACCCTAACCCTAAAACTCACCCTCACACTCACGATCACCCTCATCCTATCCCTAAACCTAACCCTAAACCTAACCCTAACCCTCACATTCACCCTCACCGTAACTCTAACCCTTACCCTAACCCTGACCCTAACCCTAACCCCCACCCTATCCCTAACCCTCACCTAACCCTAACACTCACACTAACCCTAACCCTAACCCTCACTCTCACCCTAACCATAACTCTCACTTTAACCCTAAGCCTAAACCTAACCCTCACCCTCACCCTAAACCTCACCCTAACCCTTACCCTCGCCCAAATCCTAACCCCATCCCTCAGACTAACCCTCATCCTAACCCTAAACCTAAACCTAACCCTCACCCTAACCTTAACGCTAACCCTAACCCTAGCCCTCACTTTAACCCTAACCTCACACTCACCCTCAACCTCACCCTCAGCCTAACCCTAACCCTCATCCAAACACTAACCCTAACCCTCACCCTAACTCTAAACTTAACCCTAACCAAAACCCTCATCCTTATCCTAACCCCAAACTTAACTCTCAGCCTAACCCTCATCCTAACCCGAACCCTAACCCTAACCCTCACCCTAAACCTAAACCTGACCCTCACCTAAACCTTAACACTCACTCTCACCCACAACCTCACCCTCACACTCACCCTCACTCTTACCCTAACCATAACCCTATTCCTCACCCTGAACCTAACCCTTACCCTCACCCTCACCCTCACCATCACCCTCACCCTAACCCTCACCCTCATCCTCAACCTATCCGTAACCATACCATAAACCTAATCCTAAACTTAACTCTGAACCTCACCCTCACCATCACCCTAAGCCTAACCCAACATCTAAGCCTAATCCTAAACCTAACCCTCACCCTAAAGGTAACCATAACCCTCACCCTAAGGCTAACCCTCACCCTAAACGTAACCCTAAGCCTCACCCTCACCCTCAACCTAACCCTAAACCTCACCCTTACGCTAACCCTAACCCTAACCCTAACCTTAACCCTCACTCTCACTGTAACCCTAACCCTAACCCTCACCCTAAACCTACCTTAACCCGAATGCTATCCCTAACACTCACCCTCACCCTAACCCTCACTCTAAACCTTCCCCACACCCTAACCCTTCCCCACACCCTAACCCTTACCCACACCCTAAACCACACCCTAACCCCAACCCTAACCCTAACACTAACCCAGGCCTAAACCTAAACCTCACCCTCACCCTAACTCTTACCATCACCCAAACCTAACCCTAACTCTCAGTCTAACCCTCATCCTAACCCTAACACTAACCCTAACCGTCACATTAACCCTAACCCTCACCCTCACCCTCAACATAATCCTAAGCCTAACCATAACCAAAACGTTCACCCTAAAACTAACCCTATCCCTAACCCTTACCCTAACCCTAAACCTAATCCTAAACCTAACCCTCACACTGACCCTAAAACTTACCCTCACCCTAACCCTAAACCTAACCCAAGCCTAACCCTCATCCTTACCCTAACCCTAACCCTAACCCTCACCCTAACCTTAACCCTAAACCTAACACTCAACCAAACCCTAACCCTCAACCTCAAATTCAACTTCACACTCACCCTCCCCCTAAGGCTCACCCTCACCCTATACCTAACCCTGTCACTCACCCTCACGCTCACCCTAAGCCTAACCCTACAGCTAAGCCTAATCCTAAACCTAACTCTCACACTCACCATCACCCTAACCCTAACACTCACCCTAACCCTAACCCTAACCCTAAACCTCACTCTAACCCTTACCCTCACCCTAACCCAAGACCTAACCCTAAACCTAACAGTAACACTAAACCTCACCCTAACCCTCACTCTAACCCTAAACCTAACCCTAACCCTAACCCGCACCCTAACACTAACTCTAAACCTAAACGTCACCCTAACCCTAAACCTCATACTAACCCTTACCTTCACACTAAAACTAAACTTAACCCGAACACTAACCCTCACACTAACCCTAATCATCACCCTAAACTTAAAACTCACCCTAACCCTAACCCTAAACCTCAACCTCGCCCTAACCCTAACCATTACCCTAACCCTAACCCTCACCCTAACCGTAACCCCCACCCTCACCCTGAAGCTGGGCCTTAGCCTGAGCATAAGCCTAAGACTAAGCCTAACCCTCACAATCAACCTCACCCTAACCCTTACCGTAACCGTAACCCTAACCCTAAACCTCACACTAACCCTCACCCTAACGCTAACCCTAACCCTAACCCTAAACCTAACCCTCACCCTAACCCTCACCCTAACCCTAACCTTCAACATTACCATAACACTTACCCTCAGCCTGACCCTCACCTTCACCCTTACTGTCCCCCTCATCCTAACCCTCACTCTAACCCTAATACTCATCCTAACCCTCACCCTAACTGTAACCCTAACCATCACCCTAACCCTAACCCTCACACTCACCTTCAGCCTCAGCCTAACCCTAAGCCTAAGCCTAACCTTAACCCTAACCCTCACCCTCATCCTAGCCCTCACCCTAACCCTAATCCTAACCCTAACCCTCATCCTAACCCCCAACATAACACGAACCCTCAAACTCACACTAACCCTAACACAAACCCTCAACTGAACCCTCACCCTCACCCTCACCATAACCCTCACCCTCACCCTAAAAATCACCCAAACCCTAACACTCACCCTTACCCTCAGGCTAGCCCTAACCCTCAAAGTAACCCTAACCTCACCCTAACCGAACCCTCAACCTAATCCTTACCCTAACCATAACACTAAGCCTAAACCTAACATGAACCCTCACAGTAACCCTAAACCTCACCCTAACCGTAACCCTCACACTATCCCTAACCCTCACCATAACCCTAACCCTAACCCTCACCCTAACCCTAACACTCACCCTCATCCTAGCCCTCACCCTAACCCTAATCCTAGCCTAACCCTCATCCTAACCCTCAAACTAACCATAACCCTAACCATCACTCAAAAGCTAATCCTCATCCCCACACTCACCCTCAGCCTAACTCTAACCCTCAGCCTAACCCACACCCTAACCCTAACCCTAATCGTAACCCTCACCCTCAGCTTCACCCTCACTGTAAACTTAACCCTAACCATAAAACTAAAAATAACCCTAACCCTAAACCTAATCCTAACCATCACCCTCAGCCTAACCCTAAACCTAACCCTCACACTAACTGTAACCCTCACCTTCAACGTAACCCTAACCCTAACCCTAAACCTCACCCTAACGCTAACCCTAACACTCACCCTCATCCTAACCCACACCCTAACCCTCATCCTAACCCTAACTCTCTCCCTCACACTCATGCTCGGCCTAAGCCTAAGCCTAAGACTAAGACTAACTGTAAACCTCACACTCACCCTAACCCTCACCCTAAACCTAACACTAACCCTCACCCTCACCCTAGCCAATACTCTAACCCTATGCCTAAGCCTAAGCCTCACCCTCACCCTAAGTCTAATCCTAAACCTAACCCTCACACTCACCCTCACCCTAACCCTAACTGTAACACTAACCCTAACCCTAAAACTAACCCTTACCCTAATGCTAACTCTAACCCTAAACCTCATCCTCACCCTAACCATAACCCTCACCCTCACCCTCACCCTCCGCCTAACACTAAGACTATCCATAACCCCAAACCTAACCCTAACACTAACCCTAAACCTAACCCTCACACTAACCCTCACCCTAACCCTGACCCTAAACCTCACCCTCACCCTAGCCCATACCTTAACCCTAAGCCTAATCATAACCCTCACCCTGACCCTCTCTAACCCTAACCCCAACCCTCACCCTCACCCTCACCCTCACCCTCAGCCTTAACCTAAGCCTAACCCTAACCTAAACATCACACTCACCCTTACCCTAATCCTAACCCTAAACTTAACACTCACCCTCACCGTAACCCTAACTCTAACACTAAGCCTAACCCTAACCCTCACCCACAACCTCACCCTCAGCCTAACTCTAAGCCTAACTCCAAACCTAACCCTAAACCACACCCTCACATTCACCCTAACCCTAATCCTAACCCTAACCCTAAACCTAACCCTCCTCCTAACTCTCACTATAACACTAACCCTAACACTAATACGAACACTAAACCTTAACCTCATCCTAACCCTAACCCTAATCCACACCCTCACCGTTATTCTAACCCTAACCCTAATGATAACACTAACCCTAACCCTCACCCTCAGCCTCACCCTAACCCTAACCCTCACCCTCAACCTCACCCTCAGCCTAAACCTAAGCCGAACCTCAACCATAACCCTAAACCACACCCTCACACTCACCCTAACGCTAATCCTATCCCTAACCCTAACCCTAACCCTCCTCCTAACTCTCACCCTAACCCTAACCCTAACACTAACACTAACACTAACCCTTAACCTCATCCTAACCCTAAACCTAAACCTCACCCTCATGGTTATTCTAAACCTAACCCTAACCATAACACTAACCCTAACCCTAACCCTAACCCTCACCTTCACCGTAACCCAAACCCTCCTCCTAACCCTAACCCTAACTCTAACCCTAAACGTCACCCTAACAATAAGCCTAACCCTAACCCTCAGGCTCACCCTCAACATAAGATTAAAGATTAACCCTAATCATAACACTAACAATAACCCTAACCATATCCCTAATCCTAACCCTCACCATCACCCTAACCCTAACCCTAACCCTCACCCTAACCCTAAAACTCACCCTCAATGTAACCCTGACCCTAACCCTAACTTCACCCTAATGCTATCCCTAACCCTCACCCTCACTCTAACCCTCACTGTAACCCTAATCCTAACCCTAAACCTCATCCTAATCCTCACCCAAATCCTAACACCCTAACCCTCACCCTAACCCTAACCCTCAACCTCACCCTTAAGCTCGGCCTAAGCCTAAGCCTAAGACTAACCCTAAACCTCACACTCACCTTCACCCTAACCCTAACCATAACACTAACCCTAACCCTAACCCTCACACTAACCCTAACCGTAAAACTCACCCTTATGCTGGGCCTAAGCCTAAGCCTAAGCCTAAGCCTAAGCCTAACCCTCACCCTAACCCTCACCCTAACCCTAAAACTAACCCTAACTCTAACCCTAAACCTCACCCTTAACCTAAACCTAACTCTAACCCTATTCCTAAACCTAAACCTCACCCTATCCCTAACGCTAACCCTCACCCTCAGAGTAACATTCAACCTAACCCTAATCTTACCTATAACCCTAACCCTAACGCTAACCCTCACCCTGTCCATAACCCTAACCCTAAACCTAACCCTAAACCTCACCCTTAGGCTCAGCCTAAACCTAAGCCTAAGACTAAGACTAACCCTTACCCTCACACTCACCCTCACCCTAACCCTAACAGTAACACTCACCCTAACCATAACCCTCACACTAACCCTCACCCTAATGCTAACACTAACCCTAAACCTCACCCGCACCCTAACCCTAACCCTCACCCGCACCCTAACCCTAACCCTCACCCTCACCCTCACCCTCCGCCTAACACTAATCCTATCCCTAACCCCAACCCTAAACTTAACACTAACGCTAAACCTAACCTTCATCTTAACCCTCAACCTCACCCTAGCCGATACCCTAACCCTATGCCTAACCCTAACCCTAACACTAAACCTAACACTAAACCTAACCATAAACCTCACCCTCCGCCTCAACCTCACTGTAAACTTAAGACTAACCTAACACTAACAATAACCCTAACCCTAACCCTAACCCTCACTGTAACCCTAACCTTAACCTTTAGCCTTACTCTCACCATAACCCTCACAATAACCCTAAACCTCAACCTAACCCTAAACCTAACCCTCACTCTCACCCTCACGTTCACCCTCAGCCTAACTTTAAAACTAACGCTGCTCCTAACACTAACCCTCAACTTCACCCTCACACTAAACCTAACCCTAACCCTAAGCCTAACACTCACACTCACCCTCACCCACACCCTAAGCCTCACTGTCACCCTCACACTCATCCTCACCCTAAACCTAACCCTAACACTAAACCTAACTCTAACCCTAAACCTCACCCTTACCCTAACCCTAACTCTAACCCTATCCCTAAACCTGAACTTCACCCTAACCCTAACCCTTACACTCACCCTCACAGTAACTTACAACCTAACCTAATCCTACCAATAACCCTAACCCTAACGCTAACCCTCACCCTGTCCATAACCCTCAACCTAACCCTAACCCTCACCCTCACCCTTAGGCTCAGCCTAAACCTAAGCCTAAGCCTAAGACAAACCTTAACCTCACACTCACCTTCACCCTAACTCTAACAGTAACACTCTCCCTAACCCTAGCCCTCACCCTCACCCTCACCCTCCGCCTAACACTAAGCCTATCCCTAACCCCAACCCTAAACTTAAAACTAACCCGAAACCTAACCCTCACCCTAACCCTCACCCTCACTCTAGCCCATTCCTTAACCATAAGCCTAATCCTAACCCTAACCCTAACCCTAACCATAAACCTAACCATAAACCTCACCCTCAGCCTCACCCTCACCGCAAAATTAACACTAACCTAACACTAACAATAACCCTAACCCTGACCCTAACCCTCACTGTAACCCTAACCTTAACCTTTAGCCTTACCCTCACCATAACCCTCACAATAACCCTAACCCTCAACCTAACCCTAACCCTAAACGTCACCCTCACCCTCACGCTCAACCTCAGTCTAAATTGAAACCTAACGCTACTCCTAAAACTAACCCTCAACTTCACCCTCACCCTAACCCTAACCCAAACCCTAACCCTAACCCTCACACTCACCCTCACCCACACCCTAAGCCTCACTGTCACCATCACGCTCACCCTCACCGTAACCCTAACCCTCACCCTCACACTAAACCTATCTCTCACCCTA